>NW_023425344.1:121930856-122318498 GCF_014108415.1 Molossus molossus | reverse complement strand
CCACCGCCGCCGCCGCACCGAGTTCCCTGGCCCCAGAGAGTCCCTGGGGCCCCAGCCAAGGGTTTGGGAGGCAGGAGAGTTCCCACAGGAGAGTTTGCAGGACTGGGGCGGGGTGGCAGCGGAGGCTTTAGTAGCAACTTCCAGCCACGGAGTTTCCTGTCCCCGCACTGGCCGCGGAGGGTTTAGCAACAACTTCCCGCCGCGGAATCCCCTGGTCCCTGCCCAGGCCTCTGCGGACTGTGGGCTCCAGGCCCCCTCTCGTGTCCTCGCAAGCCTACCAGGATTGAGTTGGTGACCCTGGTTAAGTGGTTCTCCAAGGTGTCTTTCGGTTGCCTCTTCCTGACTATTTGCCTTTATTTTTGTTGTGAATCCAGTTTGGTCCTGGGAGATGGTCTGTGTCGCTCCATTCACTTCGCCGCCATTTTTTTTTCACCTGAGTGATATTTTTCTACTTTGTTTTCTAATTCACTGATCCAGTCCTGTTCTTTTTCTAACCTATGTTTATTCCTTTCAGTGTATTCTTTACTTCAAATATGTCATTCCTCTTTTCTGACTGGCTGTTTTTCATGGTTTCTATGTTCTTTTTCATGCTGTTTAGCATTCTTAAAATAATTACGTTGTACCCTTTTTCTAATAAATTGCTTGCCTTTATTTCATTTAGCTATTTTTAAGAGATTCTTCCTGTTCTTTCATTTGGGTCCTGTTTCTTTGTTTTCTCATTTTTGCTGTTTCTTTGTGTTTGCTTCTATGTATTGGATGGAACTGCTATGACTCCCATACTTGGTGTGGTGGTCTACTGTAGTTGATTTCTTGTGGGACCAGTGGTGTAGCCTCCTTGATATTCTGAGCTGGGTGCTCTAGGAATGTGCCTTTTATAGGTTGTGAGTGTCCTCCTGTTGTAATTGGGTCTTGATTGCTCTGAGTGGGCTTAACCCCAACTACATCATGCAAACTGCTATACAGGAGCTATAGAACAAAACAAGACCAAACCAGAATCAACCCAAAAAACAAATGAACCAACAACAACAAAAAGAAAAAGGATAAAAGTACTAAAAGACTAGAGACAAAAAGAATTAGAGAAAAAAACATATAAGTAAAAAAGAAGAATATGAAAGAAAAAGGAGAAAAGAAAAAAATAAGAACAAGAAAGAGAAGAGGCAACCAATCAGTATGATGGCAGCAGGCAGGACCAGAGTGAGGGTGAGTGTGTGAGAGTGTGAGAGAGTTGTGAGTGGACAAGTGTGGATGAACAACCTTGAGCAATTTAGGAATGTGGGGAAGAGGGTTCCTGTTTTGTGGATGGGGATCAGCTGGCTACCAATTTTATGTAGCTTGTCAGAGCACTTCTCCCTGCATGGCCAGAAGGTCCCACCATTTTGGAAGATGCCTGGTCTTCTCTGGGAGGAGGCAGCAGGGAGCAGCTAGGACTGAGTGACCTGAGTCCACCAGTGTGCCTTGCACCATTGGACCAGTGGACCCCACTGTGTCAACATGGACCAGCACACAGTAGCAGTGCTATCGAGGTGTTTGTGGCAGTAGCTGAAACCAGCTGGGAGTCAAGCACCATCTCCCACAGCAGCAGCCTGATCAGAGCTGAGCACCACCCATAGCAGCAGTAGTGCCAGCTTGGGAGCCCAACACATTCCCCCACAGCAGCAATGACTGGGCAAGACTGGAGCCCCACTCCCAACAGCAGCTGGGACTTGGGAACCAAGACACACCTCCACCAGCAGAGGCTCAGGAGCAGACATTTATTTCTAGGCAGCAGCAGCACAGATTGTCAGTTGAGACCCATTCCCAGTGAAATCAGCAGAGACTGATCAGGAGCAGTGCCCCAGCCCAAGTAACATCAAGGTTTGGGCAGCTTAGACCTGCCCCTAACAAATGCAGCAATGGATTTGGAGTAGAGCACCTCCACTATCAGCAGCACAATCCCAGGAGCTGAGCATCCTCAACTCCCAACAGCAGCAGAAGATTGGGAGCTGAGAGCAGCCCCTGGCAACAGCAGCAGCAGTAGCAGCACAAACTGGGAGCTGACACTCATCTCCAGCAGCATCAGCACAGACTGATCAGTAACTGAGCCCCACCAGGCAGCAGCACAATTCAGCAACACACCAGTGGCAACCACACACCACAGAAGTGCACCAGGAAAACCCACACACCCCAGCAGCACACAGGCTGGACCTATGTACATAGCAGCACATCAGTTGGACCCACGCACCCCAAGAGTGTTTAACACAACAGACCAATACCACCAGTTGCCAATCCTCCAGGACCCACAACAGGCAAGAGGTGCAACACACCAAAACAGTCTGGGGGGCACAGCAGCCCCATTTGATATTCACCAACCTGACTACACATTCCAACATCTCTCACTGGGTCTATAACTAACAGACTGCTAAAATGGTAAAACAAAGAACACCCAAATGAAAGAAAAGGAGAAATTACTAGAAAAGGAACTACATGAAATGAAACAAAGAAATTCGTCAGATAAAGAATCCAAAGAAATGATTTTAAGGGTGCTCAAACAACATAGTGAGAACTACAATCAACTTAATAAGAATTATAAAGAGCTCAGAGGCAACTACATCAGCTTGAAGAAAATGTAGAAGCAATGAATAAAAATTAAGGAAAAATACAGAATGACATAGCTATTATAAAAAAAAATACTTTATTTTTATTTTTTTTATCATCCTCACCCGAGGACATTTTTCCATTTTTTGTTCAGGTAGAGTGGGAGGGAGAGAGAGGAAGAGAGAGAGAGAGAAACATCGATGTGAAAGGGACACACCGAGTGGTCGCCACCCGCACAACCAACCAGGGCCGGGGACAAACTGCAACCGAGGTACGTGCCCTTAGCGGGAACCGAACCCGGGTCTCTCTGGACCGCAGGCCGACGCTCCAACTGCTGAGCCAAACCGGCCAGGGCTAAAAAAAAATACCTTAGAACAGCAGTTCTCAAACTGTGGGTCATGACCCCTTTGGGGGTCAAATGATCCTTTCACAGGGGTCACCTAAGACCATCAGAAAACACACATTTCTGATGGTGATTTATAACAGTATCAAAATTACAGTTATGGAGTAGCAACAAAAATAGTTTCATGGTTGGGGGTCACCACAACATGAGGAACTGTATTAAAGGGTCACAGCATTAGGAAGGTTGAGAACCACTGCTTTAGAAGAATTCAATAGTAGATTAGAAGAAGCTGAAGACTGAATCAGTGAGTTAGAATACAAGGTAGAAAAAAAACCCACCCAAATAGAGCTACAAATGGGGGGAAAAATTAAAAAGCAGGAGGAGAGTTTAAGGGAGCTTTGGGACAATACAAAATGTAGCAACATTAGCATCATAGGGGTACCAGAAGGAAAAGAATGAAAGAAAGGAATAGAGAACCTGTTTGAAGAAACAATGACAGAAAACTTCCCTAATATAGTGAAGGAAAAAGTCACACAAGTCCAGAAAATAGAGTCCCAAGCGAGATGAACCCAAAAAGACCTACAGCTAGACGCATCATAATTAAAATGGCAAACATTAAAGACAAAGAAAGAACCTTAAAGGAAGCAAGAGAGAGACAGAAAGTTACCTACAAAAGAGCTTCCATTAGACTGTCAGCTGATTTCTCAATAGAAACACTGCAAGCTAGAAGGGAGTGGCATGAAGTATACAAAGTAATGAAAAGCAAGGCTCTGAAACCAAGACTATTTTATCCAGCAAGGCTATCATTCAAAACTGAAGGAGAAATAAAGAGTTTCACAGACACACACACACACACACACACACACACACACACACAAGCTAAAGAAACTTACCACCACCAAATCAGCACTGCAAAAAATGCTAAAGGGACTGTTGTAAGAAGAAGAAGAAACAGAGAGAGACAAACACAGGCATAAAATAAAAATAAAAATTGCAGCTTAGAAGTATTCATCAATAATAAACTTAAATGTAAATGACTTAAATCCTTCTATCAAAGAACATAAGGTAGCTGATGGATAAGAAAACATGACCCATATATATGCTGTCTACAAGAGAATCACCTTACAACAAGAGACTCACATAGGATGAAAGTCAAGGAATGGAAAAAAATTTTTCAAGCAAATGGAAATAAAAAAAAGCTGGTGTAGCAATACTCATATCTGATAGATAGACTTCAAAATGAGAGCCATAATAAGAGACAAAGAAGGTCACTACAAAATATTAAAAGGATCAATCCAACAAGAGGATATAACCTTGGTGAACTTATATGCATCAAATACTGGAGCACCAAAATATATTGAAAAACTTCTGGAGGACTTCAAGAAAGATCAATAGCAATACAATTGTAGTGGGTGATTTTAGTAACCCACTAACACCACTGGGTAGATTTTCTAAACAAAAAAATAATAATAATAACAAGAACACAGAGTCCTCAAATGATGAACTAGATCAGTTGGACTTAATTGATATTTACAGAACATTTCACCCCAAAGGTGCAGAATATACATTTTTCTCAACTGCACACAGGACATTCTTGAAGATAGACCACATGTTAGGACAAAAACTAAGTCCCTACAAGTTCAAGAATATTAAAATCATATCAAGCATCTTCTCAGATCACAATGGCATGAAACTAGAAATTGATTACTGCAAAAACATTCAAACAGATGGAGGCTAAATAGCATGTTATTAAACAATGGATGGGTTACCAAGAAGATCAAGGAAGAAATAAAAAACTTCCTGAAAACCAATGAAAATGAACATACAACAACACAAAATCTATGGGACACAGCAAAAGCAGTCCTGAGAGGGAAGTTTATAGCACTACAGGCCTACCTCAAAAAACAAAACAAAAAATTACTAATTGACATTCTAACCCTGCAATTGAAAGAACTAGAAAGTGTACAAAAATAAAAACCCAGAGCAAGAAGCAGAAAAGAAATAGTAAAGGTCAGATAAGAAATAAATGCCCTAAAAACTAAACAAGCAAGCAAACAAAAACAATTCAAAAGATCAATGAAACAAAGAGCTGGTTCTTTGAAAAGATAAACAAGATTGATGGGCCCTTAGATAGACTCACCAAGAAACAAAGAGAGGGGACTCAAATAGACAAAATCAGAAAAAAAGAGGAGAAGTAACAACTGACACCACAGAAATACAAATGATCATTAAAATATATTATGAAAAATTATATGCCAACAAATTTGACATACTAGACAAAATGAACAAATTTTTTGAAACACCCAGTCTCCCAAAATTGAACTGGGAAGAAATAGAACACTTTAACCAACCAATAACAACTAAGGAAATTAAAGATGTAATCAAGAAACACCCAGCAAACAAAAGCCCAGGCTTCATGGGGGTGTTTTACCAAACATTCAAAGAAGATCTAATACCCATTATTCTCAAACTGTTCAAAAAATCTAAGAGGGAAGACTTCCAATCTCATTTTACAAGGCCAGCATAGCCTAAATTTTTAGGATTATGGATACTACTAAGAAAGAAAACTACAGGCCAATATTCCAGATGAACACAGATGCCAATATCCTTAACAAAATATTAGCAAATCAGATCCAGCAATACATCAAAAAAATTATTCATTATGACCAAGTGGAATTCATCCCAGGGATGCAAGGCTGGTATAATATTAACAAATCAATAAATGTGATATACCACATAAACAAAATAAAAGATAAAAACCATATGATCAAATCAATAGACACTGAAATATTATTTGGCAAAATCCAGCACCCATTTCTGATGCTCAGCAATGTGAGAATAGAGGGATTATATCTGGACATAATAAAGGCCATATATGAAAAACCTACAGCCAACATTATACTCAATGGGCAAAAACTAAAAACATTTCCCTTAAGAACAGAAACAGGGAACCGAAAAATGGCGGCGGAGTGAACGGAGCTACACAGATCGTCTCCCAGAACCAAACTGGAATTACAACTATAACACAGACAAATCGACGGGAAAAACCAACAGAAAAGCAGCTTGCGAGGACCATACAACGAGGGACACTGACTCCATCCCGGTAGGCTTGCGAAGGCGTGAGACGGGGCTGGGAGCCCACTGTCGGCAGCTCCACAGCGGCCTTAGCTGGGAGCAGCGCCCGTGGGTTACACTCCCAGGCGGCTCCACAGCGCAGAGCCAGGACAGAGGCTGAAACAGCCACAGCCACTCACCTTGGGCTCCGGCAGAGGGAGGGCAGACTGGACTGGAACTGTGTCGGGACACTCAGGGTTTGGAGGGCGCTCAGAGCTTTGGCTGAGTTGCTGCCACCCAGGACAGTGGCCACATTGCTCCTTCCCAGGGCTCTGAGAGAGGCAGCAGCCCCTCCCTCGGAGATCCAACCCCACCCTGTGGGCCATTGAAGTGCTAATTGAGGCTCACTAATGACCAGCATCTGCCCCACCCTCGTGAAAGCCCCTTGGCTGAGCACCAGAGGGAGTTTTTCAATCAACTGACACCCAAAACTCATCAAGTAACCTAGACTGCTAGCCTCCAGGCAGAAAGCTAGAGGATAACAGTACCTTTCCTGGGCTGGCAACTTTAACGAGGAAAGTAAGACTTGACAGTGGTGTTCAACGTGGGTCCTCCCTAGCTCATCTAAACACAGGAGAGGGAGCCACAACAGCAGAAAACCAACACCCACAGGGAGAACTTGACAGGCTCCAAAGCCCACAGTGATAGCCAAAATGGTGAAACACAGAAACAGAAGCCAAATGAAAGAGCAAGAGACCTACACCAAAGATGAGATCAATGTGGAGCAATTAGGCATGTTAACAGAGCTAGAATTCAGAGCCATGATCTTGAGGAAGCTGAACAGCATGAGTAAGGACATAGAGACACTGAAAATAAGCAAATTGAAAATTAAAAAACAACAAGAAGAGCTAAAAAATGACATATCAGAAACGAAAAACACATTGGAAGGTTTAAAAAGCAGAGTAGAAGAAGCTGAGAACCGGATCAGTAAATTAGAAGACAGGGTAGAAAAAATCAACCAATCAGAAAAACAAAAGGAAAAAACTATTAAAAAACAGGAAGACAGCTTAAGAGAACTATGGGACAACTGGAAACGTAATAATATTTGAATCATAGGAGTCCCCGAAGAAGAAAATGAGCAAGGGATAGAGAATATATTCAAAAAATAGTGAGAGAAAACTTCCCTAATTTGGTGAAGGAAGAAGGCATTCAAGTTCAGGAAGCACAGAGAGTCCCAAGTAAGAAGAACCCAAACAGGCCCACACCAAGACACATAGTAATTAAAATGCCACAAATTAAAGACAAAGAGAGAATCCTAAAAGCAGCAAGAGATAAGCAACAGGTTACCTACAAAGGGAACCCCATAAGGCTCTCAGCTGACTTCTCACAAGAAACACTACAGGCCAGAAAGAATGGCACGAAGTAATCAAAGTCATGAAAAACAAGAATCTGAATCCAAGACTACTCTACCCAGCAAGGCTATCATTCAAAATAGAAGATCAAATAAAGAGCTTCCCAGACAAAAAATGGCTAAGGGAATACATTAGCACCAAACCAGCACTGCAAGAAATGTTAAAAGGCCTGCTGTAATTAGCAGTAGAAATGGGAAAAAAAATAGAACCACACTAAACAAAAATGGCAATAAATAAGTACATATCAATAATCACCTTAAACGTAAATGGATTGAATGCTCCCATAAAAAGACACAGAGTAGCTGATTGGATAAGAAAGCATGACTCATCTATATGTTGTTTACAAGAGACCCACCTCTCAACAAAAGACTCACATAGGTTGAAAGTGAAGGGATGGAAAAAAATTTTCCAAGCAAATGGAAAGCAAAAAAAAGCTGGGGTAGCAATTCTCATATCTGATATCATAGATTTCAAAATGAAGACCATAACTAGAGACAAAGAAGGCCACTATATAATATTGAAAGGATCTATCCAACAGGAAGATATAACCTTGATAAACATATATGCACCCAATATAGGAGCACCAAAATATATTAAAAATCTTCTGGAGGACTTCCAAGGAGAAATCGACAACAATACAATCATAGCAGGGGACTTCAACACCCCATTGACAGCACTGGATAGATCCTCTAGGCAAAAAATTAGCAAGGAAACAGAGACTCTAAATGAAGCACTAGACCAAATGGATTTAATAGATATCTACAGAGAATTACACCCCAAAACTACAGAATTCACATTCTTCTCAAGTGCACATGGGACATTCTCAAAGATAGACCACATGATAGGACACAAACTAAATCTCTACAAGTTCAAGAAGATTGAAATCATATCAAGCATCTTCTCAGATCACAATGGCATGAAACTAGAAATCAATTGCAACAAGAACATGCAAAGACATTTCCACACATGGAGGCTAAATAGCATGTTATTAAACAATGAATGGGTCACCGAGGAGATCAAGGAAGAAATTTAAAACTTCCTGGAAACCAATGAAAATGAATACACAACAACACAAAATCTATGGGATGCAGCAAAAGCAGTTCTGAGAGGGAAGTTCATAGCACTACAGGCCTACCTCAAAAAACAAGAAAATTTTCTAATTGACTGTCTAACCTCACAACTTAAAGAATTAGAAAGCAAACAAAAAGAAAACCCCAGAGCAAGTAGAAGGAAGGAAATAGTAAAGATCAGAGAAGAAATAAATGATATAGAGACCAAAAAAACAATTCAGAGCATCAATGAAACAAAAAGCTGGTTTTTCGAAAAGATAAACAAGATTAATGGACCTTTAGCTAGACTCACCAAGAAACAAAGAGAGAGAACCCAAATACACAAAATCAGAAATGAAAGAGGAGAAGTAACAACCAACACCACGGAAATACAAAAGATCGTTAACAACTACTACGTACTACTATATGGCAACAAATTCGACAATCTGAGCGAAATGGACAAATTTCTAGAAACACGCAGTCTCCCAAAACTATTTCCGGAAGAGATAGAAAACTTGAACAGACCAATAACAACTAAGGAAATTGAAGAGGTAATCAAGACTCTCCCAGCAAACAAAAGCCCAGGCCCAGATGGCTTCACGGGGGAGTTTTACCGAACATTCAAAAAAGAACTAACACCCATTCTCCACAAACTCTTTCAAAAAATTCAAGAAGAAGGAAGACTTCCAAACACGTTCTATGTGACCAGCATAATTCTAATTCCAAAACCAGAAAAAGACACTACGAAGAAAGAAAACTACAGGCCAATATCCCTGATGAACATAGACGCCAAAATTCTGAACAAAATATTAGCAAATCGGATCCAGAAATACATCAAAAAAATTATTCACCATGACCAAGTGGGATTCATTCCAGGGATGCAAGGCTGGTACAATATTCGCAAATCAATAAATGTGATACACCTCATACACAAAATGAAGAATAAAAACCACATGATCATATAAATAGATGCTGAAAAGGGATTCAACAAAATCCAGCATTCATTTCTGATAAAAATGCTCAGCAATGTGGGAATAGAGGGATCATATCTAGACATAATAAAGGCCATATATGAAAGACCTACAGCCAACATCATACTCAATGGACAGAAACTAAAAACATTTCCATTAAGAACAGAAACAAGACAGGGATGTCCACTTTTGCCACTCTTATTTAACGTTGTACTGGAAGAAAGTGGAAGCACATACCCTGTTCATGGATTGGAAGAATTAACATCATTAAAATGTCCATACTACCCAAAGCAATCTATAGATTCAATGCAATCCCCATCAAAATACCAATGACATATTTCATAGAACTTGAACAAATACTTCAAAAGTTCATATGGAACCAAAAAAGACCCCGAATAGCCACAGCAATCTTGAAAAAGAAGAACAAAGTAGGTGGGATCACAATACCAGATATCAGGTTATACTACAAAGCGACTGTAACCAAAACAGCCTGGTACTGGCACAAGAACAGGCATATAGACCAGTGGAACAGAACTGAAAACCCAGAAATGGACCCAAGGCAATATGCTCAATTAATATTTGACAAAGGTGGCAAGAGCATACAGTGGACTAAGGACAGCCTCTTTAATAAATGGTGTTGGGAAAATTGGACAGCTACATGCAAAAAAATGAAACTAGACCATCAACTTACACCATACACAAAAATAAACTCAAAATGGATAAAAGACTTAAATGTGACCCGTGAATCCATAAAAATTCTAGAAGAAAATGTAGGCAACAAAATTTCGGACATCATACGCAGCAGAATTTTCACTGATACATCACCTAAGGCAACAGAAATAAAGGAGAAAATGAACACATGGGACTACATCAAACTAAAAAGCTTCTGCACAGCAAAAGAAACAATCATCAAAATGGAAAGGCAACCCACTGTATGGGAGAACATCATTGCCAATGATGTATCAGATAAGGGGTTAATCTCCAATATATATAGAGTGCTCATACAACTCCACAAAAGGAAGACAAAGAACCCAATTAGAAAATGGGCAGAGGAGCTGAATAGACACCTCTCCAAACAGGACATACAAATGGCCAAAAGACATATGAAGAAATTCTCAACATCACTAATCATCAGAGAGATGCAAATTAACACAACAATGAGGTATCACCTCACACCTGTCAGAATGGCCGCCATCAACAAATCATCAAACAACAAGTTTTGGTGAGGGTGTGGAGAAAAGGGAACTCTAATACACTGCTGGTGGGAATGCAGACTGGTGCAGCCGCTATGGAAAACAATATGGTGCTACCTCAAAAAATTAAAAATTGAACTTCCATTTGACCCAGTGATCCCACTGCTGGGAATATACCCTAAGAAGCCTGAAACACCAATCAGGAAGAATATATGTACCCCCATGTTCATAGCAGCACTATTTACAATAGCTAAGATCTGGAAACAGCCCAAGTGTCCACCAGTAGACGAATGGATAAAAAAGCTGTGGTACATATACACCATGGAGTACTATGCAGCGGTAAGAAAGAAAGATCTCTTATCCTTTGAGACGACATGGAGGGACCTGGAAAGTATTATCCTAAGTGAAAGAAGCCAAGCAGAAAAAGACAAATACCACATGATCTCACTTATATATGGAATATAATGAACATAACAGTCTGAGTAATACAGTAGACCCAGACACATGGAAGTAGGGCACAGACTGACATCCCTCAGAAGAGGGGATGGGGGGTGGGGAGGGTGGGAAGAGATAAACCACAGAACTTATATGCATGTATGCATGACCAATGGACATGGACAACTAAGCTAGGGATGGGGCGGAGGTGGGGTGGGGTGGGGGGTGCCAATGGGGTAAAAAGGTAAAATATCTGTAACAAAAAAATAAATAAAAATTCATATTAAAAAAAAAAAAAAACTCCTTAGAAATAGAATCATTCAAAATAAAAGATGGTACTTTCTTAGAAACAAAACAAAATAAAAATTAAAAATTGAACTTCCATTTTTCCTGTGATCCTGCTTCTAGAAATATACCCTAAGAAACCTGAAACACCAATCAGAAAGAATATATGTACCCCCCCTCCCATGTTCATAGCAGCACTATTTACAATAGCTAAGATCTGGAAACAGCCCAAGTGTCCACCAGTAGACGAATGGATCAAAAAGCTGTGGTACATATACACAATGGAGTACTATGCAGCGGTAAGAAAGAAAGATCTCTTATCCTTTGAGACGACATGGAGGGACCTGGAAAGTATTATCCTAAGTGAAAGAAGACAAGCAGAAAAAGACAAATACCACATGATCTCACTTATATACGGAATATAATGAACATAACAGTCTGAGGAATAGGGTAGACACAGAAATAGGGTACAGACTGACAACCCTTAGAAGAGGGGATTGTGGGGGTGGGAAAAGATAAACCACAGAACTTATATGCATGTATGCATAACCAATGGACACGGACAACAAAGCCGGGGACGGGGCCGCAGGGGGATGAGAAGGAGGGTGTCAATGGGGTAAAAAAGGAGAAACATCTGTAACAAAAATAAAATTTTTTTAAAAAAGGGAAAAAACACTAACAAAAAAAAAAAAGAAAAGAATATTACACCAACTTTGGAGGATTACTCAAATATTTTGGGTTTAACTCCAGTGATCCATGGAGCATCAGGGAAGTGATGAAATTACTCTTTAGTGATGATTTTTTTTTATTTAGTTCTTTTTCAAACCAATTTATACCACCACCAAATGGAACAATTTTACAAAAAATCTACTAAAACTGTACCATGGGCAAAAGTTACCAATACTGATTTAAAGAAGTATCTCAGTTTGTTGATATTGATGGGACAAACAAGAAAATCACATTGGAAGGATTACTGGTCAATGGACCCTTTGGTTGAAGCTTCAATATTTCCTAAAACTATGAGCAGAATGAGGTTAGAGCAAATTCTTACATTTTTCCATCTTAGTGATAATTCACAAAATACATCTAATGAAGACAGACTGTATAAACTTAGGCCTCTTTTGGATCACTTTCTTTCAAAATTTCAGTCTTTGTTTGTATCTATAAGAACGAGATGGAGCTGAGTAACCAGAAAGTGCAGGTTTATTGAGGGAAATACCTGCCAGGCTGCCTCCAAGTAGGGCGCAGCAGCCGGTTCATATAGACTAAGGGTTTTTAAACTTAGGGCTGGGGTTGGGGGTTGCCCCACCAAGGAACCGCAGTCATCCTTGATTGGTCAGGGCTGGGGTCTTTCCAAGAGTTGTTCTCCTCCAGTGGCTGTTTAGGTTTGGGTGGGGTTTCAGGATACTGTTCCACCTGGCTGGAGAGATAAGCTTTGGTTTCCTGGAATAAGGGGCTTGGGGTGAGGTTAAACAATAGGAGGCTGGGGGTAGTAATATGGAAGTTAAAGTTAACATTTCCCAACTGTTAGTTAGTATAAATTGAAATGTTAAAAAAAGTTTGTGTTGATCAAAATTTTGGGTTGACCCCTAGGGAGGGCCTCTCAGGCAAGAGTGTTGTTCTGTAGCTACTTCCTGCTGTTCTCCCTGTTGGTTGCTCCCCCTGGGGGGTTACCCTGGGGTAGAGGGGTGTAAGTTTGGAGTAGTAGTTGGTGGAGGCTATCCTGGAGAGTTTGGTAACTCGTGTTTGCAAAAATTTTAGGAAACAGGGAAGAAGTAAGAGAAGGAGGCAGATAATTATCAATGGACTGATGAATGTGGTAATGATGTTAAAAAGGGGATTAGACAACCATTGGCTTAGAGGTGAGGGTTCCTCGTGTCTGTGGTTATGGAGCCTCTCCTGTAATTTTTGAAGAGTTAATATTTTCCTCTACTATACCCAATTCATTGATATACTAGCAACATTTTTCTTGGAGGAAAAGGTAGGTACCTCCTTTCTCAGTGGTGAGAAGGTCCAGGGCCCATTGATTTTGGAGGGCAACCTCTGCTAGGGAGGTGAGTTGTCATTGTAGGGAGGCTAGGGAGGCAGCTGAGTTTTTGAAACCTCTTTCTAGATCCGCCTAAATTTGTTTAGTCATCTTAAGGCTGTAAGCCGAGTCCAGCTCCTCCAATTCCTAGGGCAGCTACTGAGGAGAAGAAAGAGAGGCCTACAATAAAAGGGAGAAAGATGGCCTGCTTCTGGTGGGGGTTTGGAGGTTTTTGGCTACCTCATCCTCAGTGTAATGTAGAAGCTGTGGGGCGAGAATTGCCAGGATAATGGGCCTGAAGAGGTGGTGTCAATGTGGTTGGTTAGAGTGTGGTTACACCAAAAGAAAGTTCCCCGAGGACTTGGAAAGTCAGAGGTAATTTGATGAGTTTGATTGCATGTCAGGTGGGAGATGTCCTTATAGTAGCATAGATTATAGGTGTTATTTGGGGTGTATAAGGGCATGTGGTCTAGGGAGAATGAGGAGGCAGGGTGGGTTTTAGAAATGTTTAAGGGATATGAGAGTGGGACTGTGGCCATCAGTTGTTGGTCTAGGAAGGCACAGAGAAAGCATTGAGAGGGCTCGACTTCTTGGGTTAGGTTTAGAACTAGGACTCCTTTTCTTATTAAATCTAGCCATTCAAAGGGGGTCTGTTTGTTGGAAAGGTGTTTAGTTAAGGAGTTTCTTGGGTTAAGATTTTGTGGATGAGATCTTCCAGTTTTTGGACTGTCGTCCTTTGCTGTGCCCACTTCTGGCCAATGGACATATAGTATTTAGAGAATCCTCTTGTAAGTATTCCATTTAGGCCTTTTTGCCATTTAGAATCCCAGGGATCTCCGATGCTGAGGACCCAGGGGACAGTGGGGGTAGTGTATTTGTGGTGAGTTATTTCAGTATCTGCCTCAGTAAATATAATTGTGTCTCCCCAGTAGAAAGATGATGTTGTGCAAGGAGCAGAGGTGGTGAGGTGTGGCAAGAAAGCCCTTGAGATTGTTGTAGGAGCACAGAGCCTCATCCCTGTATAGCTTTGAAGGTGGAATTGGTTTGCAATGAGCTTAAGAGCCACCAAACAATCTGTAAAGGGGAAGTCAGTGGAAGCAATTATTTGGGAGAAAGACCAGGTAGAGGAGACATTGAGAAAAAATCTCCAAATGTGCGGCTCAGGTCCGGAGCCTGAGGAAGAAAGTGGTGTGAGTAGGATAAGAGAGAGAAGAAGGAAAGACATCCTCTAGATGAGTAGAAAGAGAAGAAAAAAAGAATAAAAGTCAGTTTCAAAGAGCTCAATCAAATTCCTGAAAGGCTCCTTGCCAGGTGAGATCCTGGATCCAGGTGAGAAGTTCTTCTACTTCTGGACTGCGGGATCTGAACCAGGTGATGTCTTCCAAAATTTGAGTGAGGAAATAAAAAATCTTACAAGGTAGAGACTGTGCATTCTAGTTGATAGTGTTGGTTATAGCATGAGCTGTGAGTGAGTATATTGTCTTGAACGAGTCTCACAAGATAGTTTGGTTGTGTTCTTCTGCAATCAGTGAACATGAGGAAATTTTGAGGGATAAGGGACCTGTGCGTGTGAAGAAGTAATTTTTAGGACTCTGTGGAGTGTGATATGTGAGAGATGTGTCCAGTGAGAGTCCCCTTCAATTTTGACCGCCATGGGAGTGGAGAAAATGACTGTGTGTGGGCCGGTCCAGATTGGCTGGAGAGGTGTCTTTCCCTGGGTTTGTTTATATAACTGATCTCCTGGCAGTAGGGTGAGGTGAACCTTGTTGGTAGGAAAAGGTTAAGGTAGGAGTTTATTTACCCCTCAGTGTAAATTGGACCTCATATAAGCCAATGCTAGGAAGTAATCTCCCATGGCAGGGTCGAGGTTAGTTAAAGGACTGGAGTCTGGGACAAAGGGCCTGCTGTACATTATTTCAAAGGGGCTTAGGTTGAGGGGTTTCCTTGGTGTGGCACAAATTCTCATCAGAGCTAGGGGGAGGAGCTGAGGCCAGGGAAGGTGGAGCTCAAGAATGAGTTTAGTGCCCTGGCTGGTTTGGCTCAGTGGTTAGAGCATCAGCCTGTGGTCCGGAGAGACCCGGGTTCGGTTCCCGCTAAGGGCACGTACTTCGGTTGCAGTTTGTCCCTGGCCCTGGTTGATCGTGCGGTGGCAGCCACTCGATGTGTCCCTTTCACATCGATGTTTCTCTCTCTCTGTCTGTTCCTCTCTCTCCCTCCCACTCTATCTGTACAAAAAATGGAAAAATGTCCTCGGGTGAGGATAAATAAAAAAAAAAAAAAAAAAAAAAGAATGAGTTTAGTAAGGTGGTGTTTGAGAATTTGATTAGCCCGCTCTACTTTGCCTGAGGACTGGGGATGTTAAGTTATGTGTAGATGCCATTTAAGTCCTGGATGAGTTGAGAGTGACTGGGTGATGTGAGAGATGAAGGCTGGTCCATTGTCTGATTGTAATGTTGAAGGGAGGCCAAACCGAGGAATGATGTGCTCGGTGAGGATTGTGGCATCCTGGCTCATGTCCTCATGTTTAGTGAGAAATACCTCAATCAGCCAGAGAAGGTATCGACTAGAGTGAGAATGTATCTGAGTCCCTTGTATTTGAGCATGTGGGTAAAGTCTATTTGCCAATTTTGTGCTGGCAGTTGTCCCCGGGTTTGGTGGGCAGGGAATGATTTGGGATGAATTCCTCCTTGACGGGTGCAAGGAGTGCAGGTCTGGCAGGAAGATGTTATTTTCTTGAGGATTGTTGGGAGGTTATTTCCTGTTAGAAAGGCAGAGATGTAAAGGAGTAGGGGTTGGTATCCGATGTGGAAAGAATTATGTATAGATTGTAGGATATCCTTTGCCTGAGACTGTGGGAGTAGGAGTTTGTTTTCATTTATATACTAACCATCCTTCTGAGGCAAGGAAGAGTAGGCAGCCTTTTCATTGTTGGAGTATGATGAGTGTGAGAGGTCAGGAAATAAATGTGGGATCCTGGGGGCTGAGTGGCTATTTTCTTCACCACTCGGTCTGCTATGTTATTTCTTGTGGATATGGGGGAAGTGTTTTTCTGGTGTCCTCGACAATGGATGATGGCTATTCGGTTTGGCAATAGAGCTGCCTGAAGTAGGTTTTGTATGTAAGAATGGTTTTGGAGGGGTTCTCCTTTGTTTGTAAGAAAGCCCGCTCCTGCCAAATAGCCGCAGCCAAATGTAGGATGTAGTAGCAGTATTTTGAGTCAGTGTATATGTTGGCTGTTTTGCCTGAAGACAGAGTTAGAGCCCTTGTGAGGGCAATTAACTTGGCCTGCTCGGCATCCTGGGCAGTAATGATTGAGCCTCGAAGAGTTTTACCCAGTGATGATGGCATAAGCTGCTCGGGTAGATTCTTGTGATGTTTTAAGGGAACTTCTATCTATTAATAGGGTGAGATCTGGAGCAGGGAGGGGGTTAGGGGCGAGGTGGGGAAAGGGGTTGGAAGAATGTGTGAGCGTTTTAATGAAGTAATGAGTGGGGGGTGAGGAGGAAGTCAGTAGAAGCGTGGCAGGGTTTAGGCTGGAGCATGGCTGAAAGGTAAATTCAGGGTTTTCAATGAAAATGATGTGGATTTGTTGTAAACAGGAGGGTGATAAGTGGCTTAGGGCCTTGTGAGACAGTAGGTCTTGAAGGTTGTGTGGGGCTCTAATGAGTACCCTCTTACCAAAGGTAAGTTTTTGCTCTCAAGGGCCAGGAAGGCCACGACCACTAAGGCCCTGAGGCAGGGTGCCCACCCTTTGCATGTTGGATCAGTTCCTTTGAGAGGTAGGCTACTGGCACAAAGGGTGGTCCCTTTTGTTGTTCAAGGACCCTGAGGATGAGTCCTTGCTTTTTGGTAACATAAAGTATAAAATCTGAGTTTAAGTCTGGGAGATGTAGGGCTAGTACCTGAAGGAGGACCTGTTTAAGTTTAGTAAAATGTGTTTGTATGGGGAGTCTGGGGTCTAGTGGTTCTGAGAGCTCTCCTCTGGTTGCTTTATATAGGGGCTTTGCTAGGAGGCTATAATTAGGAATCCATGATGGGATGAAGCCCACAATTCCCAGGAAAGAAAGGAGCTCCTCTTTGGTTGAGGGAGTTGGTATAGAGGTAATGATATGTTTTCTATCGGTGGTGATAGCCTTTTTCCCTGGGGTCAGTTGTATTCTAGGTAAGTGACTTGGGGCAGAGAGAGCTGTACTCTGGAAGGAGATACCCTGTAGCCTAACCGGCCAAGGAAGGTGAGAAGCTGGGTGGTATCTGACTGAGAGGCCTCCAAAGACGGGCTGCAAAGGAGGAAATCATTGACATATTGAATGATGGTGCTGTGGGGGCAGTTGAGCTAGTTAAGATCTGATGCTAGGGCCTGACCAAAAAAGTGGGGACTGTTCCGGAATCCCTGAGGTAGGACTGTCCATGTTAGCTGCTGGGAACGCAGGGTGTCCGGGTCAGTCCAAGTGAAAGTGAAAAGATTCTGGTAATCTGGATGTAGGGGGATGGTATATATATATATATATATATAAAAGGCATCTTTGAAGTCCAGGACAGTGAAGTGGGAGGTGTTCATGGGGATGATAGAGAGAATAGTATATGGGTTGGGTACTACTGGGGTGATGGGGAGTACGTTCAAGTTAATAGAGTGCGGGTTCTATACGAGTCGAAAGGTGCCATTTGGTTTGATGACAGGGGGGATTGGAGTGTTGTAGGGGGAGTTAGTGGGGATTAGGAGTCCTGAGGCTAAAAATTTGGAGATGAGGGGTTTTAGGCCCTGTAGATGTTTTTGAGAAATGGGGTACTGAGGTACATTAGGAAAGAGAGACTTTTTAAGGGATATTTTGATGGGGGTCTGGTGAGTAGCTATGAAGGACTGGCTAGTGTCCCAGACCTGAGGATTGACAATAGAGGGGGAAATGGGAAAGAAAGTGGAGAAATCAGAGGAATCGGGGGTGTGGCTGTCATCCAACAAGCAGAATATTCTGATATTTTGAGAAACAGTTGTAGGTCTATTTGGAGGGAAGAATTGGAGGGTAGTATGAAATTTGCTTAAGATATCCCATCCTAGGAGGGGGATGGAGCATTGGGGCATAACTAGGAATTGATGTATAAATGAAGTTCCTTCTAAGATACAAGATACAGGAGGGGTAATAAGGGAACAGGAGTGCTGACCTGAGACCCCCCCACTATGAAGGTTTGAGAAGAGCTGAGAGGGCCATTAAATTGTGAGAGGGTGGAGAAGGTGGCCCCAGTGTTTATGAGGAAGGAGATTTCCTTTCCTGCTATGTGAAGGTTTACCCTGGGCTCACTGTTGGTGATGTGTACTGGGGCCAGCATCCCAGGGCCTCCTCAGTCCTCTGCCGCCAGTCCCAGAAAGTCTTTTACTATCCTAGGTGGGCATTGTTGAGGATGGTCAACCCAAATGCCCTTTGGTGCTCGGGGCAATCAATTCTCCAGTGGCCATTGTGGTGAAAGTGTGGGCAAGGCACCAGTGGGGGGCGAGGGTTTGGACACTGTCTTGCCCAGTGGCCCGTTTGCATTTGAAGCAGGGACCAGGAGGACTTGACTGAGGAGGTTGTCCCCTAGAGCCTCGGCTTCTCAGACCAGTGTTCCCTGGAAGGGCCTTCCCTAGCATAAGGTAGTTCTCCTGTTGTCTTTTCTGTTGCTCTTCCCTTTCCGTTTCCTTCCGGTTGTTAAAGACCTTAAAGGCAACATGTAAGAGCTCTCTCTCTGAGGTGTTTCGGGCCCATCCTCAAGTTCTTTGAGTTTGCGTCTAATGTCAGGGGCAGATTGGGAGATGAAATGGGAGTGAAGGAGGGTGGTCCCAGCTGGTGTGGTGGGGTCCATATGAGAGTATTTATGAAAGGCCTGGGAGTGGCGTTCTAAAAATTCTCCTGGATTTTCTTGGGGTCTTTGAATGATTTTTTTGATTTTGTCATAATTGACAGCCTTATGGCAAGTTTTTCTAAGGCCTAAAGAAGATAGTCTATAAGACGGTCACGTTCCTACAATTAGCATGGCCAATTTGATAGTTCCAATTCAGGTATGGGGGAACTGCCCCCCCCCAAGGGAGGTTATTGTCTCAGGCATGTGCCTCATCTGCTACTTGCTGGGCAGTCACCCACACCCGATCCTTACCATGTGCAAAGAGGGAGGAAGTAAGGATGATAGAAGATTGTTGCCACATAAGATCATATGATTGAGTGAGATATCAAAACTGCTTGATGTAGGGTATTGAGATCAGAGGAGAAGGAGCCAAGGTGATGTTCAATTTTGGATAAATCAGAGAGGGAGAAGGGGATGATTACACACTTTTCCTCAGGGGTGAATCTGGGGCAGGAGGGGGAGGAGGAGGAGGAGGACTGGGGCTGAGTGGTCTTGAGGGTCAAAAGAATCTGTAGAAGAGAGGGGTATTGGAGATCGGGCTAGAAGGACGTGGGTGGGTGAAAGAGGTAGAGCAAAGGGAAGGGCGTGAGCGAAGAGAGAAGAAAGCCTATACATAAGACATTTTTGAGGCCTTGCCTGTCTGGTGGCAGAAATTATTTAGTTTCTTAGAACATCGAAGTCAAAGTGCCATTTTCTGGCAATTGAGAGTTAGTGTCGAGTTTATTTTGGGGCCAGGTCGTATGGCAGAGGAATATGAGTTTGTCGGGGCCTTCCAAAATCAGACGGGTGGTCGAGGTTTTTTGATTTTTCAGTATAAGCCAAGGGTGGCTTGGAGCAAGGCAGGCAGTTTTGATGATAGGTGACCCCCATTTTGTGTAGAGAGCAAGTGACAGGAGGAGGGCGTCCCCATATCAACATCAAGGCCTCAGGAGGACAAGCTTGTAGGGAAGGGACAGATCAAGAAGGATTAGTCACCGACTGAATGCCAAAGATAGCGGAGGAACCCACCTGGGCTACCAGATTTGAGGAACGAGAAGAGAAAACAGGCCACTTGTTAGATAGAGATGAGGTCAAAAACAAAACCGGGTGAGGATAAAGAATAAGGGAGATTTTGAGACCAAACTGAGACGAGCCTGGCAGGCCCCAATACGGTGAATTCGAGTGATTGAGAACGAGATGGCGGCCACACGGTAAGCAAATGAAGGTGGAAGAATAAGGGAGAATACGGGAAGAAGGCAAAGAGTGTAGATTGAAGGGGGAGTCTACTTGGGGAGTGAGGGGGGCCTAAAATTTGGGAAGGCCAACTGGAAAGGGAGGGAGGAAATTCCTTACCTCTGTTCGCAGGTAGGAGGGAGTCCGGGACAGGGTGGAGATTGGCCAATCAACCCAAACCTTCAGTCCACCAGAATCATGGAAGGTAGCCCATGGTGGCGCATTCCACTCTGCCACACACCTACCTTCGCAGTAGTAAGGGTGGTCTGTGCCTGGGGGGGATCATCAGGCGACCCAACGCTACTGTCCTGGGGTTCGGGGTTGTCAGCACCATTGTATAAGAACAGGATGGAGCCAAGTAACAATGGAAGTGCAGGTTTATGAGGACAATACGTGGCCCAGGCTGCCTAGAAGTAGGGCACAGCAGCTGGGTCCTACAGACTAAGGGTTTTAAACTTAGGGCTCGGGGTGGGGGCTGTCCTGCCGAGGGGTCACGTCGCAGTCATCCCTTGATTGGGAAGGGGGCTGGGGCTTTCAAGAGTTGGTTCTTGAGCGCTACTAACTTATTGTAGGTTTTGGGTGGGCGGGTTTTCAGGATATTTCCACGTGGCTGGATGCGATAAGCTTTGGTTTCCTGGAATAAGGGGTCTTTGGGGCGAGGTTAAACAATAGGAGGCTGGGGGGTAGTATATGGAGGTTAAAGTTAACAGTATCTAAGAGGAGTTATTTCCTAGATGAAAGCGATGCTACCATATAGAGGACATGTCAGTTCAGAAACATGAAGTACGGCCAAAAAAAAGTAGATAAAACATGAGATTTAGTGAGATATGCTTTGTGGGGAAAGCGAGAGAGTACATCTGCCTAACTTGAGATTTATTTCAAGTGAACTGGACAAAGCCTGCACCCAGAAACTATATTACTGTCTTAGAGGCCATATTCTTGATTATTGGGCATCAAGATAATATTACGCAACAGCATTTCTACAGCTGAAATTTAGTGAAAAGACAACTAATCTGTGGTTACATAAAGGGAAAAACCGTTGGATTGCCACAGGTACTAAAAGAAAAGGCAAAGAATCTCAGAAGAGGGGAAAGGACATTTTTATGGAAAAGGACCCATGTCCTTATATCATGGAAAGATAAAGACTGGTGGCATATGATATCACTACAGGGATGACTCTATGAAAACAACGGAAAGTGAATAAAGAAATTCTACGAAGGTATAGTTAAACCTGAGGCATATTAGATCTACAATAAATACATGAAAGGAGTCTATCGAGCAGACCAATATTGGGTGAACCGCAGTATCTTTCAAAATAGTATAAAGGGGTCTCAATAAGTAGCATTCTTTCTGATCAATTGCACTTAATCAATGCATTCCCAAAAGTACTGTAATGACGAGGGCAAAAAAATAAAATAAAAAAATTTTATACCTGGAAGTAGCTAGGGAATAGATATCTGTGGTTCAAATGAGTACAGCTCAGAACCGAAAAGTCTTCTGGTCCTTCTAAATGGCTCCTTACATGATTCATGTTTTAGGCTTTCAGGGCAAATAAGACCATATTTTAGAAAACATAGTCACGGTAGTAAAAAAAAAAAGCCAACTGGAAACCTAAAGTGGGGTTTCAAAGACCAGCGCAAGCAAAACCAGATATATTTGCAAAAAATTGTTGGCTAACATTACACAAGGTGATTGATATACAGTAGAAAACACCAAAAAAATTACTGAAATATTATAAAGTATAAAAATAATATGTGAGCAGATATGTCAAAGTTTTATTAAATTTTATTATGTCCTAAAGAGAGTATACTGAAATTTAGTTAGAGTGTGTCACTTCATACTGAATTACAAAAAATAGCCAGTGACATGAAAAATAACTTCTGCATAAATTGATGGTCAACAAGGTGGTAAGAAACAGACAAAACAACCACTTTGACCTACCCTGCCATGTTCCAAGAGATTCGAAAGAGAAGAACCTTCTTCCAGAAGATCTTATGGGGTTCATTTTCAGCATGATTGAATTATGGTTACAATTGGGAGGGCTTCAGGAAGATGTCCCATTGTTTCTGAATCACAAAATTTGCCTTCCAGGTTATGTTCCACTCTTCTTAAGCTACCTATAAATCACCCAATCTACTTTGAAATACAATATCCCACTCACAGACCCTCATCGTCATCCAAAAATGTCTTATATACCAATGTTTCCACTGGGTGAACATTGGACATTTTTTCCTTTTTGTTAAGACAGTAGTGGAGGAAGAGAGAGAAACATTGACGGAAAGTGACAATCGATGGCTCCAACCGCATGACCAGCCAGGGCCAGGGACGAAATGCAACCGAGGACACACCTTAACGGGAGTCAAACCCGGGTCTCTCTGGACGGCAGGCGACACTTCTACTGCTGACCAACAACAGGCCAGGGGGCCTGTTTGCAAGTTTGATGATTATGTGTTGTCCTACCCAGGAACGACCAACTCAGACGCGGATGTGGGTTTTAACAAAAGAGTTTATTGAGCTACGTCCGCACGGCACCTGCAGTATGTCCCACAGGAGTAACTGTGCCACGCGAGAGCTAAAAGCTATTTTTATTAGATTTGTAAGGGGGGGTGCTAGTGTAAGCAAGCATGTTACAGAAGTGAATGTTACGCCAGTGCGTTAAGTAACTGGTATTCAGTTTCCCAGACATCTCAAAGGTCAAGATGTTTGCCATGAGTATTCCTGGCACCGGACCCCAGGATTACTCAAGGGTTAGTTATACCCAGGCGTTAGCGATACTTAGGATTAGTTATTGAAGACTGTTCTCGTAAATGGGTAAACTGACAACCCTGTGGTTGTCGAGATAGGCCTCTGGGAGTTTGGGGGTCAATGGCACTTGATTCCAAACATTCCCCACTTCTTGCTGGTGAATTAATCCAATACTTGACTGTATATTATCATGCTTAGGGGTAAGCATTGGTAATGTTGCTGTTGGGCTAGTACATAGCTTAATTGATGGACCCGCCCTTGACAAATGCCGTGATTCTGTTAAGGATGCGAGGGTCGCAGGCTAGGATATGGAATAAGACGAGAGGAGCAGAAAAATAGAGCTGGAGGAGGGTGGTCGGCCAGGGAACGAAACACCCAATTGAAAATACTCTTACCAGAGGTAGAGGTATGTTCTCTCTCTCTCTCTATATGTAATAGCCTTTTGGCAGCTCTTGCATAGATTGTTCTGATGATAATGAGTGTAGCATGAAACAAACAGGTCTCTCATAGGGCAGCAACAGAGGACTCCCTGTTTGAGGAAAAAGGCAGATCTAGACCTCTGCGATTTTGGAGGGCCACTTCGGCTAGGGAGTTCAACACTGTTTTTTCCAAGTATTTGACTTGGGCTGGAGTAATTCAACATCACGGGAAAAACGTGTGATGACAGCTCACGAAGGGCAAGGTCATTCTGAATGAGGCTGTCGCCACTAGGGAGTGGAAGCGGCAATACCCAGGGTAGCAGTACAGGGATAGGAATGGGGGAACACGTTTTATGGAGTCTGTATGATGTCTGAGGCTGAAATGGGCTGCACCTGTGGGCCCTGCCTAAGGTATACTGGGGAACTATATAGATAAACAACACAAAGATCTGAATGATTTTTTCCTGGGGCTAATGCAAATGGTGGATACTGATAAGCATGCAAACCAAGTCCCGGGGGCAATCACCGAGTCCTGGGGTTGAGCCTTCGCTCGCAGAGAGGTGTTGGTCAGGCAGTTGGCCTGTTAGGCGAAGTTGGAGGTTTGGGTTTCCAAGGATGAGCGGGCCCCTGTCACTTGAAGTCTCCAAGTGGGTGCCATCAGGTAGTCGAGGGTTTCCTGTTAAACTTCTGATCCGAGAAATCCCGTCACCAGGCTCAATGTTTCAAGTGGGGGTTGTTCCGCTTAGTGGGTTGTTTTCTTTCCTTGCTGAGAGGCGGGCCCCTCTTCTGATGAATTCGAGGACTCAAAGACTTGGAACCTCTGGTTCATAATTTCGCCTATGTGGTCTAGTGCATCTTAGGGATAAAGGTGGTGGTCTCCCATAGAGATTTCATTTGAAGGTTGGTTGTTAATTGGTTCTTGGATATGGGGTGCATCGGGGCACAACAGGCAAATGGAAGGGGTTTACAAATATCACGGTTCAATCTGAAGTTGGGAAGAGTCTCCTTAAGGTTCTATTTCATCTCTCTACTGACTGAGCTTTGCGGTATATAGGCACAATGTAATTTCCAGCTATCTGAGAGCTTATGCTATAATTGGACAATCTTGGCTATGAACGCCGGCCCATTATCTGACACAGTACTAAGGGCAGGCCAAACTAGGAATGATCCCAGTAGGAGATGTCTGGCAACTGCGTAGCAGTCTAATGCCTTGTGGCAAAAGCCTCAGTCCATCCTTGAGTAGGTGTCCCCAACAACAACTAGTAAGTAATTAATCCAAATTTGATGGGTGAGATCTCAGTAGAATCAAGTTCCCAATGTCACTGTCATGCCCTTGATAGGAACCCACCAGTCCCGGGGGTCTGGGAGGTCATGGATTTACCTGTGCAAAGGCAGAAAAATCGGGGAAACCTCCGAAGTGGCTATCGTCTTGGATCTGGAATATAGAAGTGTATACTGACTTAGAGAGATTAATTTGATGTGCCCAGGTGATACTATAGTGCGAGATCTCTATGAGAGCAATTCTAAGGCTTTGGGCGAGAGATGTGTCTTCCATCGGGAAGCCGATTGCCAGTCCCCTGATGGCACAATTAACTTCATTCCCAGGTGGAGCTCCGTTTCATTGTAGGATGGCTGAGGGAGGGCAATTCACGAAGGGGAAAGAGCCGGGAGGCTTTTCTTCGGTTGTACCTCAGGGGCACTGGTTTAGCAGTCAGTGCTGCTAGGTCCTATTCCTTACTTTTGTATGCGAGGCTTGAGGTTGTCGGTGCCCTGGCTGCGGTGACGACAATGGGCACACAGCTCTTAGGTTGCCAGATGGCGGCTAAGAGAATTGGTATTTCTTCTCTATTTGTAACTTTCTTTCCCAGGATGTGAGGAGCCCTTTCTCGGCTATAGGGCTCCGCATGGGCACTGAGGCAAAGTTGCAAAGGCATAGCGGCTGTCATGTAATGTTGACCCTCTTGTGCCTTTTGCCCAGTTTGGATGCCTGTGTGCAGGGCAATCATTCTGTGCAGAAGTTCCGTGGGCAAGGCCTAGCCCAGATTACCTGTAATTGGTGACTACTGCTGCCCCGGCATCCTGAGTTTCCATCCTTCATGAAAGCGCTCCCATCAGTATAAGGGTTTATAGTCAGAGGTGGCTATTTGCCTATCTTTGAGGTTGTCTGGTTCCGCTATGGAGTCTAGTAACGAGTGGCAAGCGCTGGTAGACAGAGCAAATGCATGATTCCGTCGGGGAATAAGGTAAAACAGGGTTGAGGGCAGTAGACTTGGAGAGGTACCTTGTGGTGGGTTAAAGCTAGTACCTGAGATTGAGGAGGCGAGTGGGGAAATCCATCTGTAGGAGAGACCGAGTAAGATTCAGTGGTGTGGCCGACGATGATTTGGGGTCTGCCTAAGGGCAGCATCTGCGCCTCATTGGACAAGGAGAGCGGTTTTTTTATGCTTGTTATTTGCAGTATTGCTCTCGGCAGGACGGCCAGCCTGCAGCAACAGGGTCGCTGTTTGGAGAGAATAAGCAATATTGGGCATTCCATGGTCCCAGAGTCGGGTTAGGACTCCTTTTGCTATGCCTTTGCGTGTCTGCACCAAAAAGCTGGAAAGGTTTGGTGGTATCTGGCAAGGCAAGGGCAGGGGCTGAGGCAAGCGCCTGTTTAAGTTTTTCAAAAGCCTCTTCTTCCCTTTCAGTCCAAGTTAAATCAGGTTCCTTCCCCCCCCGCCCCCTGTACATGAATAGAGGGGTCTTGCAATTCTGCAAACCCTAGAATCCAAAGTCTGCAATATCCAACGCGCCTAGAAATTCTCATACCTGCTTTTGGGGTTGGCCTTGGGATCCCAAGGATTGCTTGGATCTCTTCCTGAGGATTAAGGTGCGTTTCCCTTCCTCTAAATGGTAACCCAAGTAGGTGGCTTTCTTGACACAGATTTGGGCTTTCTCATGGATACCGGTACCCAAGTTTGCTAACTCAATGAGAAGGACTCAAGTGGCAGCAAGGCATTCATCGGAGGTCTCACCGGGGCCAGGCTAGGAGTAGGTCATCTACATATGGAGCAGGGTTACCTGTGGGTGGCTGTCTCGGAAAGTTGAGGAGGTCCCGGCTCAGGTCTTTTGTCAAAAATGGTGGAGAGTTCTTGAAGCCCTGAGGGAGTCTGGTCCAGGTAAGCTGGCCTGAGAAACCCCCTTCGGGGTCTGTCCATTTAAAGGCAAAGATGGGTTGGCTCTTCACAGCAAGCGGCAGGGTGAAGACGGCATCTTTGAAGTCCAGGACTGAGTAGTAAACCTTTGTCTGGAGGTAAACGATCAGGAGGGTAAGTCTCAATCCCCATGTTTTTCCAGTAAGCCAGGCTGAGTTAGAGGCTGTTTTATAGTAATAGTGGTGGGGTTACAACAGTTGGTTCTTGCAAGTAGGGTCTATTCCATCTGCTTTTCCCTTGTGGGTATGGGTTGTTGTGGGGTCCCGCAGGAGGGTTATATCATCATCATTGCCGCCCCCTGGTGACCATCCAAGGGCTAGGGTCTACACCCAGACCTTACAATAAAATTCTCCTGGTCCACCACATATAGTCCTCATATGCCTGGAGAATGGGTTCTCGGGACAATCATAATGCTTAGTGCTTCATAGAACATGGTTAAGGTGTCCCAGTTACAGACCTGGGAGGGTTTGGAAGGTCTCATTGAGCTAGCCTAGAGCCATCTCTAGTCCTGGTGAGGACCCAGGTATGTTCATTTGCCCCAATACAACATTTTACTGAAGTTTTACTTGCTGAGACTCAACCCTTTGTTTACCTCCCGCAAATCCTGAACTGGCCTATAATCTTCCGTTCCCGGTTTCTTCACGGGCAACAATGGGGTGTCCAGGGGGACTGACATGGAATTAAAATGCCTGCATCTCTCAGCTTCTTAATATGTTAGTGCCCTTCCAAGATCAGTGATTCTGGCTTTAGCATGGGGTAGTTTTGGCTTTCCTGTTGCCCCTATAATCGATGTCTTTTCGGAAGGAGAGCTTTCCAGAGGCCTGGCTGCAGGACCGAATAGGTGGCCCCCGTGTCGACAAGGTTCCCTCAACCATCAGGGTTAACATGGGTTCCTGGGGGCCTAAATTGATGGAACCCTGACCCCCTAATCTTCCTCAGTCTCTAGGAGTAAGCATGCAGGGTTTCTTGTGCTTTTCTTGCCATTAGTTTGGGGCAATCTTTCTTCCAGTGTCCCATAGCCTTGCAGAAGCGCATTGATTTTTTCTTAAGTTGGGGTCTATCTTTAGATGGTTCTTTATTCCCCTTATAGGTGGCTAGTGGTCCCTTGTTAGGGGTTGCCAGCAAGATTCGAGACAGTGCCTAGTTTGCTCCTTAATGGGATCCTCCGGGTTCTGAAAAACTTTCTGAGCTATTTCAAGTAACTCACTTCTATTCTTTCCCTCAAAGCCTTCTAATTTCTGCAGTTTCTTTCTGATGTCTGGGGTTGACTGTGAGACGAAGGCCATGTTGACCATCCGTCGATTCCCATTGCATCCGGGTCTAAGGGGGTATAAGTCTGTAGGCCTCTAATACTCTTTCTAAAAGACCGTGGAGATTCATCCTTCCCTTGCATAGTGGCTGCTACTTTTGCTAAATTGGTGGGTTTTCTTTTTTTTTTATACTTCCTGATTAATGTTTTGTTTAATTGCATTATTTTAAATGAGTCTCCTTGTTCCCCACCTGATTCCCCATCCCCCTGCCTCCTTCCCTCCTGCCCTTCCCCAGCATTGTTGTCCATATCCACTGTCATGCATACATGCATATAAGTTCTGTGGTTCATCCCTCTCTCACCTCCCCACTCCTTAGGGGATTGTCCTCAAACTGTTATGTTCATTATATTCCACAAATCAGTGAGATCATATGAAATTTGACTTTCTCTGTTTGCTTGTTTCACGTAGGATGATACTTTCCAGGTCCATCCATTTGGTCTCAAAGGACAAGAGATCTTTCTTTCTTACCACTGTGTAGTACTCCATTGTGTATATGTACCACAGCTTTTTAATCCATTGGTCTACTGATGGGTACATGGGCTGTTTCCAGATCTTAGCGATTGTAAATAGTGCTGTTACAAAGATGGGGGTACATATATTCTTTCTGATTGGTGTTTTATGCTTCGTAGGGTATATTCCTAGAAGTGGGATCACTGGGTCAAATGGGAGATCAATTTTTAATTTTTTGAGGTGACACCATATTGTTTTCCATAGTGTCTGCACCAGTCTGCATTCCCACCAACAGTGTCCTAGAGTCCCCTTTTCTCCACACCCTCGCCAACACTTGTTGTTTGATGATTTGTTGATGGCGGCCATTCTGACAGGTGTGAGGTGATACCTCATTGTTGTTTTGATTTGCATCTCTCTGATGATTAGTGATGATGAACATTTCTTCATATGTCTCTTAGCCATTTGTATGTCCTGTTTGGAGAGGTGTCTATTTAGTTCCTCTGCCCATTTTTTAATTGGATTCTTTGTCTTCCTTTTGTGGAGTTGTATGAGCACTCTATATGTATTGGAAATTAACCCCTTATCTGATATATCATTGGCAATTATGCTCTCCCATACAGTGGGTAGCCTTTCCGTTTTGATGATTGTATCTTTCGCTGTGCAGAAGCTTTTGAGTTTGATGTAGTCCCATGTGTTCATTTTCTCCTTTGTTTCTATTGCCTTAGGTGATGTGTCAGTAAAAATTCTGCTGCGTATGATGTCTGAGATTTTGTTGCCCACAGTCTCCTCTAGGATTTTTATGGATTCATGAGTTACATTTAAGTCTTTTATCCATTTTGAGTTTATTTTGGTGTAGGGTGTAAGTTGATGGTCTAGTTTCATTTTTCGGCAAGTAGCTGTCCAATTTTCCCAGCACCATTTATTAAAGAGGCTGTCCTTACTCCACTGTATGCTCTTGCCACCTTTGTCAAATATTAATTGAGCATATTGCCTAGGGTCCATTTCTGGGTTCTCTATTCTGTTCCACTGGTCTATATACCTGTTCTTGTGCCAGTACCAGGCTGTTTTGATTATGGTGGCTTTGTAGTATAACCTGAAATCTGGTATTGTGATCCCTCCAACTTTGTTCTTCCTTTTCAAGATTGCTGTGGCTATTCGAGGCCTTTTTTGGTTCCATATGAACTTTTGAAGTAATTGTTCTAATTCTTTGAAGTATGCCGTTGGTATTTTGATGGGGATTGCGTTGAATCTATAGATTGCTTTGGGTAATATGGACATTTTAATGATGTTAATTCTCCCAATCCATGAACAGGGTATGTTCTTCCACTTTTTTACATCTTGCTCTATTTCTTTTTTCAAAGACCTGTAGTTTTCTGCGAATAGGTCCTTTATCTCTTTGGTTAAGTTTATTCCTAGGTATCTTAATTTTTTTGCCGCAATGGTAAATGGGATTGTTTGCTTAGTTTCTCTTTCTGTGAGTTCATCATTGGTGTATAAGAATGCCATCGATTTCTTGACGTTAATTTTGTATCCTGCTACTTTGCCAAATTCATTTATTAAGTCTAGTAAGCTTTTGGTGGAGTCTTTGGGGTTTTCTATGTACAGTATCATGTCATCTGCAAATAATGACAATTTCACTTCCTCCTTTCCAATTTGGATCCCTTTTATTTTTTCTTCCTGTCTGATTGCTGTGGCTAAGACTTCCAGTACTATGTTAAATAGGAGTGGCGAAAGTGGGCATCCTTGCCTTGTTCCTGTTCTTAAGGGAAATGCTTTTAGTTTTTGCCCATTGAGTATGATGTTGGCTGTAGGTCTTTCATATATGGCCTTTATTATGTCTAGGTATGATCCCTCAATTCCCACACTGCTGAGCGTTTTTATCAGAAATGGATGCTGGATTTTGTCAAAGGCTTTTTCAGCATCTATTGATATGATCATGTGGTTTTTATTCTTCAATTTATTTATGTGGTGTATCACATTTATGGATTTGCGAATATTGTACCAGCCTTGCATCCCTGGGATGAATCCCACCTGGTCATGGTGGATAATTTTTCTGGTGTATTGCTGGATTCGATTTGCTAGTATTTTGTTCAGGATTTTGGCATCTATGTTCATCAGGGATATTGGCCTGTAGTTTTCTTTCTTTGTTGTGTCTTTTTCTGGTTTTGGAATTAGAGTTATGCTGGCTTCATAAAACGAGTTTGGAAGTCTTCCTTCTTCTTGAATTTTTTGAAATAGTTTGAGGAGAATGGGTATTAGTTCTTCTTTGAATGTTCGGTAAAACTCCCCTGTGAAGCCATCCGGGCCTGGGCTTTTGTTTGCTGGAAGAGTCTTGATTACATCTTCAATTTCTTCTGTTGTTATTGGTCTGTTCAAGTTTTCAATCTCTATCTGATCCAGTTTTGGGAGACTATGTGTTTCTAGAAATTTGTCCATTTCGCTTAGATTTTCGAATTTGTTGCCGTATAATTTTTCATAGTAGTTGTTAACGATCTTTTGTATTTCTGTAGGGTCAGTTGTTATCTCTCCTGTTTCATTTCTGATTTTATGTATTTGGGTTCTCTCTCTTTGTTTCTTGGTGAGTCTAGCTAAGGGTCCATCAATCTTGTTTATCTTTTCGAAAAACCAGCTCTTTGTTTTATTGATCCTCTGGATTGTTTTTTTGGTCTCTATGTCGTTTATTTCTGCTCTGATCCTTACTATTTCCTTTCTTCTACTTGCTCTGGGGTTTTCTTTTTGTTTACTCTCTAGTTCTTTAAGTTGTGAGGTTAGGTAGTCTATTAGAGATTTTTCTTCTTTTTTGAGGTAGGCCTGTAGTGCTATGAACTTCCCTCTCAGAACTGCTTTTGCTGCATCCCATAGATTTTGTATTGTTGTGTCCTCATTTTCATTGGTTTCCAGGAAGTTTTTGATTTCTTCCTTGATTTCCTCGGTGACCCATTCATTGTTTAATAACATTCTATTTAGCTTCCATGTGTTAAAATGTCTTTGTATGTTCTTCTTGCAATTGATTTCTAGTTTCATACCATTGTGGTCTGAGAAGATGCTTGTTATAATTTCAATCTTCTTGAACTTGTAGAGACTTAGTTTGTGCCCTAACATGTGGTCTATCTTTGAGAATGTTCCATGTGCACTTGAGAAGAATGTGAATTCTGTAGTTTTGGGGTGTAGTTCTCTGTAGATATCTATTAAATCCATTTGGTCTAGTGCTTCATTTAGAGTCTCTGTTTCCTTGCTAATTTTTTGTCTAGAGGATCTATCCAGTGATGTGAGCGGGGTGTTGAAGTCCCCTGTTATGATTGTATTGCTATCAATTTCTCCTTTGAAGTCCTCCAATAGTTTTTTAATATATTTTGGTGCTCCTATATTGGGTGCATATATGTTTATCAAGGTTATATCTTCCTGTTGGATAGATCCTTTCAATATTATGTAGTGGCCTTCTTTGTCTCTAGTTATGGCCTTCAATCTGAAGTCTATTTTATCAGATATCAGTATTGCTACCCCAGCTTTTTTTTTCTTTCCATTTGCTTGGAAGATTTTTTTCCATCCCTTCACTTTCAATCTATGTTAGTCTTTTGTTGTGAGGTGGGTCTCTTGTAAACAGCATATAGATGAGTCTTGCTTTCTTATCCAATCAGCTACTCTGTGTCTTTTTATGGGAGCATTCAGTCCATTTACATTTAAGGTGGTTATTGATATGTACTTATTTATTGCCATTTTTGTTTAGTGTGGTTCTATTTTCCTTCCCATTTCTCCTGGTAATTACAGCAGTCCTTTTAACATTTCTTGCAGTGCTGGTTTGGTGCTAATGTACTCCCTTAGCCTTATTTTGTCTGGGAAGCTCTTTATTTGACCTTCTATTTTGAACGATAGCCTTGCTGGGTAGAGTAGTCTTGGATTCAGATCCTTGTTTTTCATGACCTTGATTACTTCATGCCATTCCCTTCGAGCCTGTAATGTTTCTTGTGAAAAGTCAGCTGAGAGCCTTATGGGGGTTCCTTTGTAGGTAACCTGTTGCTTATTTCTTGCTGCTTTTAGGATTCTCTCTTTGTCTTTAATTTTTGGCAGTTTGATTACTATGTGTCTTTGTGTGGGCCTGTTTGGGTTCTTCTTACTTGGGGCTCTCTGAGCTTCTTGAACTTGAATGCCTTCTTCCTTCACCAAATTAGGGAAGTTTTCTGTCACTATTTCTTTGAATATATTCTCTAGCCCTCGCTTACTTTCTTCTTCTTCAGGGACTCCTATGATACGAATATTATTACGTTTCCAGTTGTCCCACAATTCTCTTAAGCTCTCTTCTTGTTTTTTAATCTTTTTTTCCTTTTGGTTTTCTGATTGGTTGATTTCTTCTAGCCTGTCTTCTAATTCACTGATCCGGTCCTCAGCTTCCCCTACTCTGCTTTTTAGACCTTCCAGTGTGTTTTTCATTTCTGATATGTCATTCTTCATTTCTTCCTGTTGGTTTTTCATTTCCAGATGGTTTATTTTCAACATTTCTATGTCTTTACTCATGTTGCTCATGTCCTTACACATGCTATTGAGCTTCCGCAACATCATGGCTCTAAATTCTAGTTCTGTTAACTTGCTTAACTGCACCTCATTTATTTCATCTTTTGTAGAGGTCTCTTGATCTTTCATTTGGCTTTTGTTTCTGTTTCTCACCATTTTCGTTATCACAGTGGGCTTTGGAGTCTGCCAAGTTTTCCCAGTGGGTGTTGGTGTTTTGCTGTTTGTGGCTCCCTCTCCTGGGTTTGGATGCTCCAGGGAGGACCCACTTTAATCCCGCCAAGTCCCCTGTTCTCCGGGAGTCTGTGTGGCTCCAGCCGAGAGTTTAGCAGGCTATAGCGTTACGAGGGCCCATGCAGGGTGGCAAGGGAGGCAGTGGGAATAATTTCCCGCTGAGTTCCCCGGTCCCGCCGAGTTCCCTGGGGGCCACGAGTCTGTGCGGCTTCAGCGGCTACAGAGTTTCCAGGGCCGTGCACGGCGGGAAGGGAGGCGGTAGAATTAACTTTCAGCCGCGTTCCCCAGTCCCGCCGAGTTCCCTGGGGTCTGCGAGTCTGTGCGGCTTCAGCGGCTACAGAGTTCCCAGGGCCATGCACGGTGGGAAGAAAGACTGTGGAATTAACTTCCCGTCTAGTTCCCTGGCCTCTGCCCAGGCCGCTGCGGACCCTGGGCTCTCAGTCCCCTCTCCCGTCCTCCCAAGCCTACCAGGACTGAGTGGGTGTTTCTGGTTAAGTGGTCCTCCAAGATGTCTTTCGGCTGCCCTTTCCTGATGGTTTGCCTTTATTTTCCTTGTAAATCCAGTTTGGTCTTGGGAGATGGTCTGGGTCGCTCCATTCACTTCGCCGCCATTTTTCGAGTCTAAATTGGTGGGTTTCTTAGCAGTGCCCCTTAGACCCCTGAGGAGGTTTCGGTGATAAGTGCGTAACCTCTGCATCCCCTCCCCAGTGTTTGGATCCCATTCTGGGGGTCGTTGAGGCAGTTCATCATCTAAGCCCTCGGGGCCAGCGTCATCCCCGACCACAGCCTTAATTGCCTCAGCGCGTATCCTCTCCCTCTCTCCTCTGAGGTGAACAAAGTTTGTAAATCTGTTGACAATCAGTCCCAAGTGGGTTGGTGGGTCCGGAATACAGACTCCAATAAACTTATCAGAGCTTGCGGTTGCTCCGAAGAAAGGGGGGTTTTGCTGTTTCCAATTATATAAGTCACTAGTTGAAAAAGGGACATAGATCATACGCACCGGGCCCATAGTGCCGGGCACAGTGGGCACCTCTCGTAATGGGAGCATTGGGACTCAGGTGTCCGCTTCCCGGGCCGGTTGATAAGGGGTGCCGTCCCGTGTATGTGAGGGACTCAAAAGTCTGGCATTGTCAGCTGGGCCTGGGGCTCTTGCCTGAGGCTCATCTGAGGGTGCCCTCGCCTTCCCGCCTGAGGCATTTCCTGTATAGGGGGGGGCGTCATTACTTCTAGGAGCGATTCCTCAGGATCCCCTGGGAGGACTGGATATAACTGGGGTTTGGGTGCTTTCCCAGGGGATTCTGGTTGGCTCTCCTTGGTTGCCCCCCGCGGTCGCTCCTTTGGGGCTGCAACCATAATGGTATGGTTTCCTACCTTAGCTTTTATTCCCTTTTGGGGCTCCTCCCTTCCGCATTTTGTTATATAGGGAGGCTTGTCTAATACTGTGTCAATCCAGACATCTATATATACCCGTTGATCTGGGTGAGGGACCCTATAAACAACCGAACACACGGCGAAGAGGAGGTTAGGGTCAAAACTCCCCTCCGAGGGCCATTACCCCCCATAGGTGGCCACTCTTGTTCACATAGCGTCCTCAGAAGCCGGGGTCTGCTGGCTTCCCCATAATTACAGGACCTTTGAGAAAATCGAAAGTTAGAGAGCAGCATTCAAGGGGGGTCAGTTTCCTGATGGTCCTTGACCCATGGTGTCTCTCCTGAAAGTGAAACAGTTAGAGCAGCAAGAGAGGCTGAACATACAAGAACACGAAATCAAAAAGACAAACAAGAACAATCACTGAGACTAGTCTCACACCCTCACAGAACCACACCACCTTCAAAGTGAAGCACCTAGGCTTCCAAAATCAGAAGTCAGCATCCGACTCTGATTAGAGGCAGACAGTGTGCGGCATCCCGCCTTTACAGCCTCGACAAATGCTCCGGAGCCAAAGACACAAAGAAACAAATGGATCGATCCACTTACCAAGACCACGTGGCACAGAGACCCTAAGCCGAATCTGGCCGCAGTCAGAAGATCAAAGTTGTAGAGGCAAGGATGGAGGCGCCTCGCCTTGTGCCTGAGGAGGTCGACCCCTCTCAGAGGGAGACCTCGAGGTGATCTCACTGGGGCCTCCAATGTTATAACCCAGGAGATCGACCAAACTCAGACGCTGAGATGGGGTTTAACAAAAGGAGTTTATTGAGCTAAGTCCGCAGGCACCGCAGTATGTCCCACACAGGAGTAACTGCGGCCCCGGAGAGCTAAAATTGCTCTTTTTTATAGGATTTTATAAGGGGGGTGCTACGTGTAAGCAAGCATGTTACAGAAGTGGAATTTAGCAGTTAGTTAATTACCTGTTACTCAGTTTCCCAGACATCTCAAGGTCAAGATGTTTTCAATAGATTATCCCTGGCACCGACCCCAGGATTACTCAAGGGTAGTTTATTACCCAGGGTTAGCGATTACTTAGGGATTAGTTAGTGAAGAATGTTCTTCAGTAAATGAGTAAACTGACAACCCCTTTGGTTGTCGTGAAGGCCTCTGGGAGTTTGGGTCAATGGCACTGAGTTATAACAATGTGAGTTCTGCATGTGCATGTATTAAAAACTGTTTTCTCCTACTAACTTGTCTCCATTAATTTGATGGTTAGCCTAGCCAGAAGAACTCAGAAGGTGGGAAGAAAAGTATTAATATCTTTTAGCCCAGTGGGTCTCAACCTTCCTAATACCACGACCTTTCAATACAGTTCCTCATGTTGTGCTGACCCTCAACCATAAATTATTTTGTTGCTACTTCATAACTATAATTTTGCTACTATTGTGTCTTAGGTGACCCCTGTGAAAGAGTCGTTCAACCCCAAAGGAGTCGTGACCCACAGGTTGAGAACTGCTGCCTCACAGGATTATCACAGCCTCACAGTCCCAGCCTTTCCCAGAAGAAAAGCACACTGAGGTCCAGGAATTTTCTACCAGTCACTGCAGTGTCCAACATGAAAAACTGCCTCCTGTGGTGGTGAGTTCCCCCAGTGTGTGCGAGCAGAGGCTAGACAGTGTCTGGGTCTGAGCTACTGCAGTTGGGATTGCTGCCCTGCATTAAGGTGTCCTGCCTCACTTCCACTGTATTTTCCAACTCTGAGGGAATTTCTATATTCCTAATGGTAGAATTCCTGGTGGGCCAGTTGACAGGAATGGGAGCGGGCGGGGAGTGCATCCTCCCAGAGTCCCTTCAACTTCACTGCACTGGGATTGCCTCTCTGTCTGTGTATGCCTGTTTCTGCCTCAAATTTTCCCTGGACATAGGGTGGGCAGATCCTATAGAAATAGCCAATACACCCTGGGGTACCCAGGACAGCTGCCCAGAGCAAGAGAGGAAGAGAGAGGCCAGGGCCTGTAGGACTACCCAGCCTCCTCAGCCATGCTATACAGTCTGAGCCACTGAGCTTGTTTGTGAGCTACCTGTGTCTCACAAACAAGCTCAGTGGCTCAGACTGTTTAGCATGGCTTAGGGAAGCCACTAATCCCATATCACATCTTCTGTCTCCTGGGGACAGCTTCCACAGGATCATCATGCTCCACATAGGAGACATTTAAGGTGCTTCTTGACTTCACCAATGGTTTCTGATTCCAGGTCCTGAGCAGCTGTCTGAATTTCCTTCCAAATCCTTGGTTCCATAGATGCCAGCTTGCAAAGCCAACTGGTGGTTACCTTGGCAATACAGCAAATATTTGGGCCTGGTCTGTGCCCCTCATCTTGGGTTTAATGAGACCCTAGAAGGTATGCATCCCTGTGGGCTTTGCCTATTTTTAAAATATCTGGGCACTTAGTAAAAATATCTTCACTTGGCAAAGCCTTTCTGTAGGGCTTTCTATTTGGGGACCTTGGTGGGTAAGGGGTGGGAGGGATTGGCAAAGATATGGAGGGAATGGGTAGAAGGCTGGAGGCAACAGTGGAAACAGGAAGCTAGGGATTTGGTGTGAGAAAGCCTGGGTATAAACCTGGTTCCTGGACTTTTGGCAGGTAGGAATGAGCAGACCCCTCTGCCTTAGATTTGCTCTGCCACTGAGAGTTCCCCATCTAGTCCCTGGACTGCAGCATCTTCGCCTGATCTGTCCAGCTTAAGCTGGCTCCTCCCAATGCTTCTTATATTGTGCCCCTACTCTCACCCCATTTGGATGCCTCATTTTTCTCCTGGATATCTCACTGGTCCACTTGACCTCTCAAATTCAACCTCCTGCACTAAAATGCAAATCTGATTTCCTCATAAGATCCTATTTAGAACCTGCTCCACAAGCCCCTTAGCTGGGTACCTATGCTTTGTCCCCTACAAACCACTCTGCTCAAGCCATTTGCCATTATCTAAACCATGATTCTTTCTGCCTCCAGGCCCTTGTCAGGGCTGTTCCCTGGGTACCACCCCCACTACTCCTTCCCACCCTCCAAGTGTCCACCTGGCTACTTCTAGTGCCTTCTTGAGGATGTCCGGATTGCACTGGCTCTTCCGGCATTCCTGGCCTGATGTCTGTCACTAAAGTGGTTTTTTCTTTACTGGTCTGTCTCACACCATTTTCATGTCTATCCTGCTCTGCCCTAGTTCTCTCCGTGCTGCATGGGGAGCATCTTGGTGCATTATTGGGAAAATTGAGGTATCCTCTTCTCCACCGGGTGCTGGGGGAGGGGTCATACAACATCTAGAGAAAAATAATTTTCTGAGACTCACATGGGAGGAAGAGTGATTTTTATTTGCATGGAATTACATCCTTGGGTTTCCAAAGTCCCATTCCAGTCATAGAAGAAGTGTAGCTGGGGTTTCAGTAAAGCTTAAAGCAAAGCCAGTGTCCAGAGTTTCCATTCCATGTCACAGCTAGGTCCAGTTCAGCATCAGGCTAGTTACAGTCCATTAGTCCATTGTGGATGGGGATCCACATGGCCACAGGCCATGTGGGTGAATATAGGAGAGCACACACCAAGCAATAAGAATCACAAGAGTATAAGAGGAACCAAGAACACAGGAGCACAAGTTAGTGAGTTCCTTTGTTCAGGGGATCAAATAACCCAAATTTTGTGCCCTTGCAGTGGCCATGCCTATTCTGTTCAATGGCCTGTTCCCAGGTGTGACTGACAGGCAAGTACCTTTCCAACATCACCCTAATTTTACTGGGCATGTGTCTATTCTCCTCCTTGTCCAGTCCCTTCTCCCAGTGATCTGAAGGGAATAGACCAGTGGCTCTCTGGAAAGTATAAAGCTTTAGCTTCCTGGGGAAGCTGCCTAAATGACATGCCTATAATATTTGGCCTTCCTTTGCTCCTTTCCTGTTATTAATAACTAGGTTAAATAAATTAATTAATTAAAAAATAACTAGGTTAATTACAATGGCATCAGGTGCACAGACTAAGGTAGGGACAACTGCCAGTCATACAGTGCTTTTGTGTGAATTAGAAAGAGATATCCTTTCTCAGGATAGACACAGTCCCACACCAGGGTATAGGGCTTAGCAACTGGAGCAGGGGCTGCACATGAGCCCCTCTTCCTCCCCCAGCTGGCACTGTGACCTTGGACTCAGTTGGCCATGACTGTGTCCCAAGGGCTGGTGCTGCACCTGAATGCTCAGAGGAAGCAGGTTGAGTTGAGCTGGAGGGACCATGCCCCTCAAAGGGGCCCATGTGTCCAGCCTCTCCCGTGGGCTGGTCCTGGATCCTAGTGAGTTATGTTTTCCTCCTGGTCTGGGTGCTTCCTGCTACACTGGGGCTCTCAAATGAGTCTGTGTAGCTCTCTGTTCATCTTTGTAGATGCTTATTCTCACAGATTGAATGAATTTCATTCTTGTACTTGTTGAGGTTGTCCAAACAGAAACCATGGTTGAAGTCAGCAGGCCGGGTGTTAGAATGTGGAGGGTATGAGGAATGTGAGGCAGGAGGGGGCTGGAAGGAGGACACAGTCTATGGGACCAGCCACTGTGGCCTGAGGTGCTGGTCTGAGGCAGAGGGACCTGCAGAAGGACTAGGGTCCAGCATCTTGCTCTGCCTCCCCCCCCACTCCATTCTTCTCTGTCACAGGCTGCAGCTGTATCCAGGGGATTTTCTGAGATGTCAACAACTGGTGCGTCTATCCTGTCTTGTGAGGGGAGCATCTAGAAGGCTCAGTGGGGCAGGGAAAGAGATGACAAACCTCCCACTCACTCCTTGAGCATCTGATGGGGAGAAGGATGATCCTACAATGACTCCTGTCACACTCAGAGAAAAAGCCAAAGCCCTCACAGTGGCCTACATGGTGTTCTTAATTTGTCCCCATCCCCTCTTGGACCTCATGCTTTCCACGCTCCCCTCATTCTTCCTCTCCACTCACTCTGCTTCCGCCAGGCTGGACTCTGACGTCCCTCCTAAATGCAAGTGTGCCCCACCTCAGGGCCTTTGCACTTGCTTTTCCTTCCATCTCAGATTCTCCTAGCTCAGGATGCACAGGACTCACTTTCTTAACCCTTTTATATCTATACTCAAGGGTCACCTTCTCAGTGAGGCCCTCCCTGACCATTTGTTTAAATTGCACTCCTTCTCAGAACCCTCAGTTCTTGCTTAATTATTTCCATTGTACTTATCACCATTTAAAACATAATTTATTTTACTCTCTTATTTTGTTTGGTGTTGGTCTGCCTTCTAGCATGTAAGCTCCATAAGGTCAGGCACTTTTCACTGCTCTATCCCTAGTGCCTGGCAGAGGGTAGATTAAATTAATAGAAGACTATAGAAGGAAACAAGAATGAATAAATTACAAGTGATAAAAATGGCAGCTGTCATGTGTGGGCATCCACCTGTGCCAGCCCTTTGCATTCACCATCTCTTTGAATCCTCCAACATTGCTCATACATAATGAGAAAACTAAAGCTGAAGAGGTTAAATGAATTCACCAATGTCATTCAGTCATCAGGTAAAAAAGCCAATTTAGTTGGACCCCTCGTCCCACATGTACCCTACGTGTAACCATTATAGCAGGGAGGGGCTGCCCTAGGCCTGCACTGGGCTATTCCATCTAGAGGCTCACTTGGCTTTGGCCTTGGGGTCCTGGCAGCTATGGGCCAGAGCCTTGGGCTGAGGAAGGAGTGGAAAGGGATATGTGAGCATCGTGCTCTGTTCCAGCAGCCTGTGGATCCATCTTCTCTGTGCCCTGTAGGGTCCCTGCATGGTCTCAGGTCATCTGACAGCCACCGCTCACCCCCAGTTGGCCCACATCAATGTCCCACATGCAGCTTCCTAAGAGGTGACTTTAGAGACCCAACTTTGCCTCTCTCTCCTGCCCTCTGCCCTCTGCCCCACTTGCCCATTATTTCCACAGCACATCAAATACTTTCTGAATCAACCTCTTTCTAAATCTACTTGGTGCTTTCTCTTCCTGTATTAGCTCCCCAGCCCCACATTCCCCACCATCCTCTGTCATCACCTTCTCTAGCAGGGCCCCCAGAGAATGTTGTGTATAAAATAATTTTATGAAATCCAATAAAAGTTTGACTTAGGGCAACATCATTGCAGGAAAAGGAAACGCTAGATCTTCCCATCTGTAGAAAAAATGTAGAGAAGAAAATCCAGCAATCCACCAGTGCTACACTGTGTGCCCACATCCCTGTGTGCATACACCATCTTTATGCGTACAGCACCCTGCACTTGCACACACACATGCATGTGCATGGACTTTGAGTATATTATTGACAAGTCCCTAGGCCTCAATTTTGCCTTCTGTACAATGGGGCCTTGACTGCTGAACTCAAATACCTGCCAGCCAGGAGACACCATAGTCTGGTGCCTGCCTGCTCACATCTGTGTCAGTAGTCACGTCACCTGGTGGAGGTGACTGCTTTGCCACACATAGCAGACAGATACGATCTCAGAGCATAGAGAATTGAGTCTATTGCCCTCTGAGGCCCACCCTTAACATTTGTGGGTTCTGGGGCCATAGTATAAGGGGAATCCCATACACCATACATCTAGATATTTTAATTATAAAGCAAGCTAACAAATGGTTAAATAAAACATGTTTTAGGGTCCTACCTCAACAAATACACCTTCACAGCAACCTGAAAGGTTGGGTTTAAATCTAGAATGGTTGGGAAGAGCTGGACCCTAAACTCCAGTCCCAGACTTTGGCCTACCCCTCCCCTCTCTCTCTGCCCATGGCTCTGTCCCACCCTGAAAAGGCACTTGCTCACAAACATGGGCACAGATACCCTGCCCACAAGGCCACATTGTCCACAATCCAAACCCTACATACAGCCTCTTGGACACACCTCAGGCCTTGAGTGTGGACATTGGTGGCACAGTGTCCCCTTGGAAGAGTTGGCCCAGGGAAGAAGCCCCTCAAAACAGAGAATCCAAGGATGATCAGAGCCTCCAAAGTGCAGCGCTGAGGGCAGAAGCCCCTCTTACCTGGGTTTAGGATAATGGTGACCACTCTCCTCACTCTGGGTAAGAATGGAAGGAGAAGCAGGGGTCATTCCCTGGGCCCTGATAAAGGCTCTAGTTCTAGCTCAGCAGTCTGCCCTTAGGCCCCTCTTGCCCCACACTGCCTTCTAGAGGCTCTCTCTGTGGCAGGGCATAGTGTTTGTTTGTTTGTTTGTTTGTTTAAGTGAATTTATTGGGGTGACATTGGTTAATAAAATTATATAGGTTTCAGGTGTACAATTCTACAATACATCATCTGTATATTATATTGTATGTTCACCACCCCAAGTAAAGTCTCCTTCCATCACCATTCATCCCCTCTTTACCTTCTTCTACCTCCTCCTACCCCTTTTCCCCCTGACAATGACTATACTGTTGTCTGTGAGCACAGTATTTAAAGGGTGCACATCAGGGAGCACCTGGGCACAAAGACATGTCCCAAAGTGGGTAGGAAAGTTCTGCACACCTGCCCAATGTGGTGAGCTCCCTCATTCAGGGATGTAGGTGGAAGCTAGCCATGGGGACAGAGATGGAGAGGGACATACAGCTGTGCATTCACACTGGGGAGAGGCCAGGGCTTTCTGAATGGAAGGGTCAGGGCAGCTGTGCTTATGGGAGGAGCTGTCACCACCCTGGTAGATGTTGTGCAGATTCTGCTCCAAAGATGCTCCAGACTGCCAGAAATCCTCCGTGTCAATGGTTCTGGAAGACCAATCCAGTAACCCATTGTGCTCACTGCACCACTCCAAGGAGGAGAACCCTGGATGCAACTGAGGGAAGACACAGCCTTATTCTGATTTATTTCCCCATCCACAAAATGGAGCAGTGACACTGGCCACTCTGGGGTTCCTGGGATAGTTACAGGGGGCTGCATCTTTGATATGAATAGGATGGGGGCAGAATAGAACCCTACTTTCCCTCTTTTCTCCAGCCCTGCCCCCAATTCCCCTGGCCAGAATTCAGGAAGCTGTTTACCCTCTGACATTTACAGAAGCCTGCCCTTCCCCCCTTCCAAATGACATGTGAGCCTCCATCTGGGCTGGCAGCCTTGAGGGCAGGGCTGGGAAGCTGCCTACACCTCTCCTCAGGATCCCTAGGCCAGAAGTCTAGAGTCCCTGCCCTCCCCTGACTGATGGGGAAAGGGAGACTGGGAGAGGAAGTAAAATAGAACCACAAGGATTAGTGGGGAGGCTCTCACTCCATGGATCCTCTCCTCTCACTCAGGGCCAGTTTCCCAGGGTGAGGAGGCAATGACCCTGCACAGATTCCCCTCAGCTTCTTGTGGGGTCAGGGCCCAGGATTGCTCAGAGTCCTACAAACCCATCTCCCTTCTACTTGGCCTTCTGGGCCCTGACTCTGTGGCCTCTGGGATGGGAAGGGGGCAGTGCCTGCTCTCTGCAAGCCCCAGGCTTCTGAGCAGCGCCCTGAGGCCTGTCCACCCATGTATGTCCAGTGGTGTGAGGCTGATGGCAAAGAGGCACAGAAGGGGCCACACCTCCTGTGTCTGTCAGCCCTGGTAATGTCCTTGGCTGAAACCAGATGGCCATCAGAGTGGCTTTGGCCTTCTGAAGAATAATCTTTCCTCTGTTCATGGGCCTGGGGCTCGCATAGGGACCATGTCTGAGGCAGTCATGAAGGACCCTACAGCTCAGAAATGGCCTTTGAACAATGAACAGTGTTGCCCCCCACAAAAAAAGCAAATCTTATTGAGTGCCTACTATGTGCTAGGCACTGAGCTATTATTATCTCATTTAAATTCCAAAATAACTCTGTAGGGGAGTTGGTATTGTGCTCATTTTGTATATGAAGAGATTAAGACTCAAGTTACGTGACTTTCTAAAATGCACTGTGTTGAAGATGCCATGAGGCCTTGCCCATACCCCTTTCACCCCATGTATGCCTACCTCACAGCTTCTCATACAAATATTTGAAAGTCTTTGCTGAGAGCTCTCTCTGGCCCAGGAGCTAGTGTGGCCTAGGAGTGGGTTACCCAGCAATGCCAGGAGCTATCACTCCTGGGAGCACCTTAACCAAGGGACATAGGTGGGTAAATACTCCAGCTCCTCACTGCACCCTAGCACAAGTCTGAGGTGTGCTCTATTTGGTTCCTCAGAGGTCCCCAAAAGGACTAGTCCCAGCTGCCCACAGCAGTCAACTGCACTGGCTTCCTTCCCTTCTCCATCTCACTTTCCCTCTCCCTTCTTAGTACTTCCTGGGATCATTTTCTAAATAAACAATTTGCACTCAGATCTTTGTCTCAGTGTCTGCCTCTGGGGCCACCCAGCCTCAGATAGTCATGGAGTGAGTACCAAGTGGAACTGGATCCCTGCAGGGGAATATGACATTTTATGACCCATTTTTATGATCTTACTTACTCCTGCAGGGCTCCCTATTTTCCTCAGGACCCAGTTTTCAACCTGGGTGGGGCTCCTATGGCTCCCACCTCTAAGCACTCATAGGCTGCAGGTTCTCTCCTCTGTCCCCGACTAGGCTGTGAGTCCTAGGAGAGTGGGGACTGGGACCTGGCACAAAAGTGGCACCCAGAAGATACTCAGAACTGGCTCTTTGAGTGAATGAGGCTGCTGACCATACTGGGATGGGAGAGAATGCCTTCCCATTACCATTCCAGGGACACTGCTTCCTGCTGCTGCTGCACTGACAAACAATGGTTTTTGGAGCACTGACATCACTCTCCTTTGCAATTTCAGTGAAGAGACCTTTCTGCCAGAAGGAAGCCTTCTAGCTCTGTGACGAGGTGGTTTTGGGGCCTGCAAGTGCCACTCCCCTCCAAGGGCCAGGAACCTTAGGGAGGTGGATCCAAGTGTGCAGGATGTGAGGAGCAGGCTGGGAGAGAGAGCTGGAGCCTGTGGGAAGGAGCTGCTGAGGTGGGGGTGGAAGCATGACGAGGGCTAAGGAGACTCAGGCTTCCTGCCCAGGGAGGCAGCTCCATGTTCAGTCTGTGATGTCTTTCAGATGTAGAACCAGAGGCTCAAGTCCTACCTCCAGGCCTGTCCTAACTTTAAGTCTGGTGACTTCAAGTAGGGGCCTTAATCACTCTACATATAACATGAAGGGCTTGATCTAAATGCCGTATTAGAAAGAGCACAAAGCTTGAAGTCTATCTTCAAATCCCAACTCTGCCACTTAGTTTTCTCATTTGCAGATGGACACAATAATAGTGACATTTGCTTTCCATGGCTGATGAGGGAATAGGTTCCTTGTTTCAATCCTGGCCAATGTGGTTCAGTGGTTAGAGTGTTGGTCCATGCATCAAAGGGTCACTGGTTCAATTCCCAGTCAAGGGCACCTACCTAGGTTGCAGGTTCGATCTCCAGACCTGGTTGGGGTGGGTGTGGGAGCCAACCAATTGATGTGTCTCTTTCACATTGATGTCCCCCCCCTTTCACTCTTTCTAAAAGTCAATGGAAAAAATATTCTTTGTGAGGATTAACAAAAAAGGAAGAAAAAAGACTCCTTGTTTCCTTCAACAAAAACTTAGCACTTTCTAGGAATTGAGGGCACAACAGTAAACAAACAAAAGATGGGTTTGGGTCTGAGGCTGGCTCCTCTTCTCTGATAATGCTCCCCCACTCTCCCTAGTTTCCCCATCATGCTTGGGTAATCAGAAACCTAATGGCCCAGGGTGGTATTGGGGGTCCAGTGAGCAGGCCCTTTCCTCTGGATCCTCTTGCCCTTCCAATGCCCTGCCATCTCCCTCAGTAAACTCTATAGAAGATGGGAATCCCACTCTGGCCTGGCTGGCTGGGGAAGGTGACCTTGAGGCCAGGAAGGGTGGGGCAGGCTAGGCTGGTGAGGCAGACCCAGGAGCCTCCACTCTGCTGGCCTGTCAAAAATCCTGGTCTCAACATCACTGGAAATTCTTAAGCTGAGATTTCAATTTAGTTGCATATTGATTAAATAAAACAAAGTCATGGGGGCTCAAGGGAGCAGGCTCTGTGAGCACCTGATAGAATTTCAATCCTGCTTTTTTTCTGTCTTGCACTCTCTTACAGGCTAGGAGCTCTTCCCACTGGAAGGCCAAGTTCTGCATGAGCTCTGTGGTTATCACAGACCCCACCTGGAAGAGAAGGGCAGCAGATGGCCTTTAAACAGACACCCACTTCCCTTCCATAGCTGCCAGCACTTCTCCCTTCTATCCACCACTCCAAAACCCCAGTCAAGCCCAGAGAAGTCCTATGATCTGCTCAAGGTCACACCCAAAGTCAGAACATATCTGGCACTTGAACCTAGGTCTCCTAACCTGGCATCCCTCTGTGCAGGGTAATACTTTATGGAAAGCCCTGGGTGGCATGGGGACCCATTCTGCTCTGTCTGCCAGGCTTACCACAGATTAAGAGATGCCCAAAGATATTACTATTCAACACATGGTCAGCTTCAGACCACACCACAGTACCACCCATTTAGGTCCACACATGACACACCCAAAAGGTAGACTCAATAGGCAGCAGAGCCCCTCTACAGTGAATCCCACGCCATGAGGTTAGCACCTGCACAACAGCTTATCTGTTGTAGTAGCAGCTAGTCCTCATAGCCAGTCAGCCTGAGCGTCAATCCCACCTACTGACATGCCAACAACCATCAAAGTTCAACTACACACAATCCACACAAGGGACACCCCCAGAACACCTGGCTCAGGTGACCAGGGAGTCTGCCCCACTGGACTCACAGGAAACCCACAACATAAGGCCACTCTGCCCAAACTGTGAAATATAACACATCTACATAATACATAGAAACAAACACAGGAAGGCAGCCAAAAGGAGGAAACAAAGAAACATGTCTCAAATCAAAGAACAGGACAAAACTCCAGAAAAAGAACTAAACAAAATGGAGGCAAGCAATTGACCAGATACTGAGCTCAAGGATACTGATTATAAGGATATTCAATGAAAAGTAAAAATCTCCAGAAAAAGAACTAAATAGAATGGAAGTAAACAATCTACCAGATACATAGTTTAAAGCAATGTTTATAAGGATGCTCAAGGAACTTAGTGAGAACTTCAACATCATAATAAAAGGACATGGAAGCTATAAAAAGGACTAGTCATAAATAAAGAATACAATATCTGAAATGAAGAATACACTGGAAGGAATCGACAGTAGATTAGATGAAGCAGAGGATTAAATCAGTAATTTGGGAAACAAATTGGAGGAAAAAAAGATCAATCAGGGAGTTAAAAAGTGAGATTCTGATCTGGAGAAGATGGTGGCAGGCAGGACTGAGGGAGGGTGAGTGCATGAGAGAGTGAGCAAGTGTGACAGAGAGTGTGAGTGAATGTGAATGTGGACGACCAAACTCATGCAGTGCAAAAACACGGAGCAGAAGGTTCCTGTGCTATAAACTGGGAGCAGCCAGCTACCATGGTAAGTAGCTCTTCAGAGCGCTTCTCCCTGCACCATGAGGAGGCCCACCATTTTGGAAAATCCCAGGTTCTCCCTGGAAGGAGGCACTGGGAGCAGCTAGGGCCAAGTGACCTGAGTCCACCAGTGCACATGGCACTATCGAACCAGTGGACCCCTGTGCAACACAGAGCAGTACACAGTATTTGAGTTGTCAAGGTGCCTGCTGCAGAAGCTACAAATGGCTGGGAGCCCAGCACCATTCCTCACAGTAGCAGCCTGATCAGAGTCAAGATATACACCCAGCAGTAGAGGCTCGGGAGCAGACATCCATCCCCAGGCAACAGAAGCACAGATAAGCAGCTGAGATCCATCCCCAAAAACTTTAACGGAGGCTGAACAGGAGCTGAGCCCCACTGGGCAGCAGTGCTCCCCAGCCACCAGTGGCAGGACCCGGGGCTCCATCAGGGCCTGTGTTACCCAGCTGCCCATGGGATAGCGAGGGAGCTGGAGCTCCAGAGGGACAAATGTGACCCAGCTACCCATGGGAGTGCTGAGGAGCCGTGGCTCCAGAGGGACCAGTGTGACCCAGCTACCCACAGGAGGCCGAGGAGCCAGGGCTCCAGCGGGGCGTGAGGGACCCAGATTTCCACAATACTGGCAGGGAGTGTGGCTCCAGCAGGGCCTGAGCAATACAGCTATAGGTGGCACCAGTGACCAGCAGGGAACACAGCTTCAGAGGGGCCCACACCAATACAGCAGTAGCACCCGCCAGGAAAGACCAATACCAGCCCCCAGTAGTCAATCCTCCAGGACCCACAGCAAGAGGTGACACACAACAGAACATTCTGGGAGGCACAGCAGCCTTATTTGATACAAAAGTGAGCTGCCTACAAATCCCAACATCCCTGACCAGGTCTAGAGCTACCAGATGGCTAAAATGGGGAGGCAAAATACAACACCCAACAGAAAGAAAAAGAGGAATCACCAGAAAAAGAACTACAGGAAATGGAAGAAAGCAATTTGTTAGATAAAGAATTCAAAGCAATAATTTTAAGGGTGTTCAAACAATTTGGAGAGAACTACAAAAAACTTAATAAGAATTATGAAGAGCTCACTGGGAACTACTTCAGCTTAAAAAAAATAGGTAGAAGCAAGCATAAAAATCAAGAGGAAATAAAGAATGACATAGCTGTTATGAAAAACACCTTAGAAGGGTTCAATAGTAGATTAGAAGAAGATGAAAACTGAATCAGCAACTTAGAAGACAAGGTAGAGAAAAAAAAACAAATAGAGCAGCAAATGGGGGAAAAAATTTAAAAAGCTGGAGGAAAGTTTAAGGGAACTGTGGGACAATACAAAATGTGACAACATTTGCATTATAGAGGTACTGGAAGGAGAAGAATCAGAGAAAGCAATAGAGATTCTGTTTGAAGAAATAATAACAGAAAACTTCTCTAAACTGGTGAGGAAAAAGTTACACAAGTCCAGGAAACACAGAGAGTCCCAAGCAAGATGAACCCAAAAAAACTCACAGCTAGACACATCATAATAAAAAGTGGCAAACATTAAAGACAAAGAATCTTAAAGGAAGCAAGAGAGAGACAGAAATTTACCTACAAGAACGTTCCCATTAGACTGTCAGCTGATTTCTCAATATAAATGCTGCAGGCCAGAAGGGAGTGGCATGATGTGTACAAAGTAACACAAGGCAAGGGTCTGAATCCAAGACTACTCTATCCAGCAAGGCTATCACTCAAAATTGAAAGAGAAATGAAGAGCTTCACAGATTCAAAACAAAAGAAAACAAACAAAAAAACTAAAGGAATTTACTACCACCAAACCAGCACTGCAAGAAATGCTGAAGGAACGGTTGTGAAGAAGAAGGAGGAGAAGAAGAAGAAGAAGAAGAGGAAGAAGAAGAAGAGGAAGAAGAAGAAGAAGAAGAAGAAGAAGAAGAAGAAGAAGAAGAAGAAGAAGAAGAAGAAGAAGAAGAAGAAGAAACAAAGAGAGAGAGAGAGAGAGAGAAGAACACAGGCATAAAATATAAATGGCAATTAATAACTATCTATCAATAATAACCTTAAATGTAAATGGCTTAAATGCTTCAATCAAAAGACATAGGGTAGCTGATTGGATAAGAAAACTTGACCCATATATAAGACTCACCCAAGATGAAAGTGAAGGGATGAAAAAAAATTTCCAAGCAAATTAAAAAAAAAAAAAAAAAAGCTGGTGTAGCAATAGTCATATCTGACAAGATAAACTTCAAAATGAGGGCCTTCATAAGAGACAAAGAAGGTCACTACATAATATTAAAAGGATCAATACAACAAGAAGATATAACCCCAGTAAACATATATGCACCTATTTCGGGAGCACCAAAATATATTTAAAAACTTCTAGAGGACTTCAAGAGAGAGATCAATAGCAATACAATCATAGTGAATGACTTTAACACCCCACTGATACCACTGGATAAATTTTCTAGGCAAAAAATTAACAAGGTCATAGAGTCCTTAAATGACAAACTAGATCAGTTAGACTTAATTGATATTTACAGAGCATTTCACCTCTAAGGTGCAGAATATGCATTCTTCTCAAGTACACATGAAACATTCTCAAAGATAGACCACATGCTAGGACACAAAGTAAGCCTCTACAAATTCAAGAAGATTAAAATTATATCAAGCATCTTCTCAGATTACAATGGCATGAAACTAAAACTCAATTACAACAAAAACACACAAAAAGAGTCAAACACTTGGAGGCTAAATAAGATGTTATTAAATAAAAAATGGGTTACCATTTGTTATTAGAAAAAAATTTAGAAAAAAATTTTTTTTAACTTTCTGGAAACCAATGCAAATGAACACACAACAACACAAAATCTATGGGACACAGCAAAAGCAGTACTGAGAGAAAAGTTCATAGTGCTACAGGCCTACCTCAAGAAACAAGAAAAATTCCTAATTGACTTTCTAAGCCTACAACTTAAAAACTAGAAAGTAATAAACAGGAAAACCCAGAGCAAGTAGAAGAAAAAAAAATAGTAAAGGTCAGAGCAGAAATAAACAACATAAAAACTAAAAAAAATAAAAATTAAAAATAATAAAAACAAAATTGAAGGATCAATGAAACAAAAAGCTGGTTCTTTGAAAAGATAAAAAAAGATTGATGGCTCTTTAGCCAGACTCACCAAGAAACAAAAAGAGGACACAAATAAACAAAATCAGAAATGAAAGAGAAGTAACAACTGACACTACAAAAATACAAAGAATTATCAAAACATGCTGTGAACAATTATACACCAACAAATTGGACAATCTAGGCAAAATGAACAAATTTCTAGAAACCCACAGTCTCCCAAAACCAAACCAGGAAAAGATAGAACAGTTGAACAGACCGATAACAACAAAGGAAATTGACGATGTAATCAAGAAACTACTAGCAAACAAAAGCCCAGGCCTGGACAGCTTCACGGGGTAGTTTTACCAAACATTCAAAAAAGATCTAATACCCATTCCCCTCAAATTATTTCAAAAATCCAAGAAGACAAAGACTTCCAAACTCCTTTAATGAGGTCAACATAATCCTAATTCCTAAACTGGATAAAGATACTACAAAAAAACAAAAACAAAAAACTACAGGCCAATATTGCTGTAATAAAATATCCTTAACAAAATATTAGCAGATTGGATCCAGGAATACATCAAAAAAATTATTCACCATGACCAAGTGGGATTCATCCCAGGAATGCAAGGCTGGTACAATATTTGCAAATCAATAAATGTGATACACCACATAAACAAAATGAAAGAGAAAAACCATATGATCTTATCAATGGATGCTGAAAAAGATTCAACAAAATCCAGCATGCATTTCTAATAAAAACACTCAGTAATGTGGGAATACAGGGATCATATCTCGACATAATAAAGGCCATATATAAAAGACCTACAGCCAACATCTTACTCAATGGGCAAAAAGCATTTCCCTTAAGAACAGGAACAAGACAGAGATGCCCACTCTCACCACTCTTCTTTAACATAGTACTGGAAGTCTTAGCCACAGCAATTAGACATGAAAGAAATCCAAATTGGAAAGGAAGAAGTGAAACTGTCATTATTTGCAGATGGCATGATATTCTACATAGAAAACCCTAAAGATTCCATCAGAAATCTACTACACTTAATAAATAAATTTGGCAAAATAGAAGGATACAAAATTAATGTAAAGAAATAGACAGCATTCTTATATACCAACATGAACTTACAGAAAGAGAAACTAAAAAAACAATCTCACCATTGTGGCAAAAAAAAAAATTAAGATACCTAAGAATAAAGTTAGCCAAAGAAGTAAAAGACCTATTTACCAAAAACTACAGGTCATTGAAAAAAGAAATAGAGGAATATATAAAAATGTGGAAGCATATACCATGTTCATGGATTAAGAAAATTAACATCATTAAAATGTTCATACTAACCAAAGCACTCTATAGATTCGATACAATCCCCATCAAAATACCAACGACATAATTCACAGAACTAGAACAAATACTCGAAAACTTTATATGGAACCAATAAATATCCAGAATACTCACAGCAATCTTGAAAAAGAAGAACAAAGTAGGAAGAATCACAATATGAGATATCAGGGTATACTACAAAGCCACTGTAATCAAAAGAGCCTGGTACTGGCACAAGAACAGGCAGATAAATTAGTGGAACAGAACAAAGAACCCGGAAATTGACTCAAGTTATCATGCTCAATTAATATTTGACAAAGATGGCAAGAGCATACAATGAAGTAAAGACAGCCTGCTCAATAAATGGTGTTGGAAAAATTGGACAGCTACATGCAAAAAAAAAGGAGCTAGACAACCAACTTATATCATACACAAGAATAAACTCAAAATGGATAAAAGACTTAAATGTGACTCTTGAATTCAGTAGAAAATGTAGGCATCAAAATTTCAGACATCGAGGAGGAAAAATGACAGCTGAGGGAACAGAAGCTACACAGACCGTCTCCCAGAACTAAACTGGAATTACAACTATAACACAGACAAATTGATGGGAAAAAGCAACAGAAAAGCAGCTTGCGAGGACCATACAACGAGGGACACTGACTCCATCCTGGTAGGCTTGCAAAGGCGCGAGACGGGGGCTGGGAGCCCACAGTCGGCAGCTCCGCAGCAGCCTTAGGTGGGAGCAATGCCCTCGGGTTACACTCCCAGGCAGCTCCACAGCACAGAGCTGGGACAGAGGCTAAAACAGCCACAGCCACTCACCTTGGGATCTGGCAGAGGGAGGGCAGACTGGACTGGAACTGTGTCGGGACACTTGGGATTTGGAGGGCGCTCAGAGCTTTACCTGAGTGGCAGCCACACAGGATGGTGGACATATTGCTCCTTCCCAGGGCTCTGGGGAGAGGCAGCGGCCCCTCCCTCGAAGATCCAACCCCACCCTGTGGGCCATTGAAGTGCTAATTGAAGGTCATTAACAACCAGCATCTGCCCAACCCTCTTGAAAGCCCCTTGTGCTGAGCACCTGAGGGAGTTTTCCAATCAACTGACAACCCAAAACTAATCAAGTAACCTTGACTGCTAGCCTCCAGGCAAAAAGCTAGAGGATAACAGTACCTTTCCTAGGCTGGCAACTTTAACGAGGAAAGTAAGACTTGACAGTGGTGTTTAACGTGGGTCCTCCCTCGCTCACCTAAACACAGGAGAGGGAGCCACAAACAGCAGAACACCAGCACCCACAGGGAAAACTTGACAGGCTCCAAAGCCCACAGTGATAGCCAAAATGGTGAAACATAGAAACAGAAGCCAAATGAAAGACCAAGAGACCTCCACTGAAGATGAGATCAATGTGGAGCAATTAGGCATGTTAACAGAGCTAGAATTCAGAACCATGATCTTGAAGAAGCTGAACAGCATGAGTAAGGACATAGAGACACTGAAAATAAGCAAATTGGAAATTAAAAACCACCAAGAACAGATAAAAAAATGACATATCAGAAATGAAAAACACATTGGAAGGTTTAAAAAGCAGAGTAGAGGAAGCTGAGGACCGGATCAGTGAATTAGAAGACAGGGTAAAAAAAAATCAACCAATCAGAAAAACAAAAGGAAAAAACTATTAAAAAACAGGAAGACAGCTTAAGAGAACTGTGGGACAACTGGAAACGGAATAATATTCGCATCATAGGAGTCCCAGAAGAAGAAGAAAATGAGCAAGGGATAGAGAATATATTAAAAAAAAATAGTGACAGAAAACTTCCCTAATTTGGTGAAGGAAGAAGGCATTCAAGTTCAAGAAGCACAGAGAGCCCCAAGTAAGAAGAACCCAAACAGGCCCACACCAAGACACACAGTAATTTAAATGCCAAAAATTAAAGACAAAGAGAGAATCCTAAAAGCAGCAAGAGATAAGCAACAGGTTACCTACAAAGAAAACCCCATAAGGCTCTCAGCTGACTTCTCACAAGAAACACTACAGGCCAGAAGGGAATGGCATGAAGTAATCAAACTCGTGAAAAACGAGAATCTGAATCCAAGACTACTCTACCCAGCAAGGTTATCATTCAAAATAGAAGGTCAAATAAAGAGCTTCCCAGACAAAAAAAAGGCTAAGGGAATACATTAGCACCAAACCAGCACAGCAAGAAATGTTAAAAGGACTGCTGTAATTAGCAGTAGAAATGGGAAGGAAAATAGAACCACACTAAACAAAAATGGCAATAAATAAGTACATATCAATAATCACCTTAAATGTAAATGGATTGAATGCTCCCATAAAAAGACACAGAATAGCTGATTGGATAAGAAAGCATGACTCATCTATATGTTGTTTACAAGAGACGCACCTCACAACAAAAGACTCACATAGGTTGAAAGTGAAGGGATAGAAAAAAATTTTCCAAGCAAATGGAAAACAAAAATAAGCTGGGGTAGCAATTCTCATATCTGATAAAATAGATTTCAAAATAAAGATCATAACTAGAGACAAAGACAGCCACTACATAATATTGAAAGGATCTATCCAACAGGAAGATATAACCTTGATTAACATATATGCACCCAATATAGGAGCACCAAAATATATTAAAAATCTTCTGGAGGACTTCCAAGGAGAAATCGACAACAATACAATCATAGCAGGGGACTTCAACACCCCATTGACAGCACTGGATAGATCCTCTAGACAAAAAATTAGCAAGGAAACAGAGACTCTAAGTGAAGCACTAGACCAAATGGATTTAATAGATATCTACAGAGAATTACACTCCAAAACTACAGAATACACATTCTTCTCAAGTGCACATGGGACAGTCTCAAAGATAGACCACATGATAGGACACAAACTAAATCTCTACAAGTTCAAGAAGATTGAAATCATATCAAGCATCTTCTCAGATCACAATGGCATGAAACTAGAAATCAACTGCAACAAGAACATGCAAAGACATTTCAACACATGGAGGCTAAATAGAACGTTACTAAACAATGAATGGATCACCGAGGAGATCAAGGAAGAAATTAAAACTTCCTGGAAACCAATGAAAATGAACACACAACAACACAAAATCTATGGGATGCAGCAAAAGCAGTTCTGAGAGGGAAGTTCATAACACTACAGGCCTACCTCAAAAAACAAGAAAAATTTCTAATTGACTGTCTAACCTCACAACTTAAAGAATTAGAAAGCAAACAAAAAGAAAACCGCAGAGCAAGTAGAAGGAAGGAAATAGTAAAGATCAGAGCAGAAATAAATGACATAGAGACCAAAAAAACAATTCAAAGGATCAATGAAACAAAGAGCTGGTTATTTGAAAAGATAAACAAGATTGATGGACTCTTAGCTAGACTCACCAAGAAACAAAGAGAGAGAACCCAAACACACAAAATCAAAAATGAAAGAGGAGAAGTAACAACCAACACCACGGAAATACAAAAGATTGTTAACAACTACTACGAACAACTATATGGGAACAAATTCGACAATCTAAGCAAAATGGACAAATTTCTAGAACCACACAGTCTCCCAAAACTGGACCCGGAAGAGATAGATAACTTGAACAGACCAATAACAACTAAGGAAATTGAAGAGGTGATCAAGACTCTCCCAGTAAACAACAGTTCAGGCCCAGATGGCTTCACGGGGGAGTTTTACCAAACATTCAAAAAAGAACTAACACCCATTCTCCTCAAAAAATTCAAAAAATTCAAGAAGAAGGAAGGTTTCCAAACACGTTCTATGAGGCCAGCATAATTCTAATTCCAAAACCAGAAAAAGACACTACGAAGAAAGAAAACTACAGGCCAATACCCCTGGTGAACATAGATGCCAAAATCTTGAACAAAATACGAACAAATCAGATCCAACAATACATCAAAAAAATTATTCACCATGACCAAGTGGGATTCATTCCAGGTATGCAATGCTGGTACAATATTCGCAAATCAATAAATGTGATACACCACATAAACAAAATGAAGAATAAAAACCACATGATCATATCAATAGATGCTGAAAAAGCATTCGACAAAATCCAGCATCCATTTCTGATAAAAATGCTCAGCAATGTGGGAATAGAGGGATCATATCTAGACATAATAAAAGCCATATATGAAAGACCTACAGCCAACATCATACTCAATGGACAGAAACTAAAAACATTTCCATTAAGAATAGGAACAAGACAGGGATGTCCACTCTCACCACTCTTATTTAACATTGTACTGGAAGACTTAGCCACAGCAATCAGACATGAAGAAAAAATAAAAGGGATCCAAATTGGAAAGGAGGAAGTGAAACTGTCATTATTTGCAGATGACATGATATTATACATAGAAAACCCTAAAGAGGCCATCAAAAATCCACTAGACTTAATAAATGAATTTGGCAAAGAAGCAGTATACAAAATTAACGTCAAGAAATCGATGGCATTCTTGTACACCAATGATGAACTCACAGGAAGAGAAACTGAAAAAACAATCCCATTTACCATCGCACCAAAAAAATTAAGATACCTAGGAATAAACTTAACCAAAGAAGTAAAGGACCTATTTGCAGAAAACTGCACTTCATTGAGAAAAGAAATAGAGGAAGATATAAAAAAGCGGAAGCACATGCCCTGTTCATGGATTGGAAGAATTAACATGATTAAAATGTCCATACTACCCAAAGCAATCTATAGATTCAATGCAATCTCCATCAAAATACCAACGACATATTTCATAGAACTTGAACAAATACTTCAAAAGTTCATATGGAACCAAAAAAGACCCCGAATAGCCAGAGCAATCTTGAAAAAGAAGAACAAAGTAGGTGGGATCACAATACCAGATATCAGGTTATACTACAAAGCGACTGTAACCAAAACAGCCTGGTACTGGCACAAGAACAGGCATATAGACCAGTGGAACAGAACTGAAAACCCAGAAATGGACCCAAGGCAATACGCTCAATTAATATTTGACAAAGGTGGCAAGAGCATACAGTGGAGTAAAGACAGCCTCTTTAATAAATGGTGTTGGGAAAATTGGACAGCTACATGCAAAAAAATGAAACTAGACCATCAACTTACACCATACACAAAAATAAACTCAAAATGGATAAAAGACTTAAATGTGACCTGTGAATCCATAAAAATTCTAGAAGAAAATGTAGGCAACAAAATTTCGGACTTCATACTGAGCAGAATTTTCACTGATACATCACCTAAGGCAACTAAAACAAAGAAAAAAATGAACACATGGGACTACATCAAACTAAAAAGCTTCTGCACAGCAAAAGAAACAATCATCAAAGTGGAAAGGCAACCCACTGTATGGGAGAACATCATTGTCAATGATGTATCAGATAAGGGGTTAATTTCCAATATATATAGAGTGCTCATACAACTCAACAAAAAGAAGACAAGGAATCCAATTAAAAAATGGGCAGAGGAGCTGAATAGACACCTCTCCAAATAGGACATACAAATGGCCAAGAGACATATGAAGAAATGCTCAACATCACTAATCACCAGAGAGATGCAAATTAAAAGAACAATGAGGTATCACCTCACACCTGTTAGAATAGCCTCCATCAACAAATCATCAAACAACATGTGTTGGTGAGGGTGTGGAGAAAAGGGGACTCTAATACACTGCTGGTGGGAATGCAGACTGGTGCAGCCGCTGTTGATAACAATATGGTGTTACCTCAAAAAATTAAAAATTGAACTTCCATTTGACCCAGTGATCCCACTGCTGGGAATATACCCTAAGAAGCCTGAAACACCAATCAGGAAGAATATATGTACCCCCATGTTCATAGCAGCACTATTTACAATAGCTAAGATCTGGAAACAGCCCAAATGTCCATCAGTAGACGAATGGATAAAAAAGCTGTGGTACATATACACAGTGGAGTACTATGCAGCGGTAAGAAAGGAAGATCTCTTATCCTTTGAGACGACATGGAGGGACCTGGAAAGTATTATCCTAAGTGAAATAAGCCAAGCAGAATAAGACAAATACCACATGATCTCACTTATATATGGAATATAATGAACATAGTCTGAGGAATACAGTAGACCCAGAAACATGGAAGTAGGGCAGACTGACATCCCTCAGAAGAGGGGGTATGGGGGCGGGAAGAGATAAACCACAGAACTTATATGCATGTATGCATGACCAATGGACATGGACAACTAATCCGGGGACAGGGCGGAGTTGGGGTGGGGAGGGGGGTGCCAATGGGGTAAAAAAAATAAAATATCTGTAACAAAAAAGAAAATAAAAAATAACAAAAATTCAGACATCACACGCAGCACAATGTTTACTGACACAACACCTAAGGCTAGAGAACCAAACAAAACAAAAAAAATAAATACATGGGATTACATCAAACTAAAAAGCTCTGCACCAAAAAAGAAACAATCATCAAAATGGAAAGGCAGGACTTCCGGTCAAGATGGCGGCGTAGATAAATGCAGCATTGAGTCCTCCCACAACCACATCAAAGTTACAACTAAACTACAGAACAACCATCATTCAAAACCTCCTGAAATCAAGCTGAATGGAAGCCCTACAAGTACGGAATTAAAGCAGCAGCCACATCCAGACTGGTAAAAGGACAGAGGGGTGGAGGCGCTGAGGCATGAGAGGCGGAGGCGTGAGGGCCAGTAGCAAGATGGGCTGGTCCAACACCCACATGTGGCGAATAAAAATCAGGATACCTTGGATGGGAAGGCCCTTCCTCAAGACTGAGGGGTCCCTGTCCCACACCAGGTGCCCTGCTCAGGGTTCCAGTGCCAGGAAGAGAAGTCCCCACAACTTCTGACTGAAAAAACCAGTGGGAACTGAGGCTCAGGGAAGCTGAAGTGGCTGAAGCCCCAGGCAGCTCCTTAAAAGGCCCGCGCACAGACTTATCGGACTCTCTCCCTCTAAGCTTGGCGGGGAGGCAGCTCGAGGGGCACCAGAGACATACAGGAAAGAATTGACCTGTTTGGCACTGGAGGGAGGGCTGGAGAGGGGGCTTTCTCCGGGACAAACGTGCTATCAGATGCCTTTGTTCCTTTGGTGAGCCCTTCCCTGGGGCGGCAGACAGAAGCCATATCTGGGACTCCAGCAACCTGGCTCACACTGGTAGCCCCGCCCTGGTGATTCCCTGAGGCCCTTGCCCCATCCAACTTTCAGGCCCACCCAAGCTGTTGCCACTTGCTTAACCATAAGATTGGCCTGTCTTGGATCCTGCTTCAGGTTTTTCCTAAATTCTTTCAAATGAGCAGCATCTGGTGTCAGCCCCATACCACTTCTTAAGTAATACACAGAAACAAACACAGGGAGGCAGCTAAAATGAGGAGACAAAGAAACAGGTCCCAAATGAAAGAACAGTATAAAACCCCAAGAAAAGAACTAAGCAAAATGGAGATAAGCAACCTAACAGATGCTAAGTTCAAAATACTGCTTATAAGAATACTCAATGAACTCGGTGAGAACATCAGTGAACTTAGTGAGGGTCTCAAGAGCATAAAAAAGGACCAGTTAGAAATTATGGATGCACAGTCAGAATTGAAGGAGGCATTAACTGAAATAAAGAATAATTTACACAGATTCAATACAAGAGTACGTAAATCCAAGAAAAAACCATCAATTTGGAATATATGGAAACAAAAAATGCCCAATCAGAACAGCAAAAAAAAAAAAAAAAAAATCCAAAAAATGAGGATAGTTTAAGGAGACTCTGGGACAACTTCAAGCGTACCAACATTTGCATCTTGGGGGTGCTAGAAGGAGAAGAACGAGAACAAGAAATCAAAAACCTGTTTGAAACAATAATGGCAGAAAACTTCCCTAACTTGGTGAAGGAAACAGACATACAAGTCCAGGAAGCACAGAGAGTCCCAAACAAGATGATCCCCAAGAGGCCCACACCAAGACACATCATCATCAACATGCAAAAGGTTCAAGACAAAGAGAGAATCTTAAAAGCAGCAAGAGAAACGCAGCTAGTTACCTACAAGGGAGTTCCCATTAGGCTGTCAGCTGATTTTTCAAAAGAAACTTTGCAGGCCAGAAAGGAATGGCAAGAAATATGAAGAGTGATGAAAAGCAAGAACCTACAACCAAGATTACTCTATCCTGCAAAGCTGTCATTTAGAATCAATGGCCATATAAAGAGTTTCCCAGACAAGAAAAAATTAAAGGAGTTCATCACCAGCAAAGCTTTATTATATGAAATGATTTGAAGAAAAAGACAAAATATATGAACAAACAAAATGGCAATGAATACATATCTATCAACAATGGAATCTACAAACAAAATGAACAGGTAGAACAAAAACATTCTCATAGATACAGAGAACATTTTGTTGGTTGCTAGATGGGAGGGGGGTTGGGGGAATGGTTGAAAAAGGTGAAGGGATTAAGAAGTACAAATTCATTGCTAGACTGACAAACTTCAAAAGGAAAGGGGTTGGGGGTGGGTAGGAAGAAATAAACCAAAGAACTTATATACATAACCAATGGACACAGACAATAGTGTAGGAAAAGACGGAAGGGGGGCGGGAGTGAGGAGGAGGGGGTCAATGGGGGGAAAATGTGGAATATCTGTAATACATTCTACATTCAACAATAAAGATTTAAAATTTAAAGAAAAATGGAAAGGCAACCCACTATATGGGAGAGCATAACTGCCAACAATACATCAGATAAGGGGCTAATATCTGAAATATATAGAGTACTTATACAACTCAACAAAAAGTAGTCAAAGAATCCAATTTAAAAATGGCCAGAGGACCTAAGGAGACACCTCTCTAAACAGGACATAAAAATGACCAGGAGACATATTTAAAAATGCTCAACATCACTAATCATCAGAAAGATGCAAATTAAAACAACAATGAGGTATCACTTCACACATGTCAGAATAGCCACCATCAACAAATCATCAAACAACAAGTGTTGGTGAGGGTGTGGAGAAAAGAGGACTCTAGTACACTGCTGGTGGTAATGCAGACTGGTGCAGCCACTATGGAAAACACTATGGTGTTACCTCAAAAAATTAAAAATTGAACTTCCATTTGACCCAGTGATCCCACTTCTAGGAATATACCCTAGGAAGCCTGAAAAACCAATCAGAAAAAATATATGTACCCCCATGTTAACAGCAGCAGTATTTACAATAGCTAAGATCTGGAAACAGCCCAAGTGTCAATCAGTAGATGAGTAGATAAAAAAAAACTTGTGGTACATATACACAATGGAATACCATGCAGCTTTAAGAAAAAAAGAGCTCTTGTCCTTTGAGACAACATCGAGGGACCTGGAGAGTATTATTCTAAGCAAAACAAGCCAATCAGAGAAAGACAAATATTACATGATCTCACTTATTTGTGGAATATAATGAACTAACCAAACTGATGAACAAAATAGACCCAGAGACTTAGAAATAGGTACAGAATGCCAAACCTCAGAAGAGGGGATGGTGGAGGGGAAGAGATAAACCATAGAACTTATATGCATGTATGCATTACCAATGGACAAAGACAACAAAGCTGGGGACAGGGTCGGGGGATGGGGAGGAGGGTGTCAATGGGGAAAAAAGGAGAAACATCTATAACAAAAAAAATTAATAAAAGTAATTTTAAAAAATCAGTCAGAGCAGCAAGAAGAAAATGATTTTTAGAATTGAGGATAGTTTAAGGGATCTATGCAAAAACATCAAGCATAACAACAAATGTATTATAGGGGTACCAGAAGGAGAAGAGAGCAAAAAATTGAGAACCTGTTTGAAGAAATAATTAAGGGATTTCAAGATGGCTGCAGAGTAGGCAAAAGCTACACTCTCCTGCTCAGGCCCCAAATCAGACTTATAGCTAAATTATAGGACAATCAACCTGAATAACCAACTGAAAGCTAGCTGAACTGAAATATTATAACCAAGGATTTATAGAAGAAGCCACATAGAGACTGGTAAGAAGGACACAGATGCAGAAAGGGCGAGCCCCTGAACCCAGCTGTGGCAGCTAAGAAGGTGGAGAAATATTGTGGCTGAAAAAATTCTTTTCTCCAGAGCATGAGGTCTTATCCTCATCAGGGATTCCCAACCCAGAACAACAGAGACAGAAAGAGGAGCCCACATTGCGTCTTGTGGTGAAAATCAGTGGGAATTTAGTTTGCATGGGTGACCCAGATGCCATCTTTCCAGGGACCAGCACTCCTATTGTTACAGTACCAGCCTGGGGAGTGTACTGCATGGTCCTCGACTGCTGGTGAGGCCACTCTGTCATACTTAGGACCTGTGGAGGGGTCTGCTGGCTGCACCCAACAGTGATTTTGGGAGTCCTCTTTTTCTGGAAAGGCTCTTGACAGAGACTTAGTGATTAAACTGTGTGACTTTTGAAAAAAGTCTGGTCTCCTGCACCTCAAGCACATAGCTGGTGACCCTCCCCCTACCTGTTCAACCACTTGACTGGCCCCATTCTACTGAGTTCAGCCGTACAGGGGGACCAGAGTGCTGCACAGAGCTGGAACTTTTGGAGCATGTCTCCCAGGGAAGTTTTTCTCCATGAGCCAGATAATTGGGTGCTGGGATGTGTGGCTACAACATTCAAGGAGGGGCACATCTATCTCCCCTTCCAGCTTAGCCTGCACTACCCTGGAAAAAGGAAGAAGTGTCTTTCCCACCCCCCTCATAAAGGCTTGCGGGCACCACCCAAAGAGAAACTGTTTGGATCAGCCCTGACAAGTCCTGGATACCCTGCCTTGCTGGACTCAGTTCCATAGGGGTAAAGAAAAATATCTCAGAGCTAGGACATTCAAAGTATGAGTCCCTTAGAAGCTATTGTCTGGGACCACTGGGATAGCATCGCCTCCAATGAGAGACTCTTTTGATTTGTTCCCCTACGCCTGGGGCCACTGGGCTTGCTCTTGCAGAGGGTATGGCTTGCTGTACCCAACCTGAACCTGCAGTACACCCTTCCTGGGGAACTAGAGTTGAAGAATCTGGCAGAGACGGAATGTTTTGGCTCTGGAGTAGGGGCCACTTTCCCCTCGTTGAGCACCTGACTGAGTGACCTCCAAGTAAAGAATCCACTAGCCCTATTCTCCTGACCCCAGTTTCCCTGCCCCACTGAGCTCACAACCTGTGGAATGGTTTTTGATTGAGTCCAGCCTGGGCCCACTCTACAGTCTTTCTTCAGAAGGCTCTGGAGGAAGACCAGGCAACCTTAGGGGGAGGTGGAGTAGCTGACAGGTGGAAGTAGACCACAGGGAGCCCCAATCCTTTTGCAGATCAACCCCCAGTTCTAAGCTGGAGAAAGTCAACCCCTATACATATATTGGCTTATCCCATGTACACCCAGGCCCATTAGATACAGCCACAAACAGTGAACAGCATGGCAGCCGAAGGTAAGTTACACACAACATCTGACATTTACCTCAACCTAAACCCTACCCAAGTGAACCCCAAACAAGCAACCAGTGGTGGGTTTCAGACCATAGCAGAGCTTGACCCAACTAGCCACACAAATGACATACCCAAAAGGGGATTCCAGCAGGCACCAGACCCTGCTGGGAACAGCTCTGCCTTGGAGGGCAGCCTCTGCACCTTGTCTCATACACAATGATCAATGTTTAGTCTTATAGTCAGCCAACCTGAAGGGTTAACTCCACCCATGAAAGGGCCAGCAGCATTGAAAACTCAACTACATTAGGAGGGTGCTCATAACCCACAAAACCATCCTGGAGCATAGAGCTCGGGTAATCTGGATTGTGCCACTAAGTCCAACAAGAAACCTTCACCAGAAAGCCATCATAACAAGTTTGGGAGTCATAGCAGATCTACCTAATACACAGAGACAAAATGAGGAGACAAAGAAATATGCCCCAAATGAAAGAACAAGAGAAATCCCCAGAAAAAGAATTCAATAAAATGGAAGTAACTAAAATACCAGATGCAAAATTTAAAGCAATGGTTATAAGGATGCTCAAGAACCTTGGGGGAAGAATGAACGATCTCAGTGAGAACTTAAACAAAGAGAGAAGCATTGAAAAGTACATAGAAACCACAAAAAATAACCAGTAAGAAATGAGGAATACAATATCTGAAATGAAGAATACACTGGAAGGAATCAACAGCAGGTTAGATGAAGCAGAGGAGTGAATTAGCAATTTAGTTGACAAGATAACAGTAAGCACCCAAGCAGAGTATCAAAAAGAAAAGAGAAATTTTTTAAAAAGGAAAATCTAAGGTATCTTTAGGACAACATCAAGCGCAACATCATCAGCATCATAGGGGTACCAGAAGGAGAAGAGAGTGAGCAAGGGATACAGAATCTATTTCAAGAAATAATCGTTAAACACTTTTTTCTAATCGTGAAGAAACAAGTCACACAAGTTTAGGAAGCACATAGAGTTCCAAACAAGATGAATCCAAAGAGGCCTGCACCAAGACACATTATAACTAAAATGCCAAAGATCAAAGACAAAGAGAAAATCTTCAAAGCAGCAAGAGAAAGTTATTTACCTACAAAAAACAAAAAACAAAACAAAAAAAAACCTCCCATAAGGCTGTTAGCTGATTTCTCAACAGAAACACTTCAGATCAGAAAGAATTGGCATGAAATAGTCAAAGTGAATAAAAGCAAAGACCTATGACCAAGACTGTTCTATCCAGCAAGGCTATCATTTCAAATTAAAGACAAAATAAAGAGCTTCCCAGAACAATAACAAAAAAAATCTAAAGGAGCCCAGCCAGTGTGGCTCAATGGTTGAGTGTTGACCCATGCACTAGGAGGTTGCCAGATCAACTCCTGGTCAGGGCACATGCCCAGGTTGTGGGCCTAATCCCCAGTGGGGGGCATGTAGGAGGCCACCAATCAGTGTTCTCTCTCATCGATGTCTCTCTCTCTCTAAAAAGTCAATAAAAAAAATCTAAAGAAGTTCATTATCCCAAACCAGTATAGCAAGAAATGTTAATGGGCCTGCTTTAAGAAGAAAGAAAAAAAGAAATCAAGAAAGGGAGGAACATAGGTATAAGAAATAAAACGGCAATAAATAAATACCTATCAATAATAACTTTAAATGTAAACAGATTAAATGCTCCAATCAAAATACATAGGTTAGCTGAATGGATAAGAAAACAAGACCATATATATACTATTTATAAAAGACCCACCTCCAAACACAAGATACACACAGACTGAAAGTAAAGAGATGAAAAAAAGGTATTTTAGCCCTGGCCAGTTTAGCTCAGCAGTTAGAGCATTGTTCCATGGACCAAAAAGTCACAGATTCTTTTCTGGTCAAGGGCATGTAACTCAGTTGTGGTTTGGTCCCTGGTCCTGGTTGGGGTCATGTGGGAGGCAACTAAGTATGATGTGTTTCTCTTAGATCACCCCCCCCCCATTCCCTCCCATTCTGGCTGAAGATAAATAGAAAAATATCCTCGGGTGAAATTTTAAAAAAGAGAGAAAAGAAAAATAAAAACAGGTTTTTCATGCCAATGGATATGATAAAAGAACTGCAATAGCAATACTCATAATCAGACAGCATAGACTTCAAAACAAAGGCTATAACAAGAGACAAAGAAGGTCACTACATAATACTAAAGGAATTGATCCAACAAGAAGATATGACCCTTGTAAACATATAGGTACCCAACATAAGAGTGCCTAAATATGTAAAGAATCTTGGTGGACGTTAAGGGAGAGATTGACAGCAATACAATCGCTGTAGGGAATTATAACACCCCACTGCCATTAATGAATAGATCTTCCAGACAGAAAATCAACGAGGCAACAGCAACCTTAAACAACACACTGGATCATATGGATTTAATTGATATTTGCAGACCATTTTATCCCAAAGCCACAGAATATACATTCTTCTCAAGTGCACAAGGAACATTCTCAAAAATAGACCACATGTTAGGACACAAAACAAGTCTTAATAAATTCAAAAAGGATGAAATCATATTGAGCATCTTCTTCATACCTCCATACCACAGAGTGACAAGACAGAGAAAAGTGCCCACATAACACCTGCATGAGATCATCAGAGCTGAGGCTTTGTCTGGCAAGGAGAGGCACAGAAAACAAACAAACAAACAAAAAAAAAAAACAAAAAACAGCAGTTCCCTGAAAGACCAGAGCACTAAATCAGCTACAGCTACTCACCTTGGGCTACCACAGAGGGAAGGTGGACTGGACTGGAACTATATGAAGAAAGTTGGGGGTACCTGGCTCAGGAGAGAGCTGGGAAGGAGGACACTTAAGAGTTTTAGCTGAATCACTTTCTCATAGGACATTAGCCATATTACTCAAAGGGTCCCTTCCCAGAGTCCCAAGAAGCAACAGTTCCTCCATCAGAAATTTACCACCACCAACCAGGCCACAGAAATGCAAATTGAGGCTCATTAACAGCTAGAGACTACCAGAAAGCAATTGCCTCACCCACTGGGAATTTTCTTACCCTGTACACCTCAGGGATTTTTCATTTAGCTGAGGCCTAAAACCTGAAGCTTATCAAGTAACTGAGGCTAATAGCCTACAGGCAAGAGCTAGAGGATAACTGAACCTTTTCTTGGCCTGCAAATCAACCCAGGAAAGTAAAACTTGACAGTGGTGTTTAATGTAGGTCCTCCCACACACATCTAAACCCAGTAGAGTGAGCCACAATCAGCAGAACACCAACACCCACAGAAAAAAATTTGGCAGGCTCCAAAACCCACTGAGACAGCCAAAATAGTGAAACAAAGAAACAAATTTCAATAAAAGAAAAAGAGAATTCTACAGAAGAAGAGATACATGAAATACAACTAAGCAAGCTATCATAGGCAGAGTTCAATGTAATGATTATAAGAAAGCTCAACAGCATGAGTAAAGATACAGAAACATTGAAAATCTACCAAGTGGAAATAAAAAAAAAAAACAACCACCCAATGGAAATAAAGAATGACATAGCAGAAATAAAGAATACATTGAAGGAATAACCAACAGAGTAGAGGAAGCTGAGAAATGGATCAGTGAATTAGAAGACAGGGTAGAAAAAAATCACCCAATCAGAGAATAAAAAAAAAAATTAAAAAACAGGAAGACAGCCTAACAGAACTGTGGGACAACATGAAAAGTAACAACATCCACATCATAGGTGTTCCAAAAAAATAAATAAAAATGAGCAAGCACTAGAGAATATATTTGAAGAAACAGTGACAGAAAACTTCCATAACTTGATGAAGAAAAAGGCATACAAGTTCAAGAAGCACAGAGAGCCCCAAGGAAGAAGATTCCAAAGAGGCCTACATAAAGACACATAATAATTTAAATGCCAAAAATTAAGGTGAAGAGAGAATCTCAAAGCACCAAGAGATAAGCACCAGGTTACCTACAAAGAAACCCCCATAAGGCGATCAGCTGACTTCTCAACAGAAACACTACAGGCCAGAAGGGAATGGCATGAAGTAATCAAGGTAATAAAAAACAAGGATCTGAACCCAAGACTCCTCTATCCGGCAAGGCTATCATTCAAAATAGAAGGTGAAATAAAGAGCTTCGCAGAAAAAAAAGGGGGGGCTAAGGAAATATATTAGCATCAAACCAGCACTGCAAGAAATGTTAAAAAAAAAAAAAAAAAAGACTGCTGTAATAAGCAGAAGAAATAGGAAGAGAAACATAATCATAATAAACAAAAATGGCAATAAATAAGTACATATCAATAATAACTTTAAACATAAATGAATTAAATGATCTGATCAAAAGACACAGAGTAGTTGAGTGGATAAGAAAGCATAGCTCATTATATGTATTGTTTACAAAGATTCACCTCACAATAAAGAACTCATATAGGTTGAAAGTGAAGAAATGAAAAAAATTTTCCCAGCAAACAAAAAGGAAAAAAAAAAGATGAGGTAGACATCTATCTAACAGGAGGATATAACCTTGGTAAACATATATTCACCTAACATAGGAGCACAAAAATACATTTAAAAAGTTCTGGCCCTGGCTGGTTTGGCTCAGCAGTAGAGCATCGGCCCATAAACAAATGAGTTCCGGGTTTGATTCCAGTCAAGGGCAAGTACCTAGGTTGTGGTTTGTCTCCAGCCCTGGTCGAGGTTGTGCAAGAGGCAACCAGTCAATGTGTCCCTCTCACATCAATGTTTCTCTCTCTCTCCCTTTCTCTCTCTCTCTCTCTCTCTACCTGAAGATAAATGGAAAAATATTCTCAGGGGAGGAAAAAAATAAAACTTCTGTACGACTTCAAAAAAGATATCAACAGCAATACAATCATAGCAGGAAATTTCAACACCCTGCTGACACCACTGAATAGATTCTCTAGACAAAAAATTAACAAGAAAACAGAGAATCTAAATAATGCAATAGATCAAATGGATTCAATAGATATCTACAGAGAATTACATCCCAAAACTGCAGAATTCACATTCTTCTCAAGTGCACATGAAACATTCTCAAATATAGACCATATGTTGGAACACAAACTAAGTCTCTACAAGTGCAAGAAGATTGAAATCATATCAAGCATCTTCTCAGATCACAATGGCATGAAATTAGAAATCAATTGCAACAAGAACATGCAAAGACATTGGAACATAAGAAGGCTAAGTAGCATGTTATTAAACAACAAATGGGTTACCAAAGAGATCAAGGAAGAAATTAAAAACTTCCTGGAAACCAATGAAAATAAACACACAACAACACAAAAACTATGGGATGCAGCAAAAGCAGTCCTGAGAGGGAAGTTCATAGCACTACAGGCCTACCTCAAGAAACAAGAATAAAATTTAATTGACTTTCTAACCCTACAACATAAAGATCTGGAATGTAAACAAAAAGAAAAACCTGGAGCAAGTAGAAGGAAAGAAATAGGAAAGGTCAGAACAGAAATGAATGACATAGAGACCAAAAAAAAAAAAAAAAAAAAAACCAATTCAGGAGATTCCAAAGTGCGGCGGAGAGAATGGAAGCTACACAGACTGTCTCCCAGGACCACACTGAAATTACAACGAAAATAAAGACAGTTCAAGGGAAACAGCAACAGAAAAGCAGCTTGCAAGGATCATATAACCAGGGACACTGACTCGATTCTGGTAGAATTGCGGAGGCGCAAGAGGGGGGCTGGGAGCCCATGGACAGCAGCGGCCTTAGCTGTGAGCAGCACCCTCGGGTTAAACTCCCAAGTGTCTCCACAGCACAGAGCCAGAACAGATGCTAAAATAGCCACAGCCACTCACCTTGGGCTCTGGCAGAGAGAGGGCAGACTGGACTGGAACAGTGTGGGGACACTTGGGATTTGGAGGGTGCTCAGAGCATTAGCTGAGTTGCAGCCATGCAGGACGGTGGCCATCTTACTCCTTCCCAGGACTCTGGGGAGAAGTGGCGGCCCCTCCCTCAGAGATTCAACCCCACCCAGGTGGACTATTGAAGTGAAAATTGAGGTTCATTAACAACCAGCATTTGCCTCATCCTCAGGAAATTACCTTACACTGAGTATCTGAGAAAGTTTTTCATTCAAATGAGAACCCAAGACTCTTCAATTAACTGTTACCGATAGCCTCCAGGCAAAAAGCTAGAGGATAACTAAAAAACATTCCAGGGCTAGCAACTCTAAACAGAAAAGTAAGACTTGACAGTGGGGTTTAATGTGGGTCCTTCCTCGCTCACCCAAACCCAGGAGAGGGAGCCACGAACAGCACCCACAGGGAAAATCTGGCAGGATCCAAAGCCCACTGTGATAGCCAAAATTGTGAAACAAAGAAACAAAAGCCAAATGAAAGAACAAGGAACCTCTACCGAAGATGAGATAAATGTGGAGCAGTTAAGCAAGTTAACAGAGCTAGAATTCAGAGCCATTACCTTGAGGAAGCTCAATAGCATGAGTAAAAACATAGAAATGTTGAAAATCAACCAATTGGAAATTAAAAACCACCGAGAAGAAATCAAGAATGACATATCAGAAACAAAGAACACATTGGAAGGTCTAAACAGCAGAGTAGAGGAAGCTGAGGACCAGATCAGTGAATTAAAAGACAAAATCAACCAATCAGAAAAACAAAAGGAAAAAACAATTAAAAAACAGCAAGACAGCTTAAGAGAACTGTGGGACAACTGGAAACATAATAATATTTGCATCATAAGAATCCCCGAAGAAGAAGAAAATGAGCAAGGGTTAGAGACTATATTTGAAGAAATAGTGATAGAAAACTTCCCTAATTTGGTGAAGGAAGAAGGCATTCAAGTTCAAGAAGCACAGAGAGTCCCAAGTAAGAAGAACCCAAACAGGCCCACACCAAGACACATAGTAATTAAAATGCCAAAATTTAAATGCCAAAAATTAAAGACAAAGAGAGAATCCTAAAGGCAGTAAGAGATAAGCAACAGGTTACCTACAAAGGAAACCCCATAAGGCTATCAGTTGACTTTTCAACAGAAATTCTACAGGCCAAAAGGGAATAGCATGAAGTAATCAAGGTCATGAAAAACAAGGCTCTGAATCCAAGACTACTCTACCCAGCAAGGCTATCATTCAAAATAGAAGGTCAAATAAAGAGCTTCCCAGACAAAAAAAAAAAAAGGCTAAGGGAATACATTAGCACTAAACCAGCACAGCAAGAAATGTTAAAAGGACTGCTGTAATTAATAGAAGAAATAGGAAGAAAAATTGAACCACACTAAAAAAAAAAATGGCAATAAATAAGTACATATCAATAATCACCTTAAATGTAAATGGACTGAATGCTCCCATAAAAAGACACTGAGTAGCTGATTGGATAAGAAAGCATGACTCATCTATATGTTGTGTACAAGAGACCCACCTCACAACAAAAGTCTCACATAGGTTGAAAGTAAAGGGATGGAAAAAAATCTCCCAAGCAAACGGAAAGCAAAAAAAGCTGAGGTAGCAATACTCATCTGATAAAATAGATTTCAAAATGAAGACCATAACTAGAGACAAAGAAGGCCACTACATAATATTGAAAAAATCTATCCAACAGGAAGATATAACCTTGATAAACATATATGCACCCAATATAAGAGCACCAACATATATTAAAAATCTTCTGGAGGACTTCAAAGGAGAAAGTGACAGCAATACAGTCATAGCAAGAAACTTCAACACCCCACTGACATCACTGGATAAATCCTCTAGACAAAAAATTAGCAAGGAAACAGAGACTCTAAATGAAGCACTGGACCAAATGGATTTAATAGATATCTACAGGGAAATACACCCCAAAACTACAGAATTCACATTTTCTCGAGTGCACATGGGACATTCTCAAAGATAGACCACATGTTAGGACACAAACTAAGTCTCTACAAGTTCAAAAAGATTAAACTTATATCAAGTATCTACTTAGATCACAGTGGCATGAAACTAAAAATCAATTGCAACAAAAATATGCAAAGACATTTGAACGCATGGAGGCTAAATGGCATGTTATTAAACAATGAATGGGTTACCAAGAAGAAAGAAATTAAAATCTTCCTGGAAACCAATGAAAATGAACACACAAAGCAGTACTGAGAGGGAAGTTCATAGCACTACAGGCCTACCTCAAGAAACAAGAGGAGACCGAAAAATGGCGGCGGAGTGAACGGAGCTACACAGACCGTCTCCCAGAACCAAACTGGAATTACAACTATAACACAGACAAATCGACGGGAAAAACCAACAGAAAAGCAGCTTGCGAGGACCATACAACGAGGGACACTGACTCCAGCCCGGTAGGCTTGCGAAGGCGCGAGACGGGGCTGGGAGCGCACGGTCGGCAGCTCGGCAGCGGCCTTAGCTATAAGCGGCGCCCGCGGGTTACACTCCCAGGCGGCCCCGCAGCGCAGCCGGGACTGAGGCTAAAACAGCCACAGCCACTCACCTTGGGCTCCGGCAGAGGGAGGGCAGACTGGACTGGAACTGTGTCGGGACACTCGGGGTTTGGAGGGCTCTCGGAGCTTTGGCTGAGTGCAGCCACTCAGGACGGTGGCCACATTGCTTCTTCCCAGGGCTCTGAGAGAGGCAGCAGCCCCTCCCTCGGAGATCCAACCCCACCCTGTGGGCCATTGAAGTGTTAATTGAGGCTCACTAAGGACCAGCATCTGCCCCACCCTCGTGAAAGCCCCTTGGCTGAGCACCAGAGGGAGTTTTTCAATCAACTGACAACCCAAAACTCATCAATTAACCTAGACTGCTAGCTTCCAGGCAAAAAGCTAGAGGATAACAGTACGTTTCCTGGGCTGGCAACTTTAACCAGGAAAGTAAGACTTGACAGTGGTGTTCAACGTGGGTCCTCCCTCGCTCATCTAAACACAGGAGAGGGAGCCACAAACAGCAGAACACCAACACCCACAGGGAGAACTTGACAGGCTCCAAAGCCCAGAGTGATAGCTAAAATGGTGAAACACAGAAACAGAAGCCAAATGAAAGAGCAAACCACCTCCACCGAAGATGAGATCAATGTGGAGCAATTAGGCATGTTAACAGAGCTAGAATTCAGAGCCATGATCTTGAGGAAGCTGAACAGCATGAGTAAGGACATAGAGACACTGAAAATAAGCCAAATGGAAATTAAAAACCAACAAGAAGAGATAAAAAATGACATATCCGAAATGAAAAACACATTGGAAGGTTTAAAAAGCAGAGTAGGGGAAGCTGAGGACCAGATCAGCGAATTAGAAGACAGGGTAGAAAAAATCAACCAATCAGAAAAACAAAAGGAAAAAACTATTAAAAAACAGGAAGACAGCTTAAGAGAACTATGGGACAACTGGAAACGTAATAATATTCGCATCATAGGAGTCCCCGAAGAAGAAGAAAAGGAGCAAGGGATAGAGAATATATTCAAAAAAATAGTGAGAGAAAACTTCCCTAATTTGGTGAAGGAAGAAGGCATTCAAGTTCAAGAAGCACAGAGAGTCCCAAGTAAGAAGAACCCAAACAGGCCCACACCAAGACACATAGTAATTAAAATGCCACAAATTAAAGACAAAGAGAGAATCCTAAAAGCAGCAAGAGATAAGCAACAGGTTACCTACAAAGGGAACCCCATAAGGCTCTCAGCTGACTTCTCACAAGAAACACTACAGGCCAGAAGGGAATGGCATGAAGTAATCAAAGTCATGAAAAACAAGAATCTGAATCCAAGACTACTCTACCCAGCAAGGCTATCATTCAAAATAGAAGATCAAATAAAGAGCTTCCCAGACAAAAAAAAGCTAAGGGAATACATTAGCACCAAACCAGCACTGCAAGAAATGTTAAAAGGACTGCTGTAATTAGCAGTAGAAATGGGAACAAAAATAGAACCACACTAAACAAAAATGGCAATAAATAAGTACATATCAATAATCACCTTAAACGTAAATGGACTGAATGCTCCCATAAAGAGACACAGAGTAGCTGATTGGATAAGAAAGCATGACTCATCTATATGTTGTTTACAAGAGACCCATCTCTCAACAAAAGACTCACATAGGTTGAAAGTGAAGGGATGGAAAAAAATTTTCCAAGCAAATGGAAAACAAAAATAAGCTGGGGTAGCAATTCTCATATCTGATAAAATAGTTTTCAAAATGAAGACCATAACTAGAGACAAAGACGGCCACTACATAATATTGAAAGGATCTATCCAACAGGAAGATATAACCTTGATAAACATATATGCACCCAATATAGGAGCACCAAAATATATTAAAAATCTTCTGGAGGACTTCCAAGGAGAAATCGACAACAATACAATCATAGCTGGGGACTTCAACACCCCGTTGACAGCACTGGATAGATCCTCTAGGCAAAAAATTAGCAAGGAAACAGAGACTCTAAATGAAGCACTAGACCAAATGGATTTAATAGATATCTACAGAGAATTACACCCCAAAACTACAGAATACACATTCTTCTCAAGTGCACATGGGACATTCTCAAAGATAGACCACATGATAGGACACAAACTAAATCTCTACAAGTTCAAGAAGATTGAAATCATATCAAGCATCTTCTCAGATCACAATGGCATGAAACTAGAAATCAACTGCAACAAGAACATGCAAAGACATTTCAACACATGGAGGCTAAATAGCATGTTATTAAACAATGAATGGGTCACCGAGGAGATCAAGGAAGAAATCAAAAACTTCCTGGAAACCAATGAAAATGAACACACAACAACACAAAATCTATGGGATGCAGCGAAAGCAGTTCTGAGAGGGAAGTTCATAGCACTACAGGCCTACCTCAAAAAACAAGAAAAATTTCTAATTGACTGTCTAACCTCACAACTTAAAGAATTAGAAAGCAAACAAAAAGAAAACCCCAGAGCAAGTAGAAGGAAGGAAATAGTAAAGATCAGAGCAGAAATAAATGACATAGAGACCAAAAAAACAATTCAAAGGATCAATGAAACAAAGAGCTGGTTTTTCGAAAAGATAAACAAGATTGATGGACCCTTAGCTAGACTCACCAAGAAACAAAGAGAGAGAACCCAAATACACAAAATCAGAAATGAAAGAGGAGAAGTAACAACCAACACCACGGAAATACAAAAGATCGTTAACAACTACTATGAACAACTATATGGCAACAAATTCGACAATCTCAGCGAAATGGACAAATTTCTAGAAACACACAGTCTCCCAAAACTATTCCCGGAAGAGATAGAAAACTTGAACAGACCAATAACAACTAAGGAAATTGAAGAGGTAATCAAGACTCTCCCAGCAAACAAAAGCCCAGGCCCAGATGGTTTCACGGGGGAGTTTTACCGAACATTCAAAAAAGAACTAACACCCATTCTCCTCAAACTATTTCAAAAAATTCAAGAAGAAGGAAGACTTCCAAACACGTTCTATGAGGCCAGCATAATTCTAATTCCAAAACCAGAAAAAGACACTACGAAGAAAGAAAACTACAGGCCAATATCCCTGATGAACATAGATGCCAAAATCCTGAACAAAATACTAGCAAATCGGATCCAGAAATACATCAAAAAAATTATTCACCATGACCAAGTGGGATTCATTCCAGGGATGCAAGGCTGGTACAATATTCGCAAATCAATAAACGTGATACACCACATAAACAAAATGAAGAATAAAAACCACATGATCATATCAATAGATGCTGAAAAAGCATTCGACAAAATCCAGCATCCATTTCTGATAAAAACGCTCAGCAATGTAGGAATAGAGGGATCATATCTCGACATAATAAAGGCCATATATGAAAGACCTACAGCCAACATCATACTCAATGGACAGAAACTAAAAACATTTCCATTAAGAACAGGAACAAGACAGGGATGTCCACTTTCGCCACTCTTGTTTAACATTGTACTGGAAGTCTTAGCCACAGCAATCAGACATGAAGAAAAAATAAAAGGGATCCAAATTGGAAAGGAGGAAGTGAAACTGTCATTATTTGCAGATGACATGATATTGTACATAGAAAACCCTAAAGACTCCATCAAAAATCTATTAGACTTAATAAATGAATTTGGCAAAGTAGCAGGATACAAAATTAACGTCAAGAAATCGACGGCATTCTTGTACATCAATGATGAACTCACAGAAAGAGAAACTGAAAAAACAATCCCATTTACCATCGCTCCAAAAAAATTACGATACCTAGGAATAAACTTAACCAAAGAAGTAAAGGACCTATTTGCAGAAAACTACAGGTCATTGAAAAAAGAAATAGAGGAAGATATAAAAAAGTGGAAGCACATACCCTGTTCATGGATTGGAAGAATTAACATAATTAAAATGTCCATACTACCCAAAGCAATCTATAGATTCAATGCAATCCCCATCAAAATACCAACGACATATTTCATAGAACTAGAACAAATACTTCAAAAGTTCATATGGAACCAAAAAAGACCCCGAATAGCCACAGCAATCTTGAAAAAGAAGAACAAAGTTGGAGGGATCACATTACCAGATATCAGGTTATACTACAAAGCGACCGTAACCAAAACAGCCTGGTACTGGCACAAGAACAGGCATATAGACCAGTGGAACAGAACTGAAAACCCAGAAATGGACCCAAGGCAATACGCTCAATTAATATTTGACAAAGGTGGCAAGAGCATACAGTGGAGTAAAGACAGCCTCTTTAATAAATGGTGTTGGGAAAATTGGACAGCTACATGCAAAAAAATGAAACTCGACCATCAACTTACACCATACACAAAAATAAACTCAAAATGGATAAAAGACTTAAATGTGACCCGTGAATCCATAAAAATTCTAGAAGAAAATGTAGGCAACAAAATTTCGGACATCATACGGAGCAGAATTTTCACTGATACATCACCTAAGGCAACAGAAATAAAGGAGAAAATGAACACATGGGACTACATCAAACTAAAAAGCTTCTGCACAGCAAAAGAAACAATCATCAAAATGGAAAGGCAACCCACTGTATGGGAGAACATCATTGCCAATGATGTATCAGATAAGGGGTTAATTTCCAATATATACAGAGAGCTCACACAACTCCACAAAAGGAAGACAAAGAACCCAATTAAAAAATGGGCAGAGGAGCTGAATAGACACCTCTCCAAACAGGACATACAAATGGCCAAAAGACATATGAAGAAATGCTCAACATCACTAATCATCCGAGAGATGCAAATTAAAACAACAATGAGGTATCACCTCACACCTGTCAGAATGGCCGCCATCAACAAATCATCAAACAACAAGTGTTGGCGAGGGTGTGGAGAAAAGGGAACTCTAATACACTGCTGGTGGGAATGCAGACTGGTGCAGCCGCTATGGAAAACAATATGGTGCTACCTCAAAAAATTAAAAATTGAACTTCCATTTGACCCAGTGATCCCACTGCTGGGAATATACCCTAAGAAGCCTGAAACACCAATCAGGAAGAATATATGTACCCCCATGTTCATAGCAGCACTATTTACAATAGCTAAGATCTGGAAACAGTCCAAGTGTCCACCAGTAGACGAATGGATCAAAAAGCTGTGGTACATATACACAATGGAGTACTATGCAGCGGTAAGAAAGAAAGATCTCTTATCCTTTGAGACGACATGGAGGGACCTGGAAAGTATTATCCTAAGTGAAAGAAGCCAAGCAGAAAAAGACAAATACCACATGATCTCACTTATATACGGAATATAATGAACATAACAGTCTGAGGAATACAGTAGACCCAGACACATGGAAGTAGGGCACAGACTGACATCCCTCAGAAGAGGGGATGGGGGGTGGGGGGGTGGGAAGAGATAAACCACAGAACTTATATGCATGTATGCATGACCAATGGACATGGACAACTAAGCTGGGGACAGGGTGGAGGGGGGGTGGGGTGGGGGGTGCCAATGGGGTAAAAAGGTAAAATATCTGTAACAAAAAAAATAAATAAAAATTCATAAAAAAAAATAAAATAAAATCATCTATGTCACTGTAAAAAAAAAAAAAAAAAAAAAAGAAACAAGAAAAATTTCTAATAGATTATCTAACCTCACAACTTACAGAATTAGAAAGCAAACAAAAGAAAACCCCAGAGCAAGTAGAAGGAAGGAAATAGTAAAGATCTGAGAAGAAATAAATTACATAGAGACCAAAAAAACAATTTAAGGATCAATGAAACAAAGAGCTGTTTTTCAAAAAGATAAACAAGATTGATGAACCCTTAGCTAAACGCACCAAGAAACGAAGAGAGAAAACCCAAATACACAAAATCAGAAATGAAAGAGGAGAAGTAACAACTGACACCACAGAAATACAAAAGATCATTAACAACTACTATGAACAATGATATGGTAACAATTTGACAATCTAAGCAAAATGGAAAAATTTCTAGAAACACATACTCTCCCAAAACTGGATTGGTAAGAGATAGAAAACTTGAACAGACCAATAACAACTAAGATAATTGAAGAGGTAATCAAGACTCTCCCAGCAAACAAAAGCCCAGGCCCGGCTGGCTTCATGGGGGAGTTTTACTGAATATTCAAAAAAGAACTAACACCCATTCTCCTCAAACTATTTCAAAAAATTTATGAAGAAAGACTTCCAAATTTGTTCTATGAGGCCAGCATAATTCTAATTCCAACACCAGAAAAAGACACTACAAAGAAAGAAAACTACAGGCCAATATCCCTGATGAATATAGATGCCAAAATCCTGAACAAAATACTACCAAATCAGATCCAGCAATACATCAAAGAAAGTATTCACCATAACCAAGTGGAATTCATCCCAGGGATGCAAGGTTGGTATGATATTCACAAATCAATAAATGTGATACACCACATAAGTAAAATGACGAATAAAAACCACATGATCATATCAATAGATGCTGAAAAAGCATTCGAAAAAATTCAGCACCCATTTCTGATAAAAACGCTCAGCAATGTAGGAATAGAGGGATCATATCTCGACATAATAAAGGCCATATGTAAAAGACCTACAGCCAACATCATACTCAATGGACAGAAACTAAAAACATTTCCATTAAGAACAGGAACAAGACAGGGATGTCCACTATCACCACTCTTATTTAACATTGTACTGGAAGTCTTAGCCACAGCAATCAGACAGGAAGAAAAAATAAAAGGGATCCAAATTGGAAAGGAGGAAGTGAAACTGTCATTATTTGCAGATGACATGATATTGTACATAGAAAACCCTAAAGACTCCATCAAAAATCTACTAGACTTAATAAATGAATTTGGCAAAGAAGCAGGATACAAAATTAATGTCAAGAAATCGATGGCATTCTTGTACACCAATGATGAACTCACAGGAAGAGAAACTGAAAAAACAATCCCATTTACCATCGCACCAAAAAAATTAAGATACCTAGGAATAAACTTAACCAAAGAAGTAAAGGACCTATTTGTAGAAAACTACAGGACATTGAAAAACTAAATAGAGGAAGATATAAAAAAGTGGAAGCACATACCTTGTTCATTGATTGCAAGAATTAACATTATTAAAATGTCCACATTACCCAAAGTAATCTATAGATTCAATGCAATCCCCATCAAAATACCAACGACTTATTTCACAGAAGTAGAACAAATACTTCAAAAGTTCATATTGGAACCAAAGTAGACCTTGAATAGCCACAGCAATCTTGAAAAAGAAGAACAAAGTTGGAGGGATCACATTACCAGATTTCAGCTTATACTACAAAGCCACTGTAATCAAAACAGCTTGGTACTGGTACAAGAACAGGCTGATAGACCAATGGAACAGAACAGAGAACCCAGAAATGGACCCAAGGCAATATGCTGAATTAATATTTGACAAAGTTGGCAAGAGCATACAGTGGAGTAATGACAGCCTCTTTAATAAATGGTATTGGGAAAATTGAACAGCTACATCCAAAAAAATGAAACTAGATCATCAACTTATGCCATACACAAGAATAAACTCAAAATGGATGAAAGACTTAAATGTGACTCAAGAATCCATAAAAATCCTAGAAGAAACTGTATGCAACAAAATTTCAGACATCATACACAGCAGATTTTTCACTGATACATCACCTAAAGCAATAGAAACAAAGGAGAAAATGAACACATGGGACTACATCAAACTCAAAAGTTTATGCACAGCAAAAGAAACGAGCATCAAAATGGAAAGGAAACTCACTATATGGGAGAGCATAATTGCCAATGATACATCAGTTAAGCGGCTAATTCCCAAAATACATAGAGTACTCATACAACTTAACAAAAGGAAGAAAAATAATCCAATTAAAATGGGCAGAGGACGCCCTGGTTGGTTTGGCTCAGAGGTTGGAGAGTCAGCCTGCGGACCAGAGTCCCGGGTTCAGTTCCCACTAGGGGCACATACCAAAAAAAAAAAAAAAAAATGGGCAGAGGACCTAAACAAATACCTATCCAAAAAGGACATACAAATGGCCAAGAGACATATGAAAAATGCTCAACGTCAATAAGAATCAGAGAGATGCAAATTAAAATAACAATAAAGTATCACCTCACACCTGTCAGAATGGCTGCCATTAACAAATCATCAAACAAGTGCTGACAAGGATGTGGAGAAAAGGGGACTCTAGTACACTGCTGATGGGAATGCAGCTTGGTGCAGCCACTATGGAAAACAGTATGGTGTTTCCTCAAAAAATTAAAAATTGAATTGCCGTTTGACCCAGTGATCCCATTTCTAGGAATATATCCTACGAAGCCTGAAACACTCATCAGAAAGAATACATGTACCCCCATGTTCATAGTAGCACTGTTTACAATTTTTAATATCTGGGAGCAGTCTAATAGATTAAGTGTATAAAAAAGCTGTGGTACATATACACATGGAATACTATGCAGCTGTAAGAAAGAAAGATCTCTTATTCGTTGAGATGACATGTAGGGTCCTGGATAGTATTATGCTAAGCAAAATAAGCCAATCAGAGAAAGGCAAATATCACATTATCTCACTTATTTGTGGAATATAATGAACAAAATCAGCTGAAGAATAAAATAGACCCAGAGACACAGAAGTAGGGTACAGACTGACAAACTTCAGAAGAGGGAGATAGGGGGAGGGAAGAGATAAATCACAGAATTTATATGCATATATGGTTAACCAATGGAAATAGACAACAATGCTAGGGGGTGGTACGGGATCAGGCAGTGGGTGTCAATGGGGGGAAAAGAAAAAACATCTGTAACAAAAATAAATTAATAAAAATTGAAAAAAAGAAAACATAGGCAATAAAATACTGAACATTTTTCTTAGAAATTCTTTTTTTGACATATCTACTTGGGCAAGGGAAACAAGAGAAAAAATTAACAAATGCAACTACATCAAACTAAAATGTTTTTGTACAGCAATGAAATTATCAACAAAACAAAAAATCAAACTACTGAATAGAAGCAAATATGCATCTGATAAGGGGTTAATATTAAAAATTTATAAAGAACTCATATAACTAAACACCAAAAAACCCTCAAACAATCCAATTAAAAAGTGGGCAGAGGACCTGAATAGATACTTCTCCAAAAAGGACATAAAGATGGCCAATAGAAATATGAAAATACGCTCAATGTCACTAATCATCAGACAAATGCAAATTAAAACCACAATGAGATCTCACCTCACACCTGTCAGAAAGGCTTTTATCAATAAATCTACAAACAAGTGTTGGTGAGGAGGTGGAGAAAAGGGAACCCTCATGCACTGTTAGTGGGAATAAATGGTGCAGCCACTATGGAAAACAGTATGGAAGTGCTTCAAAAAATTAGAAATAGAACTGCCTTATGAACAAAAAATTCCATTTCTGAGTATATGCTTGAAGAAACCCAAAACACTAATTTGAAAGAATACAGGGGTTGGCAAAAGTAGGTTTATAATTGTTCGTATTGAAAAAGACATGCAGGTTATGATTATTAAAATAGCTTTATTAACTCAAAAGAATTTCACGACACTGTGCTAGTGTAATAATTATAACCTTTATATCTTTTTTCATATAAATAACTGTAAATGTATTTCTGCCCACCCCTGTATATGTACCCCTATGTTCATTGCAGCATTATTTACAATAGCCAAAATATGAAAGCCATCCAAGTGCCCATCAGTAGACAACTGGATAAAGAACAGGTGGTACAAATATACATTGGAATATTATTTTACCATAAAAAAGAAAGAAATCTTACTATTTGTGACAGCATGGTTGGACCTAGAGGGTATTATGCTAAGTGAAATAAGTCAAACAGAGAAGACAAATACTTATAATTTCACTTATATGTAGAATATAAAATACAAAATAAATAAACAAAATAGAAACAAACTCATAGATACAGAGAACAGATTGATGAATGAATGGATTGTGTTGTCAGATCTTACAAGACTGCCTTTTGTTCCTACCCTGGATTTTGCCACCCAGAAGGCCTGGCTGCTACCAAGATCAGAGATGTACTTTTTCCCATGTACCTCACTACACAGCTAAACATGGGGCCCCTGGGTTGGGGATGGGGACAGGAATGACACACTAGGCAGTGTGCTGCCTCCTCCTACCCTTTTAGAGGTCAAAGCCACCAGTCCATTTTTTGCTGTCAAGACCCTTGGGAGCAGGGAAGATAGAATTTATCCATCCCTTAATTCAGAGAAATTTAGAGGGGGTTGGCTTGTTCATGTGGGAGGCATTATGTTTTTGGGAAAGTGCAGACTTTGAAATCTGACCCAGTTTCTATCAAGGAAAGACTTCATCTTCCTGGGCCTCAGTTTACTCCTCTATAGATAGCTTAGGGTAAGGACTGCTGTAGAATAGGAGTAGTGTTTGAGCAGAGTTCCAGGCATGCAGAAGGCACTCAATAACGAGCAGTTTTAATGATTATCTTCATTTAGGAGACAATCCACTCACCAGGTGCCAGAGAAGGAAGAGGTCCAGACAACCTCTGCTTGTTTCATGTGGCCAAGGTCTCTGGCCTGAAGAGGCCCCAGTGCAGCATATCTTAGAGCTAGGGAAATTTGGAATCACTGAGTACCATGTGAGAACCATTCTCCAGTATGAAACCTCCCTCTCTGTCTCTGTTCCCCCCACTCACCACCTTTGTCCTGGCTGAGTTCTTGGAACGTGGCAACAAGAGACTGGCAGCTTTCAGGCTCTCCCTCCCTCCCTTCCTCTTTTCTTCCCTCATTTATTTGTTATTTCTTACATGGGTTGTACTTAAGGAGGAAAATTCTATAAAAATTAAGTGATTCTGAAGGTGCTGATCAGGGTCTGGGGAAGGAACTGGGAGGAGCCTGTGTCCTTGCTGCATCCTGAAGTCCACTGGAGGAAGCCTCTGGAACTGCCTGGTTTAGAAATCCAACCAGGGAAAGCATCTGCTGTGTGCCAAGTCCTGGGGGAGACAGACACACCTTAAACAGACAATCACACTGCTGATGAAAGTGGAACACTAGACCCCTGAGCGAGACCTCTGTTTCTTCTTGACTTGCTGAGGAACAGCACTCCTGGGCAATTTCTCATGAGGAAAGTGGGGTTTCTTTTAAATTTATCTATATCATAACCTCCCTTATGGTTGGTTCCCTTATGGATCATTCCCTTAGGTGGCCCCAGGAAGAGAGATCACCTCACCCATCCTGGGACAGGGGTTGGACAGGGCAGACTTCCTGGAGGAGGTAATTGGCACAGGGTTTTGAAGCTGCTCAGGAGTTTAACAGTCTGGAGCAGGACTAGGGAGAAAGCAAAGTTGGATTTCTAGTCAGAGGGAACAGCAGTGCAAAGGCTGAAGACAGGTTGCTGCTCAGTGTGTAAGGAAAAAGTGCATCCTCCTGTGTGTGAGTACATGAACGTGTGTGTGTGTGTGTGTGTGTGTGTGTGTGTGTGTGTGTTGGGGTGTGTGGCTATGGAACTAGAGAAGTAGAATAAGCCAGGTCAGGTGGCCTTAAATGCTGGCCTCAGGAGCTTGGGCATTTGGTCTCTAGGTGATGGAAGCTATCTGAGAGGGGGTGCATTTTATAGGTGAGGCCCTGGGACTCAGAGGTGTCAAGGCTTTGCCCAAGTTACCCATGTAGAGGGGTAGGCCTGGAGGGCAGGTGGTGACCTCTGCCTGCCTCTAATAACAATATTAATGACTTTAATTCATTTAACTCCATTAACAAGTCTTTACTGAGCAGAAGTAGGCACCAGAAGTGGTGTGAGCTGTTATGTGGGCATTCCAGAGCTGACTCCAAAGAAAATGCCCATTGAAGTTTCCCCTGGGAGGCCAAGATATCTTTCCCTGCTCCCATCACACCCCTGGGCTGCAGTGCCTGCCAGACATCCTTCCTGGCTAGCAAAGCTTTCATTCACTGAGTAGATAGCAGACAAGGGGGTAGGTCATCATTGCAGTCGCTGTGAACCCCATCCCTTTTGCGGTCCAACCTAGGCCTTGGGGATGCAGTGGGGTTGTGTGTGGCAAGACCAGCCAGCAGATACAAGTTTTTCTTCCCACCAGGAGCAAGGATCCAGAAGTAGCAACAGCAGCAGTCAGAGGAAGAAGAATGTTAGCCCAGCACCCAGAAGAGGCTCCCCCTTTAGCTCCCAGTGTGGGCTGGTGTGGGGTAAGGTGGGCTGTTGGTGGGCTGCCCAAAAGAAGCCTAGGAACACAGGCTGACAGGGAGGGTCCTAGAACACAGGAAGACCTTAACTTAGAACTGTTGTCTCTGCTCAGCCTGTGGTAGGAATTATCATGCATATGCATGAGACCTTATGACTCTGTATATCAGAAGAAATCCAAATGCCCTAAGGGACTGGGCTTGGGACAAGGCAGGGGTCTCTGACTCCACCATCTCTATGGTCCTAGGGTCCTAGCTTATGTAGATGACAGCTATCAAATCAGCTGGAGCCACTGTCTCCAGATCTTCTGTCTCCCAGTGTAACACTGAGCATATCACTGCCCTGCATCAGGCCTCAGCTTTCTCATGTGCACAATGAGCATAAGTCCGTGCTTGAATGGCTCTGGGTTTATGCTGAAGGTCAAAGCTAGACAACAGCCATCATTTGGATTGGATCTTCCTGGGTTGACCCAAACTCTCAATGTAGGTCCCCAAGAAACATTGATGAACATTAGCTCCACTTCACAAATGTGAAAACTATGGCCCAGAAAGGTAGAGAGGCCTGACTAAGGTTCCACTGGTGGATACTCATCCCTGTGGTGCCCTGACTTTAGGACCCTGGACAGAGCTATTTATCCCCAACTGAGGCATCCATGCTGTTCCCTGTCACTTCACCAGGGCTTTTTGAGCAATTTGTTTTTATGTCTGTAGTCAGGAAACCTATGAGTATAAAAGTGACAAGAGGCACTGACAGAGTGTGGAAACTGTCAGCAGAGCAGCTGCCTGTGAAATTAACATGATATCGAAAGCGTCAATGTTTATTTACTGGAAATACCTGGACAGGATGCAAAGCAGTTCTACAGCTGCTGCCTCGGAGAGGTGGGAGTGAGGGTGAGGGCCACTCTGCCTATCCCTCCTTATCAGCTTACTAGGTCCTGCTAGCAGAATCAGCCAACCCCCTGGTTAAGACTCCCCCTTTTTCTTCTTGACTGGCTGAGGAATGAGCCCTCGTGGAGAATGTGTAGCTTCAGTTTAGTTTATACAAAAGTAATCTCCCTCTTGTCCCTGAGTTCCAATGGTGGGGTCCAGAATCTGGTGAACAATGGTGGGTCCCCAAGCCACAGCTGATTAGGCAAAGTTGATATCACCTGACTAAAACTTGGCCAATCAGTGTGTCTCATGGGAATTTGAAATCAGAGCCCAGAGAGTATGTTAGGTACAGAGAACTGAGACTCAAAGTTGTGCTGGCCTTGGGCAGAGGCTGCCATCTTGGGGTGGTCAAGCTCAGCTAAATGCATGTTGATAGGTGAGGGACAACTTGGTTGTCAGAGATGAGAAGAATGAAACAGATATGCAGAGGGGAGCAAAGGTGAGATATTCTAGCTCCTGGTAGAGACAGACACCAACAGATGGTTTTCAATTTGGGACAGGAAAGCCTGGCAGTTCGTTTTGCAATTGTGTTTCTTCAAATTTCTCTGTAATCTTACATGAAAAGGGCAAAAATCCACTGACATTGGCCCTAAGACAGATAATGACCCCACGACTGAGATGACAAGAAATAGACACTAAGATAAAGTATGGAATTAGTGCCGCATGGTATATGGAGGCAAAGCTGCTCATTATGCTGTGCTCATAGTTGTTGGGACCCAGACCTGGGGCCCACTGACAGCCAGGCTCAGAGACCAGAAAGAAAAGCGGAGTCAGGAACACTTTCCATAGCTTCCCTATTCCTCTCTCTGCATCCTCTGTGAACTGGAAACATGGCTCTGGGATCTCCCCAGCTGATTTTTCCCAGCCCCAACTGCAAGGAAAAACTGATATTGATGTTCTATGGTTTCATGTTTAAACACACTAGGGAAGGGTTCTGATTAGTTGCAGTTGGGCCCTTGCTAATTTCTTGTCCACTCACAGCAGCAAGGAGATGCAGGTATGGACTGACCCAACTTGGGTCAGGTGCCCTCCCCTAGAGTGGGCTATGTCTGGGGTGGTGGGTTCCATAAGAAGACAGCATTCCTAGTCATACCACATGGTTGGGAGTGGGAAGACAGAACAATTGATATCTACTCTGTTCTTTGAGCACAAAGATCTGGGGTATTAGAACCGATCCTATTGCCTACTTCTCTCCAAGGGGTCCACTTGGCCCTTACTAATGACAGTTGTACAGTGCTGAGATGAAAGCTCACTTCTACATCCCCCTTTGTTATGTGGAAAGTGTCCACTGCACTTGGACTGATTTCCCCCATGATTATGTTAGCTGCATGGATAGTGGGAAAAATTATCATTTAGCCCAATGTCCCCAGCTTTCTTGGTAATTAGAATAAGCAGAACTCCTCCCCAGACATTCAGGTTCAGTAGGGCTGGACCAGGCTGGACTAGAGAGTCAGGATTCTGACCTTATCTTATCTTGGAGTTGGCTTGGGAATTACCCCCTTGGAGGATGAACCTTTCACCTGGCTTGAAACAAGACCAACCTAGAGGGATGGATGACACCTGCAGGGTGGACTCATCCACCAGGAAGTCTTTAGGGTGATGGTCTATACCTTGGCTATATATTAGAATCACCTGAGGGACTCTTAAAACTCCCATTACCCAAGTAGCAACCCAGTTTGTTGAAACTGGAATATCTGGGAGTGGGAATTAGGTAGTTTTCAAAGCTTCCTGGTGATTCCAATGTGCAGCCAGCGTTGAGAGCCACTGGTCTAGAGAAAGCCACCATTTTCACTCCCCTTACACGCCTACTTAGAGACCCTACACCTCCCACAGCTTGGAAGAGTCTGTCAGTGTGAATCCTTCACCTAATCCTGGCCCATCACAGTTTCTCTTGGGAATTTGGAACTGAATTCTGAGGCTGAATGAGTTGCAGCAGGGAGCTGAAGCTGCCCTCTGATTGGGCAGGAGAGGAAGCCGCTCCCTGTGAAAAAAGGGACAGGTGACCTGAGCTGCTATGCAGGCAGAGCTGAGCTAAGAAAGAGAGGAAGCTTCTTGTGCTGGGCTTCCCTGAGACTATATCCTTACAGAAACCCCCTTGTTAGAGATTACCTTTTTGTGTTTAAATCCTCACCCGAGGACATTTTTGCATTTATCTTCAGATAGAGCAGGAAGGAGAGAGGGAGGAAGAGAGAGAGACACATCAATGTGAGAGAGACACATTGACTGGTTACCACCCACACTACCCCAACCAGGGCTGGGGACTAACCACAACCGAGGTACGTGCCCTTATCGGGAACCAAACCCAGGTGTCTCTGGTCGCCTTTACCCGCTGAGCCAAACCAGCCAGGGCTAGAGATTATCTTTAAGTGGGCTTTTGTTCCTTGCAGTCAAATCGTTTTTGGATACAGACACTAAAAGTTACACCACATCCCCCGCATCTTTCACTGATTTGCTCTGGAGAGCCCAGTGAGGAACAGCATGTGGTACCTACATGGCAATCACAAAAGCCAGGTGTTTTCTGTGGCACTGTGTCCAAGCTTCCCCATAACCCTGGAAGGTGGGACTGAGTATCTGGGTTTTACAAAGTGAAGCTGTGCCCCAGGGTGCCTGGGATTAGTGTGGAACAGAGACAGAAAGCAGGATGTGCCAAATCCCCTCAGTGGATCTCCCTGGAAGCCAGTTATGCAGAACAGGGCAGAGTTGGAAGTCCTACTTTGATGAGGGGAAGGCTGCTTGCCCTCCCCCCAGAGAGATGTCTGGGCATGAGAGGAGCCGAGCTGACTGTTTGAAGACGGCTCTACTCTGCCCTCTGCCTGGGCCCTGAGAGCCAGGGGTGGAGCCCTCAGGCACTCAAGTGGAGAGCTGTGGTTACTCTCCTCACCATCACTGTTGTTATATAAGTTACAGAGTGCTTTGTGAATCATGAAGAAGCCTGTTACTCACCTCTCTGATCACAATTTTAAATGTGTATTATTTAAGTAATCTGCCACTTGGATTCTGTCTCCCCCAACAGATTCTAAGCTTTGAGAGGGCAGGAACTTTGCTAGCCTTGCTCCTGGCTAGTACCTGGTGAGAGTAGGTGCTCAAGAATATGTGGGCAGTAGGGGAGCCAGGAAGGGGCAAAGGAGTGCTCCAGAGCAAGAACTATCACTCTGTTCTAGAGATGGGGAAAGTGAAATCCGGGGAGGGGAAACTGATTGGTCAGCATCAGAGAGTAAGAGCTGATCTGGGCTAGGCCCTGACCCAGAAGACAAAGCAGAAGTGAGATTTCAAAATGGCTGTAGGCAGGCATAAGTGCTCCCAGAGAAATGAATAACTACAGATTGAATCTGGATGAGAGTAGCAAGAAGACCCTGAGCAAAGTTGCCTCCTGTGGGTGAGATCCCTCTTTCTGGCAGGGAACAACCTCCCCTTCTAGTGGGAGCAGTTGAAATAAATGGTGGTGGCTGTCTCCAAGGCTGAGAACCATAGGCCCCACCCAGAGTAGGTAGTAGATGGGCCATCAGCCAGAGAAAGAGAAAGGCTTGCAGAACCTCTCTACAGGGCCTGTTAGAAATCATGCTTGCTTTTAATGTTCCTAAAGAGAGAGACAGATAGGCTTTTCCATTCAATAGAATAAAATAATTATTATTGGTTATCACCATGGACTCTTTATTTCTACCCTGATGGGACAAATCTACCTCTTGGACAAGGTACCTGGTATTGGAATAGGTCTTGCTGTGTGTCAGGAACAAACCCGCCATTGCTCACTACCTATGAGTCACCTGGTCCAAGGCCCCATGATTGTTCTGAATGAAGGTTGGGGACTGGAAGATGTGTGAGGAAGGTGGCATTATATACATTTAATGGAGAGTACATAAGAATAATAAAAGTAGAAGCAAACAATTATTGGTCACTTGATCACCAGACACTGTTCCAAGTGCTTTGCAGACATGATCTATTTTAATCCTCACATGTTACATGGGCAACTTACCCAAAATCACATAGCTGGTACATGGCAGAGCCAGGATTTAGACCCCAGTTTTCTGGTTCCAGATCCCATGCTCTTAAACCCCTGCACTCGACCCTTTTGACCAACCTCACCTGTTAGCATGCTTTGTGTTTCAATGTGAGTCAAACCCTCAAGGTATGGTCTTGCACAGTAGCCCCATTGTTGGTAGGCCCTAAACCAGGGGGTTGATTCAGAACGAGGGCAGGGGTGGGGAGGGGACAGGGGCAGTGGTGATAAAGAAAAGTCTATTTGGGGAAGCGAAGTGACCTATACCATGAGCTGAAGGTTGCCAGAAAAAAAGAAGTGAGCATGTGTGTATGAGTGTGCATGGTGGGGAAAGAGGAAGGTAGGGGGCATTCAAAGCAGAGGAAAGAACATGTGGGGAGGTCTGGAGGGGAGGATCTTCCATTTGAGGAAAAGGAGGGCAATGCAAACTCTTCAGAATCCTCTGGAGAAAGGGGACCAGGCTGATTATAGGGGGATCCTTTGAGCCAGGTTCCTTCACAGACCTGTGGGGTAGGCCACACCAGGCATCTTTAGTCGGGATGTTCACCTGTGCCTTTGGGGCACCCTTACCACTTCTGCCCTCAGCCTAGCTCTGCCTTCTAACCCTGTAAGGACTAAGGAAGGGCCCAGGGAGACATACGTGTATATGGAGGTGGGGGGCGAGTCCTCGCAGCCACTCTCCTCCTTGGTCCCTCCCAGTCAGTAGCCTAGGTAACCCCTGGTTACCTAGGAGATATCACCTGGAGGCATGCTATCATTGGCCAGCCTGGACAGAGCAAGGCTAGGGGCTGTTGCCAGCCTGTGCATGTGTATGCACAGGCTCATATGTGGGTGCAGGGTAAGTGAGCACTGTGCACAGGGCCAGCATGGTCATGCTGTAAACTCAGGAAGAAGACCACAAGGTGAAGGCCATGGACCTCTGGAAGGACCCACATGGTGGAAGCTTGGTTCTGGATGTGAGTGTCTTTATCTCTGTGTGCTATGGAGGGTGGGAAGGGGTGGGGTCTGTTCTGCAGGTCTGTGTTTTAGTGTGCATGCATGGGTGAGAGTGTGGTGTACCAATATGAACAGCTGGATGTACACTAATGGTGTTTGTTCCATGGGTGTGTGAAAAGATTTGTCTATTGACACATGATGTTGCATGTGTGTGGAAGAATGTGTGAAGCTGTATATGTGATCTCTTTTATGTCCACATGTGTGCCCACTGGAGTAGGTGTGTGCAAGTGTGTGTGTGTGCAAGCAGAGAGGTGTGCATACTTGACCTCTGCTTCCTCTGTTCTCATACCTTAACTCTTTCCTCCTTAGAGTCTGTGATGTGTCCCTCTCATGCTCAGGCACCCACCATGGCTCCCCATTGCCTGGATGATGCTCTACAGAACACCTGCCTCGGCTTCCCCAGTTGTGAACATGTATGTTAGCTCTCCCTCCCACAGGAACACTGAGAGCCAGCAAGAGGGGGAATTCTGTCCCTGGCACAGGGGAGATTTTAAGGGCAGGGATTCAAAGTAGATTTTCTTCATCCTAAGCCAGGGGAACTACAGCTGAGGGCCTGGGGACCCTTGAAAAATTGTAACTGCCTTTGAGCTCCTCTCTCTACGTGAATGGTAATCTTCCCTTTGCCTCCAACTGCCTGTGGAACACTGGGCTCCACAGCTATGTGGTACTTACCTGGTGATATTCCTTCATGTACAGCCCCACCCCATGCTCCCCTTCCTACAGTGTGTTTGGAAAACTCTTTTTCATGAGGGAGAACCCACCTGGGACCTGGGAACCTGGCCTCTCTAGCTCTTTGCCTCGCCACAGAACAATTCTCCCATTCACCCTGCACCTTTAACAGCCCCTTCTGCCTCTGGGCAACTCAGGGGCCCATCAACCTTGCAGTGTTCCTGTCCCCCTTCCAGCTTCCCTACAGGAGAAAGGGAACAGCTGTTCTCTTGGCTCATGGCCATCCAGGTGCTAGCCCATGGTCAGGCAGTCCCGCTGTGCATCTCTGGCTGCAGGGCCTTCCACTAGTCCTCCTTCCCTGCCACTGGCACCCCCTCCACCTGGTCCCCAGACTCACCAGAGGGCAGTGGTTCTTGTCCCATTCTTCATGGGCCACCTGGCCTAGCTGAGCTCTTGGAGTCAATGTGGTCCAAACAGCAGTTGTATAGAGAGGGAAAGTGAAGCAGAGGGGCAGGGACTCATCCCAAGTGGTAGAAGACTGGCAGGCTCCCTGAGGAAAAGATTGGAACACTCCAGAAAGGGGAACTCCAGGGTGTGTGTGGGAGGGGAGGGGAGAGCTGCTATGCTGGCTGGGTCCCTGGGGGCTTTAGCTGTCCTGGCCCCAGACTAAGCAGTACCCGAGGAAGGTTTCGGGGAATAGGCAAAAGGTAGCCTGCGGGGGCCAGGGCTGAGGGCAGGCAGATGGGCCTCTGTTCCAGGTGGCTACATGGTTAGTACCGAGCATGGTGAGGGGCAGTTATGGCCCAGGGGCAGGGTGGGCAGTAAATCTCATCTGCTGGAGCAGCTGTAACTCTGCTTCACTTCAGCAGCAGTGTCAGGGCAGGGAAGTGGACAGAAGATACCAGTGAGGTGTAGGTGAACCCTGAAGCCAAAAAGGAGTAAAGAAACCCAGCTGGTACAGCCCACCCATACTTGGAAAGCTTCACCCCACCCCAGCTCTGGATATTGCCAAGGGGCTCCCATAACCCCTTCCCACCCAGGTCTATTCTCTATACCCATGGAGTGTCCTGAAAGAGGCTCTCGAGCTGGCAGGCAATGGAGGGGACAAGCTTTACTGTGCCTGTGTCTCTTTTCTTTATGATGCCATATTTTTAAATGAGCTATGTATCTGCTAGTCCAAGAGCAAAGTCAGGGCCTCCAGTGTGCCCTCCTCTGGGGCTGAAAGGCTTTGTAGATGCCACAGTGGTTGCCTCTGTGTCACCACCCCACAGTTTAGCTGAGGCAGAGTTGTGGCTACCACTGACTCATTTTGTGACCTTGGACCTGCCACTTCTCCTCTCTGATTCTGTTTCCTCATCTGCAAAATAGGAACATACAATGAGCATTCTGTGCTTGCCAAGGTGCTGCAACTCAGCTGTGCAACCTTGCACAATGGCTCAGCTTCTCTGAGACTTGTGTTCATCATCAAAACAAAGGGACAGTCATACTCTGAACACTGGGAACTGGAAGGGGTAGTTCCAGGGGAGGGCCCATTGGTCCTTTCTCTTGCCTTCTTTCCCCAGCTTGCTCTTCCTCCTGTTCCTGGGAACAACCTGTTGTTATATCCCCAGGATTTATGTCAATGTGTCCCAGCCCAGACAGGAAGCAGGGGTATGGAGCTGGAGCTGGTAGGAAGTACCAGGAGAGCCAGGCCCTGGTCTCTGCTGAGGCCACATCCAGGGCATAGGTTGGCATGAAGACTGTGGTGTGAAGGAAATGGGAGAGGAGTGGGGCTGGGGTTGAGACCCTGAGGCGTCCCTCAGTCTCCACAGCCCCCAAAGACGCCAGCCTAGCCTTTCCAGACACCGCCAGTCACCTGGCATGATGACAGGGCCTGGGCTGGGGATACAGGATGAGCCATAATAGGTTTATGGGAAAGCTGTAAATCTCTTTACAGGCTGAGCAGTCATCTCCCTCAGGCAGTCAGAGCCAGGGCCACACTATGTGGCCACTGTTGTCAGACCCCAGCCCAGTAGCCACCAGTTGCCCAGCAGGTACCAGGGCCAAATTGCCAGGTCCTCAGAACAAGTGGCTGGGCCTTATATATTACACTCTGATCCCAGGGCCCCACAGAGATGTCAGGTGGATTGGGAACTAGGAGCAGGGAATTGACTGACAAAAGCTTTGATCCTGACCCACCTTGAGCCAAGCGCTCACCCACCCCTGCCACAGCACACTCCCCACCACCAGCTTATTCCATCACACAAAGGAAGAAGGCCATGGGACGTGATGGGACTGTGCCCACTTTACAGATGGGAAACCTGAGTGTGAAGTGGTTTAGAATAAGGTGACCAATATGGTGCTTTTTCTGCTGTGAAGTACTGGTGTCCTGAGTATGAATCCTGACTTCATCACTACCTGGTGGTAAACCCCATGCAGTCACTTCTTCCTGAGCCTTGGTATTCTCATTTGAAAGGGAGCATATGAGAACCTCCTTGTGGTAGGATTGAGGAAGAGAACATAGGTAAAGTGTCTGGCCTCATGCCTGGCACAGCCCTTAAAAGGCAGTAGCTATTACTAGTTTTGCTATATTACCCCTGGTCCCCCACCTCCACCCCAAACACACCACTGCCTGCTTCTGCTCGAAAGGACACTGCACCAGAATCAGCAAACTTGGGTTCAAATCCTGGCTCTTTACTTGCCAGCTGTAGATCCATCCTTAGGCCAGTAAGTCCCCTACTCCTGGGTAAACTATGGCAGCCTGTGCACAAATGAGTGGTTCCTGAAAGGACCAGGCACCACAGGATTCCTGAGGAGGGTGGCTGCAATGGCCCTCACATCCTGCATGCCCTTTTGCCCATGTGCCTTTGTAGCTCCTCTCCCTAGGAACTGGTCTGTCTCCCTCCTCTTGAATGTGTGTGTTTGCGCGCGCATGTGTGTGGCAGGGGGGTGCTTCCATTTCGTTATCTTGGAGTGCTAAGCTACCATATAGAAGTCCAGCCAGCCTGCTGGAGAGACCATGTGGACATAGAGAAGCCAGCTGGCCTCCAGCCCTTACAGCCTCCCCAGCTGAGATGACAGGCGTGGCCAGAAGCCACCTTGGATCTTTCAGCCCCAGTCAAGTCTCCCTAATCAATACTATATAGAGCACAGATGAGCTATCTTTACCAAGCCCTGCCCAGTTGTAAAACTGAGAGCAAATAAATGATTATTGTTTTAAACCACTAAATTTTGGGGTGGTTGTCATGCAGCAATAGAGAAATGTTATAGTCCCTTTGTCCTTTCTGTTCCATCTTCACCCAAATTTGGCTTGAATAAGGTCAGTTCCTTGGCCTCAGCTGACTGGACAAGCTGATTGGAGCTCCTGTCTTTGAGACAACCAATATCCATTGGCTGACAGGTGGCCAAATCAGACTATTTTTTCCTCTGGAGAATTGGAATGAAGAGATCAGAGATTGTAGCAAAACCAACTGTGAAGGAAGCTGGAGCTGGGCTTTTGGAATGGGAGCTGGGGATGACTTTCAGCCAGGCTGTCATGTCATCAGAAAACACCAAATTGGGGAGAGAAGCAGGAAAAGTGATATATCATGGAACCAGGTTCTGTGGGGGCCCCCCAAAATCACTTAACTCTAGGTAGTCTGTGCTTCCCTGCTCCTTATACCCCATGAGCCCTGACTTTAGACCCTAAAAGGCTCAAGGTATCCTGGACTTCTAATACTAGCCAGGGGGTTGCACTGTTCCTCTCACCCTTTCTCCCTTGCTCTCAGACCTCCATCCCTCCAAACAAAGGTAGTGGCTTTGTCCTCCAGGGCCCCAGGGCATGGCCATCTGTCTGTCCTGTGCAGACAGGAGTGATGGCCTAAGTCAGCTCCCACCTTCCCCTCAGCCCCAAGGCCTTTAGTGGCAAAATAGAAGGCATGAGCTGGTTTGGTTTTTACCCCAACCCCATTCTAGCTCTTTGAGATCACCTACTGTGCCCCCTATACAGTCAGCACTTCCTTGCTTGTCCATAATGGCTGATAGCAGTGGTCATGACTGTACACCAAACAGGTCTCACACCCGAGGTGGGATTTGAACCAAGGTCAGCCTGACTCCAAAGACCATGCCCTATTCACTCTGCTGTGTGACACTAGGCTGGTTACTTACTTTCTCTGAGTCTCAGATTCTCATTTTTGAGGGGGTAAACCAGATTCTCATTTTGATGGGAACATGCTGGATGCTTGCTGCTCTAATACTCACCCTGCTGGGTGCCATCCTTGGCCAGGTCCATATGCTTGTCCAGGGTAGGATCTCGGCATTATTACCTTTTTTTTCTCTTTAAGGCACACTGTCTTATAGAAAAATGGTTCTGGAGGCTGCCTCTGGTCTTGGTCTCCTGGAAAATAGACTAAATTCTGAGGATTCAGTATCTTGCCTATCCCCCAGTAACTCAGACCCAGGCTGGAATGTGGGCAGAGCAGCAGCTCCCTAAAGAACTTGAGGTGGCAGGACGTGCTAACTCCACAAACCCACTGGGTCTAAGGTACACTGGAGCTACTGGGACCATGTGGAATGTGGGTGGCCCAGGAAGGCTTTACCCTCCCCTCCCAATCACCTCTGGGTGCAGAGTCCCAGCTGTGTGTGTGCCAGGGAAGGGGAAGGGTGAGATGGTATCTGCTCCTCCTCTTTCCCCTTCAGAGGTTGTCAGGCCATAGAAAAAGTAGCCTCTCTAGCCTAACTTTCCAGGCTGTATTCTCCCTTATGTATCTGGCAGAGCTTTTAGCATTTGACTTCATTACCCTCTGCTATGGATAAAGGTTCCACAGTTAGAAAAGAACAGTACTGAAAGCCAGGCCACCTAGCTCCCAGTCCGGGCTCTGCCCAGTCCCCAGGCTCCTTTGCTTAGGCCAATCCAGCATCCTGACCTGGGCACTTATGTCCCCCCAAACTGACTCTCTCTATCTGAAAACCTCACAATTCTTGGTCCCAGCATATCCTCGGGGGTCTTGTTCCCACTCAGCAGGCAGAATAATGTGGCCCCATAAATCCCTTGCTCTTACCAGAACTCTGTGAAGCCCCAGGTACCCAGGCATCCCAGAGGGCTAAGGGACAAACCACAGCTGCCTCCTGTGGGAGGACAGTGCTGAGCAGGGTGTCCAGGGCTGGGCAATGGAAAGACTGTGCTCTGGTCTCTCTAGAGCTGGACAGGATTGTCAGGTTCTTGAGCCTTGCACACTAATGGCCTCTTTACATACAAACCACCCCCATGCCCAAGGAATCCTTTACCTGTCCCTGTGCTCACTGAAGAGGTCTCCTGCCACGTGGGGTTTCCCAGGCTTGGCTCTGAGAAGCCCTGAGCCAGTCTTAGAAGTCTAAGGTTCTAGGAGTCTTGAATTCCCAGACCCTGGTCCTGTCATTTAGTAGCTATTTAACTGGATAAGCTACTAGCCTTTCTGGTCTGCAGTCTTTCCATCTGTACCAGGGTTAAATTCAACAGCAATCATCATCACCACTATTGATCGAAGTTCTTCCTGAATGCAAGGAACTCCACCAATCAACAAATACATACACTCCCTCATTTAACTTCCTACCAACCCAGAGTAGTAAGACTACCTTTATGTTACAGATGGGAAGATTGAGGTCTGAGAGGTTAAATGACAATTCCAAACACCTAGGGAGAACAGGAAGTCACTCACACCTGACTGTGAAGCTCAGAAATGTATAATCGTGTGACAAGGTGACCTATCTGGCTCTTTGCATTTCTACCATTCAGGGCATCCCTTTTCAGGGTTGTCTGGAGCAGCTAGGTTTGGTGCAAGTGGGTGGGGCCACATCTGACCTTTCTGGCCAGCTCATGTGCAGGTGGATCCCAATCCAGAATGCTTCACAGCCCAGGGTAGGCTCAGAGTATGTCCTAATGAAAAATAGGGCAAAGCTAGGGTGGTGACCTGGGTCTGGGCAGTCCAAAAGTAAGCCCTAGAACCGCCTCCCTCAGCCTCAAAGACTGGGCACTTTCCATGGGAAGTGGCATATAGCAGGCACACGATAAATGCTTGTGGCAAGAGCTGATGTTCCCAAATCCCTGGAAAGGTCTAAGTCAAAGCTACAGTGATATTCTGCCTGGGATGACCCCAGAACAGAGGTGGCCGAAGCCATGATGCTCATGGGCCTCAGGACACCCCTGTGGGTCTAAAGCCTAGTTCATCTAGTTGATGCTTTTGGCCACTGCCTTGGCAGGAGCTTCTGGAAGTCCCTGAGCATGAACAGACCCTCTTCCAGGCCTGCTCCCAAACCCTTGGAGATCCCTTCAGGAGGCCCATCCCCCACCATGAGATAATAATGACCATAATGAGAACAGTCACCCACATGTGGGCACAGCACTTTACAGGTTACAAAATGTTTCACATACAGCTCATCAATTCCTCACAACAGCCCTGTGAGGTAGGCAGGGCAGGGAGTAACACTTCTATCTGCACAGATGTGGAAACTGAGGGCCAGAGAGGATCAGTTACCTATTTGTGGCCACACAGCAAATCAGTGGTACAGCTGGGGCCAGAAGTTAGGCCTCATCCTCACCTCCAGCCCATAGCTCTCTTGGCTGACTATGCTGTCCTCTAGGTAGGCCCCAGCCCCTGTCCACAGCATCAGCCACACCTGACCAGGCCCCTGACCCCTGGAAGCTCAGCAGACAGCCCTGCCCCCATCTGGCAGCCCTGTCTCCTCCACCTGCTCCCAGCAAACAGCCAGCTGAGAGGTGGGCCTATAACTGCCACCCTGTCTGCTCCTTCAGGCTGACTTGCTAGGGTGGGCTGGTGGGGCTGAGATCGCCTTTCCTGTTTTCCTGAGTGATTGCTCCCCACAGGGGAAGAGAAGAGAGAGGAGGAAGAGTTGGAGAAGAAAAACAAGAATCTGAGTTGGAAGAGGACCCTGGAGCAATCAGTATGTCAAAAGTTTGCATTCCGACTAGCTATAGGAAATAGTTTTTTTTTTCTCTTTTTATTATTTCAAGTTTTTATAAAAATTCATAATTATTGAAACCCAAGTTACAGAAGAAGTTCGTAACTTTTTAAATTGTATTGACCGCTGTGTGTTGGTCTATCAGCTTCCGACTCCAGTCTGTCCTTATGTGCCCCTGTGCAGCGGGTTCCCCAGGCCCAGACTTCAGAGGTCCTGGTAGAGGGGAGGTGGTGAGGGCCAGTGAGGCAGCTGGACACAGGACTTGGGGCAGGGAGGGGTGGCACAGGACCAGGGAGGGAGCCCCACCCGGTGCTCATATCATCTTCATGTTGAACTTTCGAGGCGCATCAGTGGAGCTGATGCCCACATCTGACTTGCGAGGCACATACTCAATCTCGATGTTGTGCTTCGTGTTGCCCTTGCCCCGGCTCCAGAGAAACAGAAGCACCAGGCAGAAGAGTACAACACCCAAGAAGGAGATGAAGCCCATGGTGGTGGCTATAATGAGGGTCTTGATGTCAAAGGGGAAAGGCACAGTGGCTCGGGTGCTGTTGGCCTCTCCCTCACCTGGCTGGTTGGAGATGAAAGCGAAGGTCTTATTGGGCTGATGGGGCCAGTCAGGTGAGTAGCTGCGCACATGCAGGTGGGCAGGCATGGAATCATTGCCACCCGCGTTGGCAGCAATGCACAGGTATGTGCCATTGTCCTGTACCTGGGCGTATCGCACCTCCAGCGTGCCATCGGGGAAGACTGTGAGCCGCCCGTTACTCTTGGCAGAGACCAGGTGCTTTCGAGGTGATAGCCAGAGGATGGCGGGTGGTGGGTCGCCATCTGCCCGGCACACAAACTGCACCGTGTGGCCCTCATCTACAAACACCTGTTGGGCCTTGCGATCCCGGATTCGGGCACGGCGGCAAGTGAAGTAGTTGGGTAGGAGCACATCGGGGAAGTCCTTAAACTCTTTTCCCTGGACGAACTCAGGCGTGGCACACGTGGGCTGCTGCCGGTTAAAGTTGAGCCGCCAGCGGCGCCGGAATACCCACAGGAGACGGCAGTCACAGGCCAGTGGGTTGGAGTCCAGAATGAGTGTTTCCAGGTTGCCTACCGAGTGGAAGGCAGACTCTTCCAGTGTGGTCAGCTGGTTGCCAGACACATTGAGCACACGCAGGTAGTTGAGGCCACGAAAGGCATAGGGCTCCACCATAGCTAGCTGCCCACCCACCAGCTGGATCTCCTGCAGCCGTAGCAGCTCATGCAACATGGAGCCCTCGATGGTGTTGATGGGGTTGTAGGAGAGGTTGAGGAAGCGTAGATAGACCAGATGGCGCACAGCCAGGTAGGGCACAGCAGTCAGATTGCAGTGCGTGATGGATAGGGATGTCAGATTGAGACCATAGAGGCAGTTGGGTGTCATGGTGTCCAAATACGGCCAGTGGGAGATTTCCAAGACCTTTAGCCGGTATAACCTCTTGAAGGAATAGTCCCGGATGGCATTGATGTTGAGGTGCCGGAGCCTTAGGACAATGAGACCATGCAGGTGGGACAGTGCCTCGGTGGGGATGGAAGTCAGGTTGCATTTCTCCAGTGTCAGTTGCTCCAGGCTATTGAGGCCGCTGAAGGCTCGGTGGGAAATGTAGACAAGGTCATTGTCACCAACCTCCAGCGACTTTAGGTTGTACAGGTCCTGGAACATGTAGTCCAGCAAGATGACAATCTTATTCTCACTAATGTCCAGTTTGGTCAGGTTACTGAGGCCAGTGAAGACACCCAGGGGGATGAGCTTCAGACGGTTGCTGCGGAGCCCCAGTGTCCGGAGGTTGAAGAGGTTATTGAAAGCGCCAGGCTCCACGGTGCTCACAATGTTCTCATTCAGCTCCAGCTCCTCCAGGTGCGGGAAACTGGCAAACTCATCCTGGTTGAGTGTTTTAATGCGGTTCTTGCCCAGGTCCAGCAGGCGGGTCTCGGTGGGGATGCCCTCGGGCACAGCTACAAAGCGCTTTCGGTGGCAGAGCACTGCACGGTCCTGGGCAGAGCACTCGCACCGGGGCGGGCAGCCTGTGGCTGAGCCTGACAGCACCGAGCCCAGCACCAGCAGGAGGATAGGCTGCCAACAGGCCAGGAGGGGGCTGGGCATGCTCCTCTCACCCCTTGTCAGCATCCTCTTGCTTACCTACAGCCAGGAGCAAGCACAGAGCAGAAGGAGCAGTGAGAGGATAACATTTGGCTAGACCCCACCCTGAAATGCTGTCCTCCTGAAATGCTATTCCCCTGCCTATTTGAAACCTCATCTTCTGAGCCTAATTTCATGTCCACTGCTCTGAAGATTTTTCTGATCCCCAATAGAAAGTATGCTCCCCTCCAAAACCCCTCCAGCCTCCATCACTCAGTCTCTTGGGATTCCAGCCACCTTCATCCTAGTGCCAAGTTCTGTGTAGCTGCTAATCTGAGGGAGGCAGTCAGACCCCCAAAACCCAGAATGGCATGGGCACCCTGGAGGGGCCAGTCCACATTGTAGCTCTGAGGATGCGAGGCCACTTAGGTGGTGGTGACAAGGGTGATAGTGCCAAGGCCCAGCTTGAGCACTGGCTGTAGTTGGAGTGACCAAGGGGTATGTGAAGCTAGCCCCTCATTACTGTCTCCCAGCTTGTGTTCAGGGGCCACTTGGTCACACTTGTACACAGATGGTCTCCCCATCTCCTCCCTCCCTCCTCTGTTCTACTACATGAAAAACTGGCCCAGCAAGGTAAGGAGAGGACTGAGAGGGCTAGTCTGGACTTCTCCAAACTCCAGGGGGTGGACAAGATGGCCTCTGGGAGCCAAGCTGCAGCTCTCCCACTGCTGGTGGAGTGAAGATCCATCCCACGCCAGACTGGCACCCTAGGGCTCTGCTGCCTGTCCACATACCCCAATCATGGGCCTGAGGGGAACTTACTGTAGGAAAGGGAAACTCAGGCTGTGAGGGCTCACCTCTCAGCCCCAGTCCAGGCCTTTCTCCCACAGCTTCCAACCTTTCCCACACCTTGTCATGCACACTTCAACCCTTAAGGCACTGGGGCTGAGCCAGGGTCGGGGTGCTTGTGGCTGCCCAAGGAAATGCAGCCTATACAGGGAGAGGATTTCAGATCAGAGCTTTGGTCTGTCAGACTCAATGGAACCACATACTTCCCAATGCTGCATTGGTCTTCCAGGACTGACTGACAGGTGCTCCTTGGTTATAGATCAACTAAATGACTGGTTAATCAGAAAGGACTCTGGCTGTCACTCACATGTGATGGAATTGCAAGGTTTTGTTATCCCCAAAGGCTTTGTCTACCTCCCTTCCCTCAGCCCCTTTCATCCTCTCTCCAGACTCTTCTGTGGTTTGTCTTTCTCTACCCCACCCCCACCTAGCCATTTTCCATAGTCATACACACTCCAATGAACCACCAGAAAAGCAAACATACTGACAGGTGATCAATAGGTAATTGGGCTGGCAGCTGAAGCCTGGGTCTTGGAGAGGTAAATAGGACTTTTAGCACCCAGCTAGGGGCTGGGTTGGTGGGCGGGGTGAGGGCTGTCAGAAAGCAGACTGAGGAATAAGGGGGTTAGCAAGGGCTCAGGCCACCTGAGATGTTGGTAAGCCCCTCACACAGGCAAGAATTTAGTATTTGAAGGCTCTATTACCTTGCCTCTACCTACTCATCTACCTACCCCCTTTCCCGCCACTCTGTCCAATGAAGCCACCCAGATATTCCAGCCTTGTCCTCACATTCCTGCCTTGAAGCCATCTCTGTTTGGAGAACTCTCTCAGCCTCCTGCTCCAGCAGCCTTTGTGACCTTCTACCCCGAAGACCATCTCCTCCATGAAGCCATCCGTGACCTACTCAGTCAGAAATCATCTCTTGCCCCCAACACTGAAGCACCTTACATTTATTAGTAGTGATATTATGTAACTGATGGATAGCACACATCATTCTAAAAATGACTTGAGTCAACTGACAGAAAAGTTATGCAACAAGATGATAAAAAGATAAAACTAAAAAAGGCCAACCAGCCCTGGCTCGTGTGGCTCAGTGGCTAGAGCATCAGCCTGCGCACCAAAGGGTCACGGGTTCAATTCCCAGTCAAGGTCACGTACTTGTGTTGCAGTTCGATCCTTGGTCCCAGTTAGGGCCCTGTGGGAAGCAACCAATTGATGTGTCCTTCTCACATTGATTTCTCTCTCTCTCCCCCCTCCCACCCTTCCTCCCTTCCACTCTTTCAAAAAAAAATAATGAATGGAAAAAATATCCTTGGGTGAGGATTAACAACTACAATTTAAAAAAATTTTAAATTAAAAAAAAAAAAGAAAGAAAGAAAGCCAGTCAGGAAAGAATGCCACAAAATCCTGAATAATAACTAAAGGTGAGAGCTTCCTGGTGATTTGAACAAAGAGGGAACCGTGCTGCAAAGCCTCAGCACTTGACCCTTCACCTGGACCATATGTTTAATTCTGGGTCCAACAGTCATGGGTGCATCTCACCTGCTAGAAGTTGAGGTGCCTAAGGGCCAACAGCATGGTGCTGCCCAGACCAAGGAGAGGCACACACAAATCCCACTGAATGTTCTTTGAAAGGAAGTGTGTGTATCTGAGTGTTTACAGGGGCTGACTCTGGAACAGGCAGTTGAGCATTGATAAACCTGGGGAATGCAAAATGTTGACAGAAAAGCTGGTCAGCACTGCCCTGTGTGGCCGTCACCCTCAGAGCAATGGACCATGTTCCAGAGAACCAGGACAGCTCCAGAGGGCACATCCTCTGAATTGCCTCACCCCTCACCTTTTACATGTGGCTGTCCTGAATGGTGGGGAAACTGAGGCCTGGAAAGGCTAAGGCACTTGCCCAAACTGACACAGCAGGAGCACAGCATGTCCACAATATCCCTGTCACCTAGGGATGCTGGCAGGGTCATGTCTGAAAGGCTACCAAAACTGGCACCATTAATCCTGCAGGTTACTCCTGCAATTCCCAAGGCAAAGTGTTTTATGCATTTTAATCAGTGTTTTATTTTGGATCCTTGCCCCCCTGAAGGGCTTCCCATATGGGCAAGAGTTTAAAAATTGGACCAATAAATACAAAGGAAATAAACATTGAAGGCATGCGGGTGGACAGGCAGAGGAGAGCCATGCTGGAACACAGTGCTCAAACCCCATAGCAGTCCGAGTCCTCTCCAGTGCTCTGGAACTGCCTGTCACCCCCACCAGACCTGTGCTGCCACCATGACACCCTCATTGATATCCTAGGGCAGATATGCCCAGCTCAGCTGCTCCCCATACCAGCCAGTCCACTGTACGACTAGGGGCATTGCCTGTCCTCTCTGGCCTATTTCCCTCACTGTGCACTGAGAGGCTGGATTCCAGGGTCCCTGAGAAAGCCCACAATAGAAACTGCATTTTCTCTAGCTGGTAAGTCAACATCCTCAAATATGGTTGGGGGATTAAGGTGCGTGGGGGCTCAGTCCTCCAGTTACAGTTTCACTGGGGCTAGAAGGATCAGTTTGAGGGTACTCACATTGTGGCTGTCTTCCCTGGGCCTCAGGGTGGAAAAGGGTAACTGGTGGAGACAGAAGGAGCATGGGATCACCTGTGGGTGGACTTGGAGAATCACTGAGGGTCAAGGGTGATTGTGTTTCATTCAGTGGCATCGGGAGGCCCAGCTCACACAAACCAGTCAGACACACCTGTTCTTATAAAATGGGTTGGACTAACATTTGCAGAGCACATGCTATAGGCCAGGTTTGGGGTTTTATACACACAGTCTCAGAAACCCTCCCTCACAACAGCATTCAAAAGAAGTATTTCTTAACCATCTTACAGATGAGAATAACTGAGGCTTCCAAAAGAGAATTCATTTGCCTTAGATCTAGGCCAAAAAGTTAAGAGGCAGCACAGCTCTGCTCTGCCTGGCCCGCTCAGTCTGCCTCAAGAGCTTCCTGGTGTGAAGCGGGATTCTTTCAGACACACAAGCCAGACTGGGTGTGGCAAGCATGTGAGGACAGCGTGAGGGTAAGGCCCACCAGGGCTAAAGGAAGGCACTAGTCCTTGGGTAGCTGCAAATAAGCACCCTGGCTCCCCAAACTTACGAAACCTTTCCCCAACTATCCGAAAATGGTATGATGAACACCGAATTTTTCAGTGTTTTTTTTTTTACCATACCATTCTCCTGTTCCTGGGGTATAATCTATGCTAGAACCTCACTTAATTTGGGGTTGGCTGCAGCACAGGGTAGAAGGTTTAGTTATTTTAGGTTTCCAGTATCAGTATTTTATGGTGTTCCCACTCAGTGTTACTTAGGGGCCACAGGGATCCCCAGCACACACAGGCATGAGCTCACTGGCAGAGAGATGCTGCTGCCATCACTGGGGCCTTTGGGATGCCCGCCTTTGGGTTCTCAGCCTGGAAAATGAGGCAAGTATGCAAGATCTTGACCTGACACCCTAAGCTCCGATGACTGGGTCTATAGCAGGAAGGAGGGAAGATCGATGAAGAGGGATAGCAGACCTGGGAAGAAGGGCTGAAGGCTCCTATAAGACAGCCCTGGCCCCGCCCAGCTCTGCCACCAAGAAATGACCAAAAGAGCAGGAGAGAGGGAAGGTGATAGAAACAGAAAGATATGCCCTGGATGGTTTATCTCAGCAGTTAGAGAGAATTCGAAAGCTGTTCCATGGTCCAAAGGGTCATGGGTTCGATTCCTGGTCAAGGGCATGTACCTGGGTTGCAAGTTCAATCCCCAGCCCCAGTCAGGGTTGTGTGGGAGGCAGCCAATGGATGTGTCTCTCTCACATTAATGTTTCCCTCTCTCTCCCTCCCTTCCTTTCACTCTATCAAAAAATCAGTGGAAAAATATCCTCGAGTGAGGATTTAAAAAAAAAGAAAGAAACAGAAAGATACATGTGGGCAAACAGGAGAGAAAGGGAGAGGAAGAGAGAGGCAGAGAAAGCAGAGGAGAAAGATGGGTGGCTAGGGCCAGGGGAAGCAGAGGGTGGCAGGAGTAGGGTAAAGACAGAGCAAAGGTTTGCCCTGCAGACTCAACTACCATTTGCTGAGCTCATGCTCATGTTACCTATCAAAAACCCTGGCCTGTTAACACATCCTGTCCTCATTACAAAGCAGATGTGATTACTCAGAAGGGTGAAGGGACTCCTCCTGGGTCACCAAAGAACAGAGGCCGAGTTTGCTAAACTACAAACACATTTCCAGAGGTCGAGTACAGGGGCCAAGACTTGCCTTGTTCCCTAGTCCCGGCCTGTCTGAGGTCCCTCCTTTGCCTTCAGCTCCAGAGCACAAAGTGGCTGGATCCACTTCATGAAATGATGAAGAGTGTTAGTAGAAAGTGTACTCATAGGCAGCCATGGCCATGGGGCCAGAAGTGGGGTGGAGGTAGGGTGGGGTGAAAGCCTGTTTCAAAAGACCTCAATGGGCCTTTCTCCCACTGTAGCGCCTGGATGTGTCCCACCTGGCCTTCAAAATCCAGCTCACGGGTTTCTTCCCCCATGTAGCTCTTCTCAAGCCCCCAGGAAGCCATCCCCTCTGCTGAGCACTGCTGACGTGTTTACCTCTCTTCCTTCCTCCTTTGGTTGGAGCTTCAGCAGCAACTCCTATTCTGTATTCCCCAGAGCAGGGCTGGGGCTTACACAGCTCAGCACCCCCAGGCCATCTTCATAGCCCATCAAACAACTGCTGACACAGCTCCCAGAGCAGCTCTGACCCCACCTGAGGCTCTTTACAGAGGCTTCATGGAGGCGGTGTCACCTGAGCTCATGCTGAACTACAAACGCATTTCCAGAGGTCGAGTACAGGGGCCAGAGGGCATTTTGACAGAGGAAACAGTGAGAACAAAGGTGTGTAGGGTGAACTAACTGGCCTAGTCCATGTAAGAGGCAGCCAGGTACTCCTACTTGATCTCTCCCACCCCAAATCCTGAGGGAGCCAGGACACTCCATTCTGGCTTTCTAGGGCTAACCCCTGCTGAGGTGGAAATGACTTATAACAGTCTAAGTGTGTGAGCTGCTAATGGGGGACCTCAGTCCTGGGGAGAGGATGTGTGCACAGGGGACCCTGAGGGGGGGAGTCAGTGCCCAGGCTGGGCTCCAACAAAAGGGTCGCCAGCTGGCAGAGTCCGTTGTCTCCTGGTCTGCCTGCCTTTGCCATCCCTTTCTCTCCCTTCTCTTTCTCCTTCAGCTGCCCCCCACAAGGAGAGAACCACTAACCTGGGGAAAAACTGAGGTCATGTCCTTTGGCATGTATAATTCTTTATTTCCCTCTTGCTCTTGGTTGTGGCAGAGTTGGGTATGTGTGAGTGTGGCCAGTGTGGGTGTGGGCCTGCTGCCCTGCCCTGCCCTTCCTCCTGATATTCCCTGTATCCTCCTTGGCCCAGCATCACCAGCCCTATCTCTTAGATACACATAGAAAGTCAATCCTCTCCCAAAGGTGCTCATCTTAGCTGGAGGGTGCAGGCTGGGCCACCAGGCCCCCTGGCTGCTACAGCTGCCCCTATGTGGCCCTGGGCAAGGACCTGGTCCCCTGAGCCTGAGGAAGGAATGCCCTGCCTGCCCCACCACTCATCCCACTGGAGCACAGCCCATCTCAGGATGTGCCAGCCTTGCGGCCAGGCCATGGGCCCAAGCCATGTGTGGGATAAATTACGAATTTTAATTGTCAAAGTATCTTAGTGTTTACAGGCTTCTATATATAGGCTCTGCCATCCAGAAATGGCCAGCTTGGTGGGAGAAGGAGTGGGGCAAGACCTAGAGGCCACTTCTGAATAAGCAAAGGGCACTAGGATTACAGGTCCCAGGCCTTGGCTCCAGCCAGTGGACCCCTGCCCTGCTGTGTAATCTTGAATGAATCCTGGACCTCTCTGGGCCCTGCCTGCCCTTTCCCATGGTGATTCTGAGGTGAGAGACTAGCCAGGAAGCTGGGAGCTTGCCTGGGGAAGGTAAGAGGGGCCACTGGTTCTAGGAAGCTTCTTTGCTGTCTATGCTGGACCCACCTGAACAAATGATACCCATACTTGGATTGGAGCTGTCCCAGAATTAAGGAGAGGTAGATAAGCACCCATGTAGTGACCTGAGAGGGCTCAAGAAAAACTCAGGTCCTGAACCCCTATATTTCCCTTCCCATCTCTCTCCAGGTCTGAGATACCACCCCAAGTTCTGGGGGCAAGAAGGTGCCCCTGTAGGCCTCTGGCCCCATCCCCTGTCCAGGTCAGTGACCCCTTGGGAGGTACCTGGCAGAAACACCTGCCCCATCTCCAATCATCCACTCATCCCCTCACACCTTCCTGGGAACTTCTGGGGCCCTCTCCAGCTGGCCTAGCTCTCAGGGCTCCTTTACCTGGAAACAGCTCAGGCATTAGAGTTCAACTGCCAACCCCACCTAGAAGGGCCATAGGCCTTGAACTTGTGAGAGGGAGGAGGTCATAGCCTCAGAGACCCAGCACAAGGTAGGAGGAGTGAAGGGGTAAGGGAGGGTCTGAAGGGAGTGGTGGAATTAGCATGAGATTTGTAGGCCAAAGACCTAATGAATATAGATGGGAAAGCCCTGGTGTGCCAAACATCATTCTAAGTAATTTACATATAAAAATTCACTTAAGCCCTGGCCGGTTTGGCTCAGCGGTTAGAGCATCAGCCTGTGGTCCCGAGAGACCCGGGTTCGGTTCCCGCTAAGGGCATGTACCTTGGTTGCAGTTTGTCCCCGGCCCTGGTCGGTCGTGCGGGTGGCAGCCACTCGATGTGTCCCTTTCACATCGATGTCTCTCTCTCTCTCTCTCTTCCTCTCTCTTCCTCCCACTCTACCTGAACAAAAAATGTCCTCCGGTGAGGATAAAAAAAAAAAAAAGAAAAATTCACTTAATTCCACCACAACCTATTGAGGGAGGTCCTGTTATTACCCCGACTTTGCAGATGGAAAAAAAAACAAAAACACAAGGCAGTTTTGTAACTTGCTTAAGGTCACACAGGCAGCACAACACAGACTCAAATATGAACATGTTTAATCCTATTAGATTGGTACATTATCCCCATTTTACAGATTAGAGAACTGAAGTACCTAAGTAATACAACTTGCCAAAAATCAGTGATAAGTGGCAGATCTTGGATTAGGGCTGAGGCAGTTAGACTCAAGGTTGTCCTGACACTTGCATATTGCTTCTCCCTGATTCAGGTTCAAGGACCTACAGAGCTGCTTGATCATAGGCAAGTGGCTTAATATCTTGGGCCCTAAACTCATTCAGAAGAGGGAGTGGCAGACTTCACACAGCCCTCACCGGCTAGGGGCAGGCAGTTCAAAGAGAGGGGAGAGAAGAGACATTTACATTGAACACATACACTCAGTGCTTTGTAGAGTGGCCCCACCAACCCTCACCACATACCCTGTGAAGGAGGAACCATTAACCCCATTTTACTTATGGGGTTAAAACTGAGGTTCCAAACCATTAGCTCACTTGCCCAAGGTCACTGGGCTTGTCTGACTCAGAGGCATGATAACTCTAGAGACCATCATCACACAGGTGAGGAAACGGAGGACCACAGGTATCAGGGACCTGTCCAGTGTCCCACAGCATCTCAGGGCTAGGACCTAAGAAGAACCTCCGCCTCCTGACTACAGCCACTTTCTCTCCCCAATGTCATGCCAGGGTAATATGGTGGGGCTTGCTCAGGAACAGGTGAAGGTTTGGGTTATTTCTGCCTCAAAAAGAGAAAAAGATTTAAAAATAACCCCTAAATATATCACAAACCAAGAACCAGTGAGTTATTTATAGCACAGACAGGCTAACTATAGATAAAAACTCTTGCCTTCTCCTGGCACTGATGGTTCAAAGCCCTTTCTGTTCAACTGAATCTTGGCCAACCCCTTGCCTAAGCTCATTTTTCTAACCTGTTATACTGAGCTCAGTACCAAGAGGCAATTAACCCCTCTGGGCAGACACATATGGGTGCTGTGTTCTGCTCAGGTACAATCAATGCCATCACCCAGCTACCTGTTCCTGAGAAGCCCAGATTGGGAGGGGGGGAGGGGGGCACTGGCACATCTGCAGATCTCCAAGGAGTGTCCCAAGGCAGAGGATGCAAAAAGTCCAGTACAGGCCAAAAGGGCACACTAAGACTCATGGGCAGAGTCACAGAGGAGGCCCATTCTGCTTGGTGAGAGGAATCAAATGGAAGACCAGATGGCTCAAGATGGAAGATCTGCCTTAGTAAATAATGAGTGAGCAGCCTGTAATGAGGGGTATATAAGCAGAGACCATGGATCAGGGACAGCACAGGAAGACTTCTGGGTTCCATACCTCAGCAGCCCCTCTTAGCTCTGAGATACCCTTATCTTGCATCAAAGGGATTTGAGATGGTCAGCACCCCAAGTGCATCTGCAGCCCTGTGCTGGGCCAGAAAGAAAAGGCTGCTGGCCAGACCCCACTCTTTCCTTGAGTCACCAGCAGGTTCTCTGTAAAGTGAAGCAGAGGATGTGGCAGAAAGAGATTAATTCCTTGAAACAGGAAAAAACACACCACACACCCTAATAACATGTAATAAGAGGTTGGAGACAAGGAACAATGCCCTGGTAATGTCACCCTGGCAGCAATCAATTTGGGTGTTAACATAAAATAGGCATAATTATTCCACCAGCCCAGTTGCTCCTCTCTAACCAGATCCAGGGTCCCCTGTCCAAGCAGGGAATGGCACCTGGCTAGCAGAGGGAGCCATTCCAAACTACCTTGCCAGCACTGGGCTTCTCAGCCCCTGTGAGTAGGCAGGGGGCTTGAGGGCCTACATGGGGCCTTGAAAATGCCCAGGAGCCAGTTTGTTCAGCCACCACCCCTCAGTCACTCAATGGTAAGAGCAATCAGGGAGGAGACTCCCCAAGGAGATGGGAATGAAGGAAGAAGAAAATATACGTTTGTTTCATCTGTTCATTCCCCAAGTCACCAAACTCTTATTGAGCCCTCACCAATGTGAAAACCCCACATCATTGTGCCACGGTGTAGAGACTGGGTTTTCAGGACCCTGTGCATTACTGAAATAATGAAGCACAGGCTCCCTCTACCTCCCAAGCTAGGACCACCCCAGCTCATCCTAGGGTGAACACAGAATCACTGGGGTTCATTTGATTAAATACAGAGAGATTCGGGCTCTCCTTGCCCCTTCTCCATTTCCACTTCATCTGGGAGTCCTCCCTGACTGTTCTTGCCCATCCTTCAGAGCCAGGGGTTGTACAGACAGCATCCCCACAAATGCAGAAACTGAGGTGCAAAGGAAATAATCACTTAGTGAGTTATGCACTGGCTGCTCCTCATCTCAGCCCTATACACCAGAAACCTTAAATTCCAGAAATGCAAATCAAGACCATAACATTTACCATTTTACACTCATTCAATCAGTAACAATGGAGACACCTGAGCATAGGAGTGCTGGTGAGGATGAAGAGCAACCGGATGGAGATGCGTAAAGGGTCCAACCAATTTGGAAAACACCTGGGCATGTTTTCTAGTAAAGGTAACTGCAAATGTGCCCCCCAGTCCAGCAATTCTGCTCCCAGCTCTGTGACTTATGCCTCAGGAGACAGGACAAGCAGGTTCACAGCAGCATTGTGTGTAAGAGCAAAAAGGAAAACAATCCACATGCCCATCAACAAAAGAACAGAAAATACACTGTGTTGTGTCCAAATGACAGACCACTGTGCATCAGTGGAAATTAATGAACAACATCTACTATTATTTGCAACAATAGAGATAAAGCTTATGCATGTGATGTTGAAGAAAAAAGCAAATTCCAGAGGACTGTGTATGGTTTCATGTTCTTTTCACAAAGTTCAAAAATAACTAAAACTGAACAATTTCTATGTATCAAAATACATGATTTGAAAAAGGCAAGGAAATGCTAAATAATTTAGGGTAGCCCTGACCGGTTTGGCTCAGCAGTTAGAGCATTGGCCTGCAGACCACTGAGTTGCAGGTCCGATTACAGTCAAGGGTACCTACCTCAGTTGCGGTTCATCCCTGGCCCTGGTCGGGTCGTGTGGGAGGGAACCAGTCGATGTGGCTCTATCACATTGATGTTTCTCTCTGTCTCTCTCTCTCTCTCCCTCCCTCCCACTCTATCTGATGATAAATACAAAAATATCCTCAGGTGAGGAATAAAAATAATAATAATTTAGGGTAGTGGTTGCCTCAGAGAAAGAGGCCAATAGATAAGGTGAGGAGAAGCACATGGAAAGACATACCTCGTTATTAAAGTGCTGGCATTCAGGGTTGGGAGTAGGGTCACAGTGTTTACTGTGTTGCTATTGTTAATACTAAATACATTGGTTAGTTAATTAGCAGTCCACACCCAGAACAGTGAACAAGAGCCCCAGAGCAGAGGCCAGGAGGAAGGCATTCTAGCCTGAGCCTGATGCTTGCTAGAGGGACTTGAAACAAGTTATTCCACCTCTGAGGCTTCATTTTCTGGCTATACAATCAAATCACTTGCAAGGGCAAGACTGAGAGCACTTCACTGATAGAAACTATGAGTAGGCAGCCCTGGCCAGTTTGGTTCAGTGGTTAGAGCGTCGGCCTACAGACCAAAGAGTCACGGGTTCGATTCTGGTCAAAGGCACGTACCTCAGTTGCAGTTCGGTCCCCGGCCCTGGTTGGGATCGTGCAGGAGGCAACCAACTGATGTGTCTCTCTCACATCGATGTTTCTCTCTCTCTCTCCCTCCCTCTCTATCTGAAAAAATAAAAATGGAAAAATATCCTCAGGTGAGGATTTAAAAAAAACATTTAAAAAAAAAATAAGTATCCAGTATTTCTTGAGAGCTTACTGTTTACCAGGTACTGCTCTAAATGCTTTACATATATTAACACACTTAATCCTCATGATGACCCTTGGGGTAAATAATGCTGTTATCCTCACTTTATCCATAAGGACACTGAAGCCCAAAGAGATGAAGTAACTCGCCCAAAGTCACAGAGCTGGGCAGTATGAAGCTGAGATTTAAACCTGGGCATCTGACACCAGGGATCACCCTCAACAACTTCACTATGAAGTGACCTGAAAGGAACTGAACACTCATGAGGAGAAGACTTGTCCACACAGTTATACCAGGCCCATAGCACCCAAGGAGAGTCATTCACTCATTCATTTAACACAGCAACAAAGGTTGGCATCAAGAATGCCTCAAATACATTTAGAAATGAGCTTGCCCTCTCACACACTTTCGCCAAAGAACTGTCCTTGCTTACAGAACACCCTGCTTTCTGTGTCTCTGCAACATCTGCTACTACCTCAGGACCCACCCAGTCTCACCAGAGGACCCCTGATCCTCTTAGCCCCAGGAACAAATCCCATCCTTCTCTGTCTGTGTGAGAACACCCTGCCTTGGTTCTCCTCAACACTTGCCTGGGGCATCCTTGATGTTACCCAAATGTGTCCATCTATACAGGCTGAGGACACTTGTGTCCCCTCCAGGTAATCCTTGCCACCAGCCACCAGCTGATCCCAGGTGCTTCCCAGTGTCTTCCTTATTTCAGGGGCCAGGCAAGAGAGCTCAGCAGATGGGCACAGGATTGCCCAAGGTGCCCAAGGCAATCCATGAGAGCCAAGGGAGGGCCTCCCCTAGAGCCAAGCAGACAGCTGAGCCAGGATTTTTAGAATAAATGCATGAATGAATGGGCTGGTATAATATTAGGTGCAAACCAATGTGGTTCCATGCTGTGGGTGCCTGGAGGAGGATCGATGACTTGGAGCAGTCAGGGAGGTTTCCTAGAGGAGGAGCCAGGAGAAAGAAAGCAGAGGAGAGGGCCTCTGGGTCAGGATGCTGGATCAAGCCAGGTGATGGGGGGATATGCAGAGGCACTTACTAGTGGGAACAGAACAGAGAGCCATGGGGGGGGGGGGGGCTGAGGCTGGAAGGCCACCATCCTTCCATAGATGTGCCACACACAGGGCAGAGAAACCAAGAGATCCTGGCCAGGAAACTGGCTCTGACTCTGAATCCACCACCTCCTCCTGCCTTCCCTCCAGACCCTTTCCTAGTCCCACATAACCCACCTCCTTGCCCTCCATCTGACACTGCCTCATGCCTCCATGAGACCCCTGCACAAATCACCATACAGCCTCACTTCTTGACAGCTCCAACTGTCATCTTCCAGCCATTTGTTTGGGTAGGCACCTAGAGAACAACACCATCACTGGTACCAGGGATTCTTTTTGGCTTTATAGTGAATATCCACCCTAACGAGAGGGTGTGTGTATGTCCCTCTGGAATTCTGGGTTTTATAAAACAATATCTAATAAAGAAAAAAATGGCTATTCAGAGGCAGGGGATGGAGGAGCTGAGCATGGACCAAAGAGGGCCATTACAAGGGGCACTCCAGTCACACAGGAGCCCTTAGCCCACAAGCCATGCATGATATCTGGACTTGGAACACATACACATCCCTTAAAACTTGACCCCCTGGATTTAGGACCCACTCTAACTCCAGGCCCTGGGAGTACTGCAGCCCTGACCAAACCTAAATCACACTTAACTAGGCAGAGGATGGGGGGAGGGGCCAAGACAACAAGAACACAACATAGGGCTTCCCTAGCCTTTGCTAAGGCCCCCTCCAGGAGAGGCAGCTGGGTGCTGCCTGAAGCCCCCAACTGGATTCCAAGGAGTTTTGGGCCTTTCCCTTCCTACCTTATTTTCTCTCTTCGTGCTTAGGAGAAAGCAGGAAGGCCATGCAAGCTGTCCAGGCAGACCAGGTGCTGGCATCTTCCCAGAGCTGTGAAGACTCTGAGAGCCCTCTGGCCCACACAAGAACAAAGGGTCTAGGACAGCTAACCATTTCTTCCTTCACCAGCACTCCTCACTGGATGAGAGGAAGCCCCAGGCTCATTGCTCACTGGGCAGGGGAGGCACCAGTGCTGGAGCTGTTAGCATAACGACCAGTAGGGATGAGCCCAGAGCCCAGGGCCAGGCTGGACTGCACGCCCCCTGGCAAGCCAAGCCAAGCCAAGCACAGGAGAACTGAGGGAGGGCTGGGCTGGCAAGGAAGGGGATTGCACCCCACTTCAGGATTTCCTGCCCTCCCACCCCACCAGGGCAGAGCTCTTCCCATCCTCCAAAATATCCCTTCTTCCCCACCCCCACCCCAGGAGCTCTGAGAACAAAGAGGAGATGCTGCTGGCTGGCTGGGGCAGGGCTTGGGGACCCAGGGCAAGAACTGGCAGGGAATACCCACTGGGTCTGGACCCACCCCTCCTCAAAGTGGTAGCCACCTGGAGTGACACATCTCCTGGGGTCCCTTAGCCACCTGGGTGGGGGGAGCAAAAGAGTTGGAGGCTCCTTTCTCACCTCCTTCTCCTCAGCTGGTTCCCACCTCCCACGCACTCTGCCTTAGAATAAAAAGTGGGGCAGGAGGAGGTGAGAAGCCAGGGCTGAAGGCAGACAAAGGGGAGGCCCCTAATGGGTTCCTGGTCCTCCACAGACCCAACATCCTCTCCTCCACTCGTCTTACCCACCATTTCCCCTTTCCTACTCACCCCTGGGGTTGCTTCCTGTGAGGGAAGGGAGCTGGCCCCCAGACTGAAGCTTGTGGAGAAAACTGGCCCCTGACCTGCAACACCGACCTGGGGGTGCCTGGTGCTGGCTCCATCTAGCCCTCTAAACAGGGGCGTATCCTTCAGGATGAAAAGTGCTCAGAATGGGAGGGGGAAAGAGGATGAGCAGGACTGGGACGCGGGTGGGAACCCTTCCACAGCTCCAGGGTCCCAGCTAGCCAACCTGAAATTTGTTGGGGGCAGGAATGGGGAAGGAAGAATCTTCTTTTCTGAGGCTTAAAGAGGGTCAGATCTGTGACCCCCAAAGGGGGGTTTGGGTAGCAATAGGGTGGCCCGTAACCCCAGGGGGGGGGGCACTACGGCCCCCAAGGGCGCTCGCCTCGGGGCTGTCCGCATGGGGCTGGGCCGTGGCCGCCGGGCTCACCTGCATCTCGGGCCCGCCGTCCGTCCCCTTGGCTCGGTCACCAATTGCATGTCTCCCAGGCCGGACCACAGCCCCTGCCCAGCCCCTTCCTCCGTCACCTCCTGCCGACACCTCTATCGGTTGGTCTGTGCGCCTTCGTGGAGCTGGCTGTCCCTCTGTCTGCCCCACCCGGGCAGGAGCCCAGCCGTTGCTGGAGACTGGGCCGCCCCGGTCCGGAGAGGAGGGAGGTCGTGGACCCGGCAGGCGGAGGGGCGGGAGTGCTCAGAACGTGCTATACCGGATCCACGAACCTGCTCCTGCGCCCGGAGCCGGCCTGGCTCGGCCGCTGCCTCTGCCGCTGGGGCCGGGGTCGAGGCCCAGAGCGCTCCGCAGCGGGGCTGGGACGAGGGCTGAGGCCCGCGAGTAGCGGGCGCGCATGCTGCTCGGAGCCCCGCGGCAGGAGAGGGGCCGGAGCGGCGCGGATGGGGACTCCGCACACGCTCTGGAGCCCAGACCCGCCGCCTGCTCGCTCCGGCTCCCGCTCCGGCTCCCGCTCCGGCTCCCACCCGGGGTCTGCGCTCTGCTGCGGCGCGAGGAGAAAACGCGAGGAGCGAGCTTGGGAGGGAGGGGGGGTGCCGTGGGAGGGAGGCAGCGAGTCAGCGGCAGGAGCCGGGCGGGGGAGGAGAAGGCGCGGCCACACAACCTAGGAGGGAGGAGGGGAAGTGGGGGTTTGTCTTTTTTCCGTGAAGGGGGTGGGGAGCGAGCAGTGCCTCAACCACTGCTCTGCATCCACTGAACGGAGAAACTGGCGAGGGGCGCTCCAGCCTCGTGCGGGAGCCGGCACCGGCGCCTGGGTGTAGAACCCTGCACTTGGTGCGCCCCTCCGAGTCTGGGCTCCGGACGAATTTCCGGCCAATGAGACCCTCTTGTGTGCGCGCATTCTCGGGTGGCCATATGCGTGTGCGTGTGAACCCGAGTGTGTTCACACGTGTTAACTAGGGTAACTGCACACTGCTTTGTGAACGGACACACATACTTGAACAGGCAAAGCTCCCCACCGGGTTAGAGCCTTGCCCCCTCTTCTCGGGAATGTCTGGGAATCGCTGTAGGGCCCACAGGCTGGCGGCCTAGGAGGTCAGGCAGGTAGACAGGGAAGCTCCGGATAACGGCGAGGAAGGCACGCCCGCTCAGTGGCTTTACCCCAAACCAGGTCTTGGCCCCCTTTTGCAGGCTGGGTCCTTGCCAAGCCTGGCTTCCTGTCCAGCAGAGGGCAGCAGGCCACTCTGTCTGGTTCTGGTCACGGATACTGCACCCAGGGACCAGCAGAGGGCAGCGTAGACTCTCCATCTGAACTTGGTAGTCCCTCTCCTTGCACCCCAAAGGTCAAGAGGGTCCTGGGCTGGGGTCACATACTCAGGTGGGACCAAGGAATGGGACCTCTCCTCAGACATCCAGATCCTCCTTGTCCAGCAGATACAGAGAATCGGTTGGCGGTGGCGTCTTAGCGAAGCGAGCAGTATGGGCTAGGACCCTTGGGACCTCACCTCCTTTCATCTCCTTGAAGCCAGAAGCACTTTAACACTAAGCTGGTTTTATTAGGATAACTACTAATGCTGACACTCGCCCCTTCTCCACAGTTGGGAGTGCATTCCTTTAGCACACTAGTGCTTCTGACACCTTGGGCCCAGAGGGGTAGGGGTTCTGGCAGGCAGAGATGAAGCTGAGGCTGGGGAAAGGAGAGTGGCCCAGGGCCTCTCAGTCTCAAGACAGACCCCAGGATCCTACCCCTACATGGAGCATGCCTGACATTCGTTGCAGTTAACCTGGCTGGCATGATGCCACCAATCTCTCCCCACCACCAGCACAATCTTGCCGGTCCACTGTTCAGCCTCACACATGCGGCTCAGTGTTGTAGACCTTTTGTTCTAGCTAAATTGATTTTGGGTACCTCTCAGTCTCACTGCCACACCACAGCTAGGGACAGTCCTACCTAGAGAGCCATCTCCAGTCTTCTGTGTCTGTGTCCATCCTCATCCTAGACCTGGCTGGAGCCCATCTCCTAGCAGAAGCTGATGTTGCACTGTTGAGCCCTCTACATTCACCCTCCAACAACTCTGGGAGGAGATGCTGTTCCCCTTGTGACCAAGACAAGGAATCCCAAACTCTGAGAGATTACTTTACTTGCCTGTGGTCACACAGCTGGTTATATGCCTGGAAAGGGGATTTGAATTGCCTTCCAGGGCTGAGAAAACCAGTGGGGTCCGGTTTGACAGAAATGTGGCTTTTTCAAACTTTTAAGAGGTGGGAGGGAAAGAGAAGTGGCACAGGAGCCCCCCTCCCTTCAGGAGCCCAGCGAAGGCGGCTCTCTGGCCCCTCAACTCGGTTGCCTGAATCCCAACCAAGGTTCCAGGTTCCCCCCCCCCCCCCGGACTATTTGTGAGTTACCCAAGAGCTACCGCCTCCCGCGCTGCCTGCTCCCACTAGCCGGGCAGGAATAGATGCACTCATGCTCCTGCGTGAAGGTGCTGCCAGGCACTGCTAGCTCACGCAGACCCACTGGGGCGAGGGTGGGGGGTGGCTATTCCTGGTGTGGCGTCTGATGTAGGCACAGCTTGGCCTTGGCCTATCTCCACCCCTGGCTCACCTGCTCCCTGCTCCAGTAATGTCAGCAGAGAGATGGGGGAGTGCCCAGTGTCCCCCACCCAGCCCCTAGATGCTGCTTGAGGAAGCTGGTATCCCTGGGTAGGGTCTTCTAGGGCCCAAAATGAACCTTTCAGGGGTGACAGCAAAGCTGTGTCTGGGAAGAATTGCCCTGCAGCCTTAGTTCTACATTGTAAACAGTATACAAGCTGTTTCCCTTCCCTGTTTCTCCAAAAGAAATGACCTGTACCAGCATTCCCCATCTTATTTCACCAATGAAAATAATGGGAAAGGGAAGGCTTTGGGGGAAGAACTTGGAGAAAAGGCCTTTTTGAGGGTCTAGCCTGGGCTTGGTGATAGTGCAGGCTCCTGGCCTTGTCACCAGAGACCCCATAAAAAGGGGGCCTGTTACTGGGTCCTCACCCAGTCAGAGCCTCAACATAAGCTGCAGGACAGACATCACACCTGTCTAGAGGGTGGCCCCCAACCTCTCAGGGGTCCCAGGGCATGGGGACACATGGGAGTGGCCCAGTCCAGGTCTACACTGACACAACCAGGGAAGGATACTCAGGAGCTACCACTGAAGAAGGTTCACCCACACCTCCCAGCCTTTGTCCACCTGTTTGGCATGCCCTCTGACTTCAAGACCAAAACTAAGACTGTTCTCTTCTACTCCTGTCTCCTCTCCCCAGACTGAAATGGCCTTAGAGACAAGGCTAGCCTCCTCCCTCTCTGTCCTCAGATTAGGAACTACCAATGGTAAGCCTGAAACAACATGTTATACAGGTGGGCAAAGAGCAGATCCTGGCTTTGGAGTGAAAACTCAAAAACTCCCAGTCAATCAAGAGCTGACGGCTGGAAGAAAGAGCCAGTCTGCCACAGTTTCAGAGCTCACAGCAGAGCAGAGACGCTGGAATGGGTTTGCCAGGAAACTCTGGAGGAGGGGACAGGACTCTGTAACATTTATTCCACCCCTATGGTAAGCCAGACTCTGTACTATACTTTAAAACTTTTAATTTTTTTTAAATCCTCACCCAAGGATATTTTTTCCATTTTCAGATAGAGAGAGAGGGAGGGAGGTAGAGAGAGAGAAACATTGATATGAGAGAGACACATCGATTGGTTGCCTCCTGCACGACCCTGACCAGGGCCAGGGATTGAACTGCCACCGAGGAAGGTGCCCTTGACTGGAATCAAACCCGAGACTCTGATCTGCGGGCCAATGCTCTAACCACTAAGCCAAACTGGCCAGGGCTGAACTATACTTTATATACTTCTCATTTCAAGGTTGGTACTGCTATCCCCATTGTACAGATGACAAAGCTGAGGCTCTAAGAAGACTGACTTGCCCAAATTCACTCTGTGTGCAAGAGGGATAGCTGGGATTTGAAGCTCTGTGTGCCTCGGATGTCAGAGCCCAAGCCCTGCTCTCCCCCACTCTGGGGGAGCTGCGGACGCAGGAGATGAGGCCAGGTCCCCCTGAAAGCACAGGAAGGAATGGGTGGCATACACAGGCCTGCCTGTATGCCTCCTTTGCGCTAGTCCTGCCCCGCCTGCATCCCAGAGGCTCATGGAGTTTTATAATAAGGATGATTTCTGAAGACCCTTTAAATTAATGACAGTTCTAAAATGGCTGGGGCAGTGGAGTCACTGCTGAGACCTCTAATTAGCAAGAAAAACAAAGACCAGGAGCCTAGAAGATAGGGGAGCTGGGCAAGCAGGACTGGAGCAAGGTTGGAGAGTGGGTTAGAGTTAGCATCCAGCTGGAAGTGCCCATGTCCCACTTTATGCCATAAATTTGATTCTGAGCTCTCTTATTAACTTAATGTGTGACCTCGAGAGGGTCATTGCCCATCCCCGGGCAAAGTTTCCCCAACTATGCAATGAGGTGTTGGCTTGGAGGTCTCTAAGTACAGGTCTCTGTGGCCCTGCTTAGACACTGAGGAGAGTGGGATGAGGCCTCATGTAGGGGCTCCTTAAATGGCCCTAAGCCCTAAAAGGCTGAAGCTCTATAAGCTGGGGGCCCTGTAGCTTCCAGGAGCCACAGCAGAAGCCCTGTGCTCACTCAGCATTTGCAGTTCACCATGCTAGGGGTCGCAGAGGCCACTGGTATAATAAAGTCCCAGAGACTGAGGCTGGAGACAAGTGGATAGGAAATGGCAGAAAATCCATAGGTCAGAGCCCCATGCTGGTGCAGCTATGGAGAGGGGCAAGGGATAGGGGGTACCTTACAAGAGTGGCAGGAAAGTCCCCTCTAGGAGGTGAGTCTGGAGCTGTGGCCAGAGTTAGGGCCTTCCTGCCCCCTCTAAACCCCCTCCCATAGAGATAGAAGGGACTCAAGAACACCAGGGTCCCACCATGCATGTTACAGAGGGTCAGGACAAGGTACCTAAAAGGGAAAGGTCTTACTAAATGTCACTCATCCAGGTACATCCCAGTTCTTTGTTCTCTACATCATGCATGGGGCAGCTGGAACAGGGAAGGGAACTGAGGCTCGGCTGAAGGGGACATCTTTGCACAGTGGCTGGTGCACCTGGATGTGGCAATGTGCTGGTCGATATGAAGGGACATCCAAATGGGTACGCTGAGGCCAAGACTCCAAGGGCAGGGTGTGGAAAGCCTACCCTTACTTCTTTGGGGCATCCTCTTTCCTGGCAGTTCCTACTACTGGCATGTGTTGACATCAATAGCTTTCTCAGACTCTAAATCCACTATATCACATCCTTTCTCTTCCCTTCAAAATCAGGGCCCTATGTGGCCCCCTGTTTCTAGAAGCTTGCTCTAAGCACCTCAGTCTCCTGCTCTGAGCTGACCTTTGTGTCCTCGTGCACCTCTCTGAGCCTCAGTCTCCTCCTCTGTAAGATGGGAATTCAGTAGAACCCATTTCAAAGGGTTGGTGTGAGGATCTCATGACTTAATATATAGTTAGTACTTGATGCTGGGCCTGACACACAACAGGCTCTTGATAAATACAGTTATTTTCATGGTTATTATACTTACCGTTATGGTTGCTGTCTGCCCCTGAGTCTGCAGGCCCTCCTTATAAAGGCCCTTGTAGCATTCCCACTAGGGGAGGCTTCAACCAAGTTCTTCATCCTTTGAGAATCAGGAACACCCTTAAGACAGGGATTGATCTTGTGTTGCCTCCAGTTTCCACAGACAGCCCAGAACCCTGATTCCAAAGGGTCTGGTGTGTACAGATTAAAGTCAACTGAAATCCATTAATCAGAAAGGACCAATGGGTTTCCCTGCAGAAGGGGCCAGGACACGGGGGCCAGGAGTACTTTTGAGTCCTCAACTCCTACTTCCCCTTCTCTCAGGGCCTCGGTCACCCATGCCTCCATTGGAAATATCCCAGCATCAGTGACATTCACTTATCTAGAAGCAATATAGGCAGCGGCCTCCACTATTTGGGATCGAATTAAGAACCAGGGGAGGTCAAAGTCTCTGAGAGGCCCCAAGGGAGAAGCTCTGTAGAGAGACAAGTCCCAGGGCTGGCCCCTGCTCAGCCTGTGCACACAGCCCTACTGAGCTGAGCACCTGGCTGCTGCATCCACAGTAGATGAGAAGCAGGAAATTTGTCTGGGGCCAGCCAGTGAAGGGGCTTATTAGCTCTGCCCACCCCAAAGTCCCTCTAGGAAATACTTGATGTTCCTGACCTTGCAATTAGCTCTCCTTAGAACACAAGGAAGTGTGCACTTCATTAAATAAACACACACGCACAATCCAAATAATTAATTTGAAAGCAAAACAAAAAAGCAAACACAAAAGGCAGTTTGTATGAAGGGACCACTCCCTGGCTCTTTGGGAATCTGGGCTCCAGGCTTGGCAGAGCAACTTCTCCCAAGAGCCCAGGCTCAGCTGTCCCCACAGATCATGTCAGGGGGAACTTAAGCTAATGTATGCAAACAGACAGTGCGATTAGCAAATCTATGTGTTAAGTGCTTGTACTGAGTTCTGTTGTGTAGGAGACTTGTTTATTAACTTAAGTTGGAACCTCTTATTAACTTAAATCAAAGGCAGCATGGCAGCTCAAAAGGTGTCCAGCTTCAGGGCCAAGCCGTCCTGAGTTCCAGTCCTGGCTCCATCTCTAACCTGTGTGACCCTAGGCAAGTCATTTCACCTTTCTGAGCCTCACATGCCCTGTGATAGGCAGCCTCTAGGATGACCCCCAATAGTCCATCCCTGCCTTCTGGTATCCTCCTTCCCTCATGTGCAATCCCTACTCTTGAGTGTGGCCTGAAGTAATTGACTCATGTATGGCAAAAGTGATATGATCTCACTGAGATTAGGTTACAAAAAGATCGTGGCTTCCATCTTGGGTTCCCTCTCTCTGTTACTTGCTTGTTCACTATGACAGAGGCCAGCTGCTCTGTTAATAGCTGCTCTGTTGAGAAGCCTGCATGGAAAGGAACTGATGTCTCTAACTAACACCTGACAAGTAACTGAGACCTGCCACTAGCCACACGAGCAAGCTTGGATGCAGACCCTCCCCAAGTCCAGCCTTGAGATGACTGACACTCTGGTTGACACCTTGATTGCACCCTTGTGGGAGACCTTGAGTCAGAGGCACCCAGCTAAGCCTCACCTGGGTTCTTGACCCACAAAAACTGTACAATAATAAATATTTGTTCTTTTAAGCCCCTGACTTTTGGAGTGATTTGTTATGAAACAATCAATAACTAATACCTGCTCCACCTGTAAAATGGGCATAAAAACCTTTCTCCCAATAGGACTGGGACATTGAGAGAATGAGGCAAAGTACCTGCGACTAGCCAGGGTGAGAAATGACACAGCAACTAAGTACTTATCCAGTAAAGATGAAAAGATTTACACACTATGGCCCAACAACTCCCTCCTGGGTATATAACCTAGAGAGATATGTCTATGGAAGACAAGTACAGGAACACTCACAGGGGTAGTATTTGTAATAGGGAGGAACTGGAAATATTCTAAATGCCCATTGTTCGGTGAAGGCATGAATAGAATGTGGCACAATCACCCAGTGGAACACTATGCAGCACTGAAAACAGATATGCTGGAGCTACCTGCATCAGTGTGGGTGACCCTACAAACATAACATTGATGAAAAAACCCAAGACATGTACAAATACCATTTGTATAAGGTTTAAAAGCAAATCCTAGACTATATATAGACACCTACATATTAGGAAAAGTATAAAATCATGCATGAGAATGATCAACACCAGTGTTATCTCTGGGGAGAGAAGAAGGAGAGGTAGTAGAGTTGGGCCTATCCCAAATCCTACACTCCAGAGTGTTCATCATGAACAGGCACAGTGGTTCTCACTCATTTAATCCTTTCAGCAACCCCATGGGGTCCATTCAATTATTATATCTTTGTATAGAGGAAGAAAAGGAGGTACGGGGTCTCCAGGGAGATATTCCTGGGCTTTCAAGTCCAGTGGGAGGGCAGGGCTTCGTTCCTCAATTTGCCACTAACTCAGGGAAGCCACATTCCCTCCCTGGCCTCAGTCTATTCTTCTGTAGTACGGGAGAGACTGGTCCCCTTCCCCCTTTATAGGTGTGGATCAAGATGCTGGGAAAATCTGTATAAATCAATCTGAAACATTTGCAGAGGCCCCCATGAGCCAAGCCTGGAGCAAGGTACATAGTAGGGGACACTAAAAACAAAAAGGTGTGGGCAAAAGAAGGTATAAATTAGAAGGTGATTCAATTCAACACATTTCAGTTCAATTTTACCTTCAGTTCACAGACAATGGTTAAGGTTAAGGAATATTGCTGGAGCACGCACAATATACTGGACCCTATATTAGGTGCTTTTATACATTATATCACATAAGCCTCAACCACAACTCAGTAAAGTAGGAACTGTTATTATCCCCATATAACCAATGAGGAGACAGGATCAGAAAGGGTGAGCAACTTCCCCAGGTCACACAGCAGAGCTGAGATTTGTCATTTTTCCCTCCCTTCATCCTGCCTTGCCCACTGTTTTGTGCTGGGGGCATGGACTGAGGGTCCTGGCCTTGCTGCACTCTGGGGACCCTAGCCCAGAGCCAGAGGGTCTGGGGGAATTGGGAGGAAGGGAGATGTGTGTGGCTACAGGAGTCAGGAATGGTTTCCTGGAGGAGGGGGTTGGGATGGGGGCTTCAGTGGGTTCACTAGTGGTGAGGCAGGTGAAGGCATTTCTACAACCCCATCTATCCATTCATTCACTCAATAAACACTCACAACAGCTTTCTCTGTGCCCCAAATAGCCATGGTCTAGTATGAAAATTTAACGCAATATGATCCAGGCTGAGGTGAGGAAAGCGTTGGAGGTCATGCACACACAGGGCAGGCACCGGGGAGTCATGATAGATAACCAGGAGGTGGGAAAGGTGACGATGGCTGAGCTGAAATCCAAAAGGGGTCAACCAGCTGTGTGGTGGGGTATGGTGCTCTGAGCAAAGAAAACAGCAGGTGCAAAGGTCTAGCCCAGGGATGGTGGAGAGAGGCAACTGGCCCCAGGGTGGTTCCAGCTGAGCTGAGGTGGGTGGGGCTGAGGCTGCCACCATCTCTCTCTTAGGTAGACTGTCTGCCTGCTGTATTCTCTAGCCAGCGAGGTCCCAGTTCAGCGCATCAGTGTTAGGCAGGCTGGGCTCTCTTCAAATGGATTAAGGGTGGGGGAATTTGAACCATAACAGTGCATGTAATTGTGTATAAAAGTGAAGGAGAGATCCTTAATAATTGATGGTGGGAGAAAGTAAATATCGACAGAGGCGCCCAGCTGCATCACCCCATTCTGTCTGGTTGGCACCCAGGGCAGCTGCCCGGTCACTAATATGCCTATAAATTATTGAAGTTATAAAGAAAAAAGGTGTCATGTCACACCCCTAAACAACTTGTTAGCCAAGACTAAGGAAAGGGCAGCTGGCATTTGGCATTGCATGGGCTGACCCATATCCTCCCAGACTGCAAAGGGAGATGGATCAGGAGTGGGTGTGGAGAGAGGCTGAGACATGGCTGCCCCACTCCCTGCCCACTTTCCTGACCTACTGTGGAGTCCAGGGGTGGTGGAAGAGAGAGGAGGTCCACAGACATGAAGAGCCAAAACCGAGCTGTGAGCTCCCCATCACTGTGGTGTGCTGGACAGACCTGCTACAGAAGATGCTAGGGAGGTCTGAAGAACTCTGAGGTCCTGTCCAGCTTGATGTACTGAGGCAAGTTAAGGTGCTGGAAAGAACTGGACACTGGAGCCAGACACACAGGGTGCACATCTCAGGGAAGCTTCTTGCTTGGGCATGTCACCCACCTTCTTTGAGTCACTTTCCATTCACACTATCTGGGGATAGTCATGCCTACCAGGAGGAGTGTGGAGAGGGTCCAAGGAGTGCATAGATGTGACATTCCTGGTACACAGTAGGGCTCTCCTCGCCTCTCATCCACCCCAATCTCACAGGGCTCCAAATTAGATCAAGCCTAATGAGGCTCCCCTCTGGCAGGCCCTGTTTTTGCTCCATTAAGGCCTGAGTCCAGGACATTAGTAGGAAGGGAGAAACTACTGAAAAAGGGAAGGTGTCCATCTGCCAGTGCTTGGCCCACCCCAGGCTCCACAACACACAGGGCGCCCCCACCCTCAGGGACCAGAGAAGAAAGATGGAGGCAGGGCTCTAGAGCCAGAGCTGCCAGCACAGAGAGGCCTATGGGGAGTAGGGAGAGGTAGCTGGGAATGCTGGCATTTTGGCTCCTTGAGGGTGAAAACTTGAACCCCACTGTCTCTCAAATTGAGGTCTGCAGTCTCAGATGCAGCCTGATATGGGCACTTGGATGCCTCTAGTGTGCTCAGCTCTGGCAAGAGCCTAGGGAAGGCCCTTGTTAATCTTGGCTAACAAGTTGTTTGGAGATGCAACACCTTTCTTTTTTATAACCTCAGCCTGGCCCTGTAAAAGTAGTCAGATCACCCTCCCTAACCCTCCCAAGGGCACACAGGGAGCAGGGCTGGGCCCGTCATGTGGGCTTTGGGCAGAGACAGGCTCCTCTCCCCAGTCCTGAAATACCCTCAGGAGAGCATTAGTTCTGTCAGTGGTTTCCTTCTCCCAGAAGAAAGAGGGAAGTCCTGAAAGTTCTTAGCTACAATTTGGGCTAGGGTTCTCCTCCAGGGTCTTTCTCTGCACCCCTCTATCTTACCTTGTGCAACCTTGGTCTGTCCCACTATGGCCTGTTTTACAGATACACAGAGAGACACTGCAGCTGCCCAAGGTCACACAGCAAGTCAGTGTTGAAGCCTGGAGCCTGGGCCTCCTTCGTTTCCCCACACCAGCTGAACTCAGCTACCAGGAGAAGATGGAGATTATCATGTCACTACTGGTGCTCAGCATCATGATGTGACAGCCACTGTGTTGTGGCGTTCCCAGGAGCTCTCTTGCTGCATGAGAACTCCCAGCCATTGGCACATGTCTGTTTGGCACCTGCCCAGTGGGCTGAGGGCAGCTGGCAGTAGGTGCTTGCAGTGACAGCCAGGTAGCCTGGTCCGAGAGGGATGGAGGCATCTCCCGGGACTGGGTGCTCACTCTGAGCCCTAAGGACATCTTTTGCCCAGGATTTCATAGGTCATATGTGGAAGAGTTGGAAGGTATCTGCATCAAACTGAATAGGGGAGCACACCAAAGGTACAACAGTATGACCCCCCAGCTGCTACAGAAACTGGGCAGGGTGCTCATTTTGGGGGGTGGGCTGGTCAGGTCAGCCCCTCATGGATCTCACAGATCAGCACTGGCCCCTTCCTGACCCCTAATGGTCTGTCTCTCTCCCTATCTCTGTCTCTCCCCCATCTCTCTGGCTGACTCGCCTTCTCTCAGAGGGTCTGGGGAGAGAAAGGTGGATCTGACTCTGGGCTGGTGACAGGTGAACATGACCAGATCCCCTGGGTGGTGCTGGAGGCTGAGAAGAAATAGGGTACAGGAAGGCTACCTGGGCTGAACCAAGTAGGAGAGCAGGGCCCTGGGGGTTGTGGCAACCCTCAAAGGTGAGGAAGGCCCTCATTTCCCCTTATCTAGGTCAGGCCTTGATAAGGACTGCTGGAACCTTCAACAATAGTCAGGTCACAAGGAGGGAGAAGAGGCTAGTGGGGCATGTCGTAGGTGGCACATAGAGGGAACTTAGGAGTTTCTGTTGGGCCTCTTTTGGCTATGTGGTTCTACACCCCTTTTCCTGCCATTCTTGGGTGTGCCAACCCACCAATCATAGCATGGGAGTCAGGGAGGAGGTAGTATAGAAGGTGGCCCACCCCAAGCTCCATGGTTTAGTGTTTATACCCAGAGAGGAGTCACAGCTCTGGCTCAGAGACAGCAAGCCAAGGGAAAATCTCACATCAGGATGCAAGAAACCAGGGCATCCTTCCCAAGAGCCTGGTGACACCCCCCAGGCAGGAGGCTTGGGCTTTTCGCCCCCTTGCCTCATCTTCCTCTACTATGGGACTGATTAGGGGGATGATATATCTGCAAACAGGAAAATGGGTGGGTGTGATGAGTGAGAGAGCTTTCTGAAATATGGACCCCTCTAGGTAGAGCACTTGGGCAAGTCCGTGCTCCAAAAGGTCATGAGGATTAAGTGACATAATCCATTCAGGGCCTTGGGCACAGGGTCCAGTACATGGTCAGCTCTCAGGAGAGTGAGTACTGTGATAAGAGTCTAGCTGGTGCAGCAGTGTCTGCTCTGCGTATGTATCCATTTTGTTGTGTTAGTGGTTTTTAAATATAATTGTGTTGTGTGGCAGATCTGTGGTGTGCATATCACTGATAAATATGAGGTGTCATCTCTGTTGTTTGTGTCAGAGTTAAGCTTTCCAACAGGACTTTTCTGCATCTCCTCCATTCTCCAAGGCTTCTCACCACAGTCAGAAAACCTAAGCCCCCATTTAGAGCTTCCTGGCTGTGCTGGGGAAGAGGAGCACTTGTGATCTGTGTCTGGGCAGTGTCATCCCTCTCTGTCCCTTCTCTGCTCATGTTGTCCTGGAAGCCCAACCCCAACAACTGGCTGACCCAAGCCTGGAGGGCAGGAGGATATGGGGGTACCCTGGTTCTGGGTAGACCTGAGCATCTACCTGTTCCTTCTGGGCCCTCCACTTGCTTGAGACATTTCTGTTACCTGGGAAATGAGGGTGGTGTTGGTGGAGGTGTGAATGACACCAGGAGGACAAGAGAGAACCAGCACAAGCACCCAAGATGACAGAAATGAGCCCTAGAGTGGGGCTGAATCAGGAGCAGGCTGAGCCTTAGCTGATTTCTCACTGGCCACTCCTCAACCTGATGAACATAGCACTGAGCTGGCTCCACACATGCAGAAGGGGATGCTGTACCCATTTCACAGATGAAAAAACTAAAGCCCAGAAGGGGAGGTCACTTGTCCTAGTAAAGCCAGGACCAGCAGCCAGGTCTGGCCCTGGTTACAGTCACAGAGGTTTAGAGTTGGATAGAGGACTCCTCTCCATTGGATAAATGATATGGCTCAGGCTGGCAGCCCAATGTGGAGAGATCTGGAAGGCCCCAGATAATGGGAGGGCCCCACATTCTTGAACCAAAACATGGGCACATACACTCAGACTCAGTGTTCACATCACCTGCTGGTGCATGAAAACAAGCCATAAACATCTGCACTGCCATGATGGTTCATGGGGCAAGTAGGGAGAGGGGCCTGGTGTGCCCTCCGGAAATTTCCTAGTGACCCACAGGCTCACAGACCCCTCTCTGCACACCCAGACACTCCTCCTCCCATATACCAGCCCCCCACCCACCCACCCACACAGGACTGGCCTATTCGTGAGCCTTCAACTTTCCCCCAAAGAGAGCAGGGTCAAGAAGACTACCCAGCCACTTCTCAAATCAGAAGGCAGATGGGTTTGGGAAGAGGTAGCCCTGGCCAGTCAGCTTACAAAGACTTCATACATCACAGCTCAGGAAGCAGGGGTCAGAGAGGGTCCCCAGAGCACACAATGAGGTGGGGAGAATAAAGCAAAATGGAGTGCTGACCTTGAGTCCTGCTCCTTCTCACCCTCTCTGTCCCTAGAGCAACCCAAGCAGCAGGCAGAGGGGTGGACCTCATCACCACTCATTCTCCCAGTGCCCAGCTCTCTCTCCACTCGAGAATTTGGCAAGGCCATTTCACAGGAGTTAACAAGCTGGGGGCTGGGGAGGCTGCCTGCACATCTCACAGCTATCAGATAAACCCCAGTAACATCTGAAGTATGAGAAGCATCATGAACAAATGCAGGCAGGTTGGTCCTAACCCAACAGGCCCTTAGTTACAGGCCTGCACTCATTTTGAATCCACACACATCTTACTGGTCCCACTATAGAGCTGACTCCAGACCCACTTTAGAAAAGCTGGCAACCTTTCATTAAGCCAGTGGTTAGCTCTGAACTGAAGAACAAAGAAGCAGTTAAACACCTTGCTGATAATTCTCCCCTTGCGATGGACATTAGCCAGCCTTACTCAGGCATGGAAGAGGAGACAGCCCAGGAGCATAAGATCCCAAATGGTCCTCAGACACTTACACTGCCCAGGGGAGCCAGAAGGCCCCAGAAGAGCCTCGGCCTAGCTGGCAGTCCAGGGTGAGTCCAGTGAATGAGCAGGTGTATGAGCAAGCCTCAGTTTCCCCATCTACAAATTGGTATAGCACTGTCTATATGCCTGCTTCATGCATAGGCCAGCAATGGAAGGGTGGTGAAGGGTCTTCTGAATGAGCCTGGTGGGTGTGTGATAGGGACAGACACACCTACAGCCTCCCTAGTCAGTAAGGGGCTGGTTGTTCCTGCTTGTGCTGGAGCTGCATGTCAGGGGAGTGTGCCCCCACCCAAACATAGCCCCCACACTGCTAAACACCAGCCTGCAGGAAGACCTGGGCGTGCACATGGAGGCACTGCCCACCATGGATACACATGCTGGCACACTCTGGTTCTATCCCAAGAAGGAGTCCTGCTTCCCAGCTCCTTGCTGTCATGGCAACCAAGAGAACTGTTTGGGGTGGGGGAGGAGAGGGGTGATGAGACCAGGCTATGGCTCACATTCATCCAGAGGGCCAAGTTCTCCCTCCATACTCTTTGTGCCCGATTTGGGTCACAAATTTATGAGCAGGAGGAACTTGGCAGGAACCTGGGGTTTCTCTACTTCTAAGAGGGTCAAAGCACAGGGCAGCCAGCCCTGCCTCCCTGGGGCAGCCATGACAGAGCATAAATGCACAGGGTGAAATGGGAGGACTAGCCCCTGGCCCAGACCTATCTCCTCAGGATGAGTCTGCATGATATTCTCCTTTCTCCACTCTCAAGCCTGAGATTACAGCGTGAGAGCTTTCCTTCACTGGGCCTCTGAGCCACCTCTGTCCCCAGGAGAGACTGGGCTGGCACTAGCTGACAGCCAGGGAGGGCGAACTCCTCTGAACTGGGCCCAGAAGGAGACAGACCCTGGGGAAAAGTTAAAATGTCTACCTCTTGCTGAGCATTTACTCTGAGCCAAGTACCAGGACCTCTTATAATCTAGGCAATAACTTGTTTTGCACTCTCAACAACTCTATGAGGAAGGTTCTGGTAGCATCCCCACTTTACAGGTGACAAAACAGAGGCACAGAGAAGCATAGTACCTTACCCATGGTCATAGAGAAGTAAGTGACAGAGCTGGAATCAGCACCCAGGGTACACTCTAGCTGAAGACTACAGAGGCATGAGGAGGGCCCTAGACTGGGTGGCTATGTAGTCTGGGACTTAGAACTCATTGTTCTATCTATCTGACAGGCACTGATTCTGAAGCAGGGAGGGCAGTTGTCTAGTGGCTTACCTAGTTGGAGTCTAGAGAGGGGTGGGTAACTGCTGAGAACCCAAGACCCCTATAGACTCTCAAACCTCACCCTGCTATGGCCCCTGGGATGTCCTGCCCCTGACAAAAGAAACTAGAAAGCCAGATCTAAAATGACCCTGGCCCATATACCAGAGCAAGGCCAGGTGAGAGGCAGGCCCAGCTCACAAGAGGGTCCGACACTAGGTAGTGATAAGAGCAGGAAGGGAGGAGAGATGAACCCCAGGGGTTGGGAGGGAATCCCAGGAGGAAGAAGTCTTTCAGGAATGGTAGGATCCTGCCATGCAGAGAGGGGGACAGACACTGTAGGAGGAAGGAACAGCAGGTGCAAAGGTGCAGAGGTTGGACAGAGTGAGGTCTGTACAAGGCCCATGGAGTGGCCACAGTTACCCAACATGGGGACAGAGTCAGAATACGGTCAGAGGCCAACCAGGGCCGGGGACAAACTGCAACCGAGGTACGCGCCCCTAGCGGGAAACCCAGGTCTCTCTGGACCGCAGGCCGACACTCTAACCGCTGAGCCAAACCAGCCAGGGCACAGAGGAGTATTTTTTGACTACTTCACAGATTCCCCACTTCAATGAAAACTGACGCCACCCTTGTTTATAGATGGACAAATGGTGAGATATTTATTTCCCTGCCTCCTTATTTCCTCCCTGTCTCTGGGCTCTGTTCTGGAGTATCTAGGAGGACAGGGCAGTGGGATGGCATCTGAGGGAAAAGGGGTGGTAAGTGGGGAGGAATTTAGGGCCCTCAGTAGCATCATAACCCCATTTTACAGAAGAGGAAACTGAGCCCCAAGATCACCCAGACACAATTATAGTTACAATATTAACATTAGTCATACTGCTAGCATTTAAGGAGCACTAGGCTGCATGCTAGGCACTGGGCCAGACACTTCACATGCAATGAACCTACAGGGAGATACATTATTGGCTCCATTTTACAGAGGGGAAAACTGAGGCTCAAGGAAGGGAAGTCACTAGCCCAAGGCCACACAACTGATCAGGTAGAGTTGGAATGCCCATGCAACCATGCATATGGCCACTCTAGCAGCAGTGTCCCCTCCCCACCCCCAGCTCTCAGTAAAGTGGGAGAACCAAGCTTTGAATCCACATTTGTCTGCATTCTCATTCTAAGACTGTTGATTGCAGTTCCAACACAGGATGACCTGACCTGAACCTGACCCCGACCTGATTCCAAGGCCAATGGTTACAGAGCTCCAGGCCAAGCCTGGCTCAGCCTCTAACCTGCTCTCTCTGGGATTCAGAGACCCTGCTAAGAAAGGGAAAGACTGGACAGGCTGAACCCTGGGTAGCAAAAAATGAAGTGGGGCTAAGCCACCCTCAGGACCATGCTGAGCAATATCTCCTTCTCATACCCTCTTCCCAAGGGTCACCCTTTGATCACCCCATTCTCCAGAGCTGGAAACTTCAGGCCAGGCCCCTGCTCCTCTTGGACTCCATTCTGCTCTCTGATGTAAGAAGACCCGAGGTGGGAACAATAGGAACCCAAACCTGTTGTTACACCTGCCAGTGGTCCCAGACATCCTGCACACACACACACACACACACACACACACCCAGAGTATCCCTGTAAGGCTGGGGACTTCGCAGCTTTTCGTGTGTTATTGTGGGTCTTGATCTGTGTGTCACCAACCCAAATTTTAGAAGTGCCTTTAAGACACATCCAAGGAATGAGCCTCAAACCTGTGAGCTGAAGGAGGTCAGCTAGATAGGATGTGGGTACACTACAGGACAGCCCTTGTAGTATCTGCAAACCTAGAGGCCTCCTTGACTGACAATGTCAAAATGTGTTTTAATAGCAGCAGAGAGGACTTCATAAAAAATATGTCAGGTTGATGGAAATGCATGTGTGTGGTCAGTGGCAATGCACATGTTTATATAAATGTAAGGTTTGAGGCAAATACCCACAAGAATCTGTAATATGAAGTAGACCACCAGAAATGGAAAAAAAAAAAAAAAAAAACCACCATGGAGGAGGAATAATGCCAGTTCTACTCAGACATAGGGAGAGCAAAGGCCAAGGAACATGTGGGAAGTTACAAAAGATTGTGCCTGGGGAGGAGGGTACAGAAGGCAGCTGAGGGTAGGGGATTGTGGTTGCTAGCTCAGGGTAGAGAATCTGATCAGCTGGCATCCAGAGGTGGTTGGAGAGGGCCTCTAGCTGGAGGACAGAAACCAAGGGAACCTCAAGGGCAATTAGGAGATTTGGGCATCCAGTGTGGCCAGCTGGACCCTCTACCCAGGCTGGACTCCCACAGGTTGCCCCTCTGAATCAGCAGTTCCCAACACCGCTATGACTGGGCTAGTGATGCCCTGCCAGGGGGAGAATGGGGAAAAGGACAGAGTGGGAATCTTTTCACCCTCCAACTCTATCATCCCAAGGGGTCAACTATGGAAACATAGAACTCGAGTCATGAGACCTAGTTCCAGCCCCAACCACCAGGCCACACTGATCAATGCACCTAAAATCCAAAGCCTCAGTCTTCTCAAGTGGAAAATGGAAGAGGTGGTAAATCCATCGTGTGGTTCCCACATAAGATCGGATGTCAAGGGCTTTGCAAACTGTAAAGTTGTGTGCAATATGAGGAGGAGGAGGAGGAGTACTGGTCCCTGGGGCTTTGCTGTCTATTGACAAGCACCAGGGAGGCCAATCTGATGTCTCTGTGGTAAGTGAGCATGTGCACAGCATGGGCATGTATACGTTTTTAAGACCCAAGCCTCTCAGAGACTCTGGCATAGAGGTTTGTATTGAGAGAAGAGGAAGAAGTAAAATTTCAGGATAATCTTAAAAGCAAAAAAATTATTACACGTCAAAAGGAGTGGGGAGGTTTAAATGGCTCCCAGGTGGGACACAGAATAAAACAGTCTTTGCTGTTATTTTTCAATTGTCTCCACACAGGAAAAACGGGGAGAGGTTGCCATAGCAACCCTGGGCATCTGGCAGAGGGCAGCCTAGACCCCAAAGTTTTGTCTGGGCTGAGCAGAGTGAGCCACACAACAGACCCCAGAGGCTACGGCTGGGTCCAGTCTAGTACCCTTGTCCTGGGCATCCAGTTCCTCCTGTTCTGGAAGCCACCACAGACTAGAATGGCCTAGTGGTGGAGCCGGACCAGGCTGGGATTGGGAGCTGTATCTGAAGATAAAGACGTCTCAAGACAGGGATAGGGTGAGGTGGGGAGGGGAGCTAAAGGGTTGTCTGAGGCAGCAAGGGAGTCTCGAAGGGTGGTCACAGAGTGGGGAGGTCATGCATGGCTAGCACAAGATTGGGAGATAGCGTACGATGGGAGGGTACAGGTTCTGGAGTGAACAGGGCATGGTATGGAAGCTGGGCTCTCCCAAGCCAACCCTGAGCCTGTGTTAATGGAGGGCAAATAGATTTTTAAAGGCTAAAGTCAAAGGCAGGGGTCAGGCAGGAGAGAAATGTGGAGAAGGAAAAACCTAATAGGAAAAGAGTAGCCACAGCAGGTTCATGCACCTGGGTACAAACACAGAGGCCACTTTTGATGGAAAACTGAACTGGGGGGAAGAGAGAGTCCTCCATTTCTGGGAAGGGAGCTGGGAGCTCACCTCCTCCTTCACTGTTTGTCCCTAGTACTTGGTACTTGAGAAATATTTTTTTGAGGAAATGACAGGCCTAAATAAATGAAGCTCTAAGAAGGCAGCTGACACCTTCTCTCTGATCATTTGCAGGCTGAACTGAAAGAGCTAAGTAGCTGAAGAAACCAACACAACCTAAAACTGCTAATGAGAAAGTCGATGGCCTAGGAAGATAGAGGAATCTTAACATCATGTGGCCCAGGGCACACACCCAGAGCTTCTGGAAACCCAAAGTGGTAATAGTTTCTTCTTTTTTTTATAGGCTTTTAAAATTATATTTATTGGGGTGACATTTATTAGGAAATTATATAGGTTTCAGGTGTAGAATTCTATAATACATCATCTATATATATTGCATTGTGTGTTCAGCACCCCAAGTTAAGTCTCCTTCCACAACCATTTATCCCCCCTTTACTCTCTTCTACCTCCCCACACACACACCTGCCTTTCTTCCCTTCTGCTAATCACCATGCTGTTGTCTGTGTCTATAAGTTTTTTGGTTGTTTTTTTTTTAATTAATCTCTTCACTTTTTCACCAAGCCCTGCAACCTCCCTCACCTCTGACAGCTGTCATCCTGTTCTCTTTCTATGAGTCTGTTTCTATTTTGTGTGTTAGTTTATTTTGTTCATTAGATTCCACATATGAGTGAACTCATATGGTACTTGTCCTTCTCTTCAGGTCCCTCCATGTCATCGCAACAAGTAAGAGATCTTTCTTTCTTACAGCTGCATAGTACTCCATTGTGTATATGTACCATGGCCTTTTTATCCACTCATTTACTGATGGACACTTGGGCTGCTTCCAAATCTTGGCTATTGTAAATAACACTCCAATGAACATAGGGGTGCATATATTCTTTCAAATTAGTGTTTTGGGTTTCTTTGGATATATTCCCAGAAGTGGACTCACTGGGTCATAAGACAGATAACTTTAAAATAAATTGTGTTTTTTTTATTGATTTTTTTAGTGAGAGAGGGAGAGAGAGATAGAAACATCAATATGAAAGAGAAGTATCCATTAGCTGCCTTCTGCACGCCCCCTACTGGAGATCAAGCCTGAAACTCAGGCAGGTGCCCTGTCCAGGAATCGAACTAGGACCTGTCAGTCCATGGGACAACACTCAATCCACTGAGCTACACCAGCCAGGCAACAGTTTCATTTTTAATTTTTTGAGGTAACTCCATACTGCTTTCCACAGTGGCTGCACCAGTCTGTATTCCCACCAACAATGCATGAGGGTGGAAAAAAGGGAACCCTTATGCACTGTTCTTGGTGGGAATAGTTCCTTCTTAAAGTCAATGACAAACTCAAAATTGTATCAAGTAGTGACTGATAACCATCCATTTTTTATCAAGAAAGTACCACACTGTTCCTAGGTGTTTAGACTTCTTTAAGTCATGCTCTGATTTCATTAGCAATTAAGCAAGTCTCACAGTTTCAAGTCCTGAAAATCATACTTTCCAAACAGCGAACTGGTACTTTTGCCACAGTCTTATTTCAAGGGAAAGAAAGAAGCACTGCAGTAATTTGGGGCTTGGAGACTTGGGACCTCTGGGCTTGGCCAGGCCCTCCAACGCTCTGGGCTCAGCAAGGGTGGCCTTGGAAGATCTCTTAAACTTGAAAAGTCAAGCAAAGCCACAAAGCAGAAACCTAGAATCCATTTCCCATCTATGCCAGAACCCTGCTCCATCAACACACCAGGGAGATGTCCCCTAATGAAGACTCCTGAAAAGTGGGTACAAATACAGCATGGAGTCAAACAGAATGAGCACAAGTCATGGACCCACTGGCTTTGGGTAAATATTTTGCCTTCTCTGTGTGAATCGGAATCAATGGACAAAGCACCACTCACAGGGCCATTGTGAGGATCAAGTAAGATGGTGCATCCAATGTGATCCATTAATGGTAAAGTGTCTAAAAGAGTTAGTATTATTCTTAAGCTGTTATCAATTTACTAGGTATAAGGGGGCTTCTTTCCACAGTCCTAGGGGACTCAGAGCCTCCCTGGCCCTTCCAGTAGTATCCCTTCTCTGCTCTATAAAATATTGGCTGACAGCTCTTCTGTCTTCCTGAAAAACCCCAACATCTCTTGCCTGTGGCTGCAGCTGGGGAGAGGGAGGGACAGAGGGAGAGAGAGAGGAAGGAAGACAGAGAGAGATTTGCTAGAACATGGAATCCATGTTTCCCTTTGTCAATATGTATATCCTCCAGGTGACATCTGTCACTCAACTCCCACTCCAGGGAGTTGCCACCTTCAAACCATTGCTCCTGCTGTTCTCAACCTGGAAACTGCTCCCCTTCCTTGTCCAGCTAAGTAGTTCAGTGTCCAGCACCAATTCCTCCTTCACCAGGGAGCCCTCCTGGATTTCTCCAGTCCAGTGGTGATCAAAGGCAGGACCCAAGGGGTGAGAGCAAGAAATTGGGCTCAACCTATGGCCTGTCTGGTTTATGCCATGGCTGGTAATCAAAGAGCCTCCTTGAAGGGAGTGTGCCTCTGTCACACCACCGGATCTTTGCTGGTTACCTATCTGTCTCCTGCTATGACTATGAGCTATTTGGGGGGAGGGCAGAGTCTGACCAGCCCAGTGAGTACATTGTACATTGAGAGAGAGGGTGGATAAATAAGGTTCTCTCTTCCACTCTTGCCACCTCACTTTAGGGAAGGGGGAATGCTGGTTGATAAAGGAGCTCTCAGAACCCTGATGTCAGAGATGGGGATGGGAACTTAGGTCAATACCTTAACTGGGCGAGACTGAAGGTCAAAGAGGGGAAAAGACTTGCCCAAGGTGAAACAGCCTTTTGTGGCTGTGAATTGAAGCCTAAGTTGCTTTCCCTGCCTATTGTCCTCTTCCTTCACAACCCTCGGTTACTCATCTTGAACTCTGTGGTCTCCAGCCAGGAAGCATGGCATCTTCCTGAGGGATAAGAGAAGGTGCAGAGTGAGAGGTGGATCCTCAGCCTGGTGGGCCACCCAGATCACCCTGGGCCCTCTCGGTGTCCAGTGGAACATTTGTGGAACAGAACTGAATTTCCTGATTGAGTGCAGGAGATGGCATTTGATCTGAGTCTCATGAAGTCCTTAAAAACTATTGATCCCTGCTGCTTTTTTTTTTTTTTTTTTTACAGAAAAAAATAGGCACTATGGGTTGAGGGCAGGGTGCTCAGCTGGGACTGAGGACATCTGTCTGCTTGTCCTAGCTCTGCTGCCACCACACTGTGTCCCTGGGGAAGATACCATCTCCCTCTGTCCCAGAAATAAAGGTCTTCATCTTCAAGGTGGGGACTGTTCATCAATCCTGATAGCCCACTGGGGTAGATGGCCAAAAAGGAAAGGGGGATTGAATATCCTAGGAGTTGGGAGTGAAGGGAAAAAGAACTAACATTTACTAGGTACCTTCTGTGTGTCAGGGCCCCCATTCCCTTTAGCACATGGTATGCTTGTGGGCAGGTGCCTGTGGTCATCAGTAAGAAATGTTTGCTAAGATCCCGGTTTTCTTCCTTTCAGGCACATGGTGAGGAAATGCACTTCCCTTCCCTCTTTGAAGTTGGGCATGGCCATGTGACTTGCTTTGACTAATGAATTATTTGCGAAAGTTACCTGTGTCACTTACATGAGGGAACTTTACAAGCTAGTACAGCCTTGGCCATATCTCTTCTTGCTGCCATAATATTATGGGTACACATATGGTGGCACCTCCTTCAGCTTGGGGTCCTGGCTGAAGGAACAGACCCTCATTTCTTACCTCTTCCTTTGCAATATAGGCAAGAAATGCACTTAAGCTATTTTAAATCTCTGATACGTTTAAGGTTGTTTGTTATTGCAGCAAAACCTATCTAGTCTGACTAACACAGGGTCACTCCTTCCCTGTTTTCTGAATGAGGAAATGGAGGATCATTGAGGTTTAGGCTGAGACCAGAGTGAGTAATTAGCAAAATTCAAAGTCTCACTCTACCTGATTCCTAAGCTGGGGTCCTGTGTCTCTGGACTGGCTAGGTATGGGGTCATTGCAGCCAGTGGGGATTGAAGCCTGGTGCTCAGCATCTATGTCTCTCTGTTCTCAACTATATGCTGAGCACAGTGTACCTGCAACCCCCTACAATGGTCAATTGAAGAAGCTGGACTGAGGCCTTCAGTGTGCGGGAGCCAGAGGAAGTCAGAGGAGAGAGGCCCGGAGGGGTCATGAAACAAAGTTTTAGGGCTAGACCTGTTATAGTCCTGCTTCTGTTCCTCTAGCTGGATGACCTTGGGCAAGTTATTCTCCTTCTCTGAGCCTCAGTCTTCTCAGGTGTCAAGTAAGAATAATACTACTTCCCTAGTTATTGTAAGAGTGAAATGAGATATGAAGATATTGGCACATAGAAGGACTTGACACATGGGCTTCGTTATCACTGGAGGCAACCACCAGAGCGCGATAGCCCCACTCTCCACCTGCCTTCCCCACCTGCTCGATGGGAACAGAGCAAGAATCCCTCCTCTGTTTTCTCCAGACACAAGCTGAAGGAAGCTTGCTCCATTGTCTTCTGGGGCCCTCCTCAGCCCCAGAGAAGGTACGGACAGCAGTCTAAATTTCCCATGTACAGTCAGGAAATGGAGCCCAGAGAGAAGGGCTCTCCCAGGATCACACATCAGAAGTGCTGGTGAGGCTGGTGTCACAGTGCCAATCTCCTTGCTTAGTAGTCCTATTTTCCAGCAGTCTGAAGGGTTTCCCAAGAAGTTTGGCTCAGACACGACAGGTGAGGCTTCCAAAAAGAGGAGCTGGGGACAGCCAGAGATGCAATGGAGGCGGCAGTTCTACTTTAGAGCTGCCCACATGGCCTGGGCCTGCCCAGAGCCTGGAGTGGACCAGGACTGGTTCTGTCCCCAAACCCAAGCTCCCTAGTTGTCACCACTGCCTTCTTTCGCCATCCCATCGCCTTCCCTGTCAGGGTAGCTCCTCCTACACTGCTGCTTACCCAGAATATGTCTGTGCTGGGTCCCTCCACACCTTTGCTCAGGTGGGTACTCCAGGCTGAGGACCACACAAACTCATCCCTGTGTCCCCAGCTAATGCCAGGGACCATGTCTTGAAGATCATACCAGTGGCAGCTCTAGTCTCTCCATTGTGTGCACACCACGGAAAAATTGCAAGGGAGGTGCTATTAACCCCATTTACAGAAGAGAAAACCAGGATTCAGAGGTTCATTTGCCGGAGGGACCAGAGATGAAGATGGATTCACACCAGGCCCATCCCCCCCAAAGCCGGTATTCTCAGCACATTCACCCTTCATTCCCTCTCCAAATGGATGGGTGAAAACAATCCTTCCCTTTCAGCTCCCCACACCCTCCCAAGCTCGCCTCCCACCTCCCACCCTTGCACTGTTCCCTCTTCTCCCTCAAGGAAGCCTTCCGTATCTGCCCCGGCCATGGATGTCCACTGCCAGGCCACTAAAGGACTGTGATGCACTCATGTTAGAATGAACGCCTACCCCTGACTGAGGCCCCAGAAGCAGGGCCTGAGTCTTCTGCTCTCTCTGCCTGTATCACTGTCCACAGGATGAATACTGAGGGGACAGGGATGAGGATAAGGAACCCAGAAAAGGACTAAAGAGTTGACTTGAAAGCTCAGGCAAGGCTCAGGGTTGCGTGTTTGAAGGAAAAGGTTTACCCAAGGTTTGGACAAGGGGTAAGAGGGGACAACAGGCCCTGCTTTGGCCCTGGGCTAAGCTCTGGAAAGCACAGGCCTCTGATCAACACTTGACAACCCCAGAGAGCTCCCACTGCTCCTACCTTACCCTCTCTCCCTCCTTGCCTTTTTCCACCCCCTTCTCCTGTCCTTTTTCCTTTTCTAAAAAAAACACAGAGAAATGGGATTCAGAAGCTTACACCGCCTGCTGCCTGAGAGGTGTGGTTCAGCCTCCCCAAAAGAGGAAATGCCAGCATTCTTGTTCTCATGGCAACTCCAGCTCCACCCCCACCCCACCCCAGCCACCCTGCACCCATATGGTGAAATTCTCATGGCACTGACTCAGCTGTATCCTGGGGTCCTAGGCCCAGGCTGCAATAGGTCCTAGGCCCAGGCTGGTTCATTCGGCTGCCCTGGCAAGAGGCTCTTCATCCTGAGCAAATGAGACCACCTCCTGCAGGGATTCTTAGTGGGTTATGGAGCCCCAGCTGTCCTAAGGCCTACCCAGCGTGCTGGGAGGTGGGGGTGATAGTCAGGATTTGCCTCAGCCGTTAGTAGGAAGCTTTCTGTGGCCAGCAGTGATTTGGTACAGCTTTTTGTTTTCAGCTCCTGAAGGCAGAGCGAGCTGGTCAAATAGGGCAGGGGTCTCCTTCTGCCTATTCCTTCCCTCTGCCTTTGCCACCCACAATGAATGTCCTGGACTTTGGAAGTTCTGTTAGATGTAGAAGGATGCAGGAAACAGAATGGACCTGGGCTGGTTTCTTTGCCCTTGGCAGTAGAGCACCAACTGCCTGCTCCCACACCATCCCAACCCACAGCACTGGTGCCCAGCTGCTCTGGTCTCAGAGCTGTGGAATGAGGAAGCAAGGCCTGGGCCTTTGCCATAGCTGAGCCACCTTGGGGCACTGCCCCTTCATGCTCCTAACTGCTCCCCATGCCCAAGGCAGCTCGCACCAGTCTGCTGTGTGGTCTCCTGGTTTTCCAGGCCAGTTGGCATTTCCTCAGACTAATGAAATGGAAATGGAAGCTAGTGCCAAGCCAGCCTGGGGACAGCAGGGCTGGTGGCTGATAAGCAAATCTTGTAGGGCCTGGCACCCACTCTGCTTCCTCTTCCAGGGCCCTGCAGCACTGACAAGCACAGCAGGACATTGGGGAGAAGTCTAGGTGCCTATCCTGCCTGGATCCTCCTCATCCCACCTGACCTGGAGCAGCTGTCCCAGACCTCAGCCAGCCCTGAGTCACCTTCAAAGAATCACCCAGGGTGGGCTAGATAGAGTGGGGACTGCGTGTGGAAAGTATAACCCCAGCCCCAAACCCACCCCCAACACTGGGTCTGGCCCAGTAATGGCTGTCAGATGATGGAGGAATGAAGGTTGAGACCCACTTAGTCTGGCTTCATGAATGTTGCTCTCTACCATCTTGGGCCATTCTCTCTGGATGCTCTGAACCCTAAACTTCCCTGTTTGATTTCTCCTGTATTCTCCCCATTTCTAATCCCTCTTCCCAGATATTTCTATGAGCCTCAGAGTTAAGAACTCATAAGGGATGGGCCTGACCCCCTAAGAACACATGGATGGGGCCCAGAGAGGGTCAGGAACTACACAAGTTCATACAGCAAGTTGGGTCAAGCTAGGCCCAGAAACAGGCCCCCTGCCTCCTTGCCCAGGGTGTGCTTAGAGTCTTAAGGTGCTTCCTCTGATTCTTTCTCCTCCTCAGCTGACTGGAAGGCAGGATGGGTGGAAAGAAGGATGGGTGGATGGATGGAGGGATGTGGGAGGTGGGTGGAGAACAAGGATTCAGAAACAGATGGGCTTTGAGGTTCCTCCCAAGGGGCTTTGGGGAGAGAGAGGAGGCCCAGAGAAACTGGAACTGTTACAGAGTTGCAAGTTAAAACATTCTTCACACTCCCGCCTCCTTTACTGTTCTGATGCACCAAGACATGACAAAAATGTGTCAGATTTTTAAAAAACCACACACATACACAAATGCCAGTCCCCATCTCTACCGCCCGCCCAAGCTTGGGCCATCTGCTTCCCAGGCGTGGGAGGGGAGTGACGCTTGGCAGTTGGTGCCATCACTCTGAATACCCCCAACACTGGGTCTGGCCCAGTAATGGCTGTCAGATGATGGTGGGGTGTCTAGGAACGTGAGGGCTCTGACACTGCTCTCCCCTAGCTGTACTGTCCCGACCCTGCTGCCAGGCCACCTCACTGAGCTAGGCACTGTCCCTCCTCTCCAACTTGCTGCATTTGGTGGTACTGGAGCTGGGAGAGCCCTCCCTGGACACCCAGAACCCACTTCATGGTATAGTTGGGAAACTGAGGCCAGAGATGAGAGGCTTGCACAGGTCTGAGTCCCTGCCTTTCATTCACTCAGTTAGCAAACACTGACTGAGCACCAGCACTGCCTCTGGGCATGAGGACTTCAGATCTAAACAGATAGCGCAGGCTCTCTTCTCTGGCAGCTGGAGGCTGATGGTGGAGACAGCCAATCAACAAGAAAAAACATAGACAAACGGGTTTTCCAATAGAGTAGCGAGGAAAAGAAAACATGCAGGATTTGCTGCAGGGGCTGGGGGAAAATTAGGCTGACCAATCACACTGATGTGTCTGGGATTGTCCTGATTTGAGCACTCAAATGTCTGCACCGTGGAAATGCCTTGGTCTTTGAGTTGGGTACATTTTTGCTAAGTTCCAAATATAAAGACTTAATGCACAGGTCTGGGACACTGAGATAGAGAGGGGACAGGAGAGGCACATCACATTGGGCCTGGTGGGCCTTGAATGGGAATGGGAGTTTTATTTGGTCAAATTTTACTGTGGTCAGAGCCAAATTGGGGAATGCAATGGTTACAGCCTGTAGAGAATTTAGAAAATTCATCAAGGCTGGAAGCCTGGGGCAGGGTAGTGGCTCAGGTGCCTGGAGAAGATGGCAAAGACTAGATTTTGTGAGGCCTCCGAAGCTTCCTCAGTGAGTGGAGATTTTAGCCCAAGGGCATTGAGGAGCCACTGAAGGGGCTTGGTGCAGTCAGATGTGTAAGTAAGAAACACTAAGGCCCCAGCTTGTCATACCTCCATGTGGGCCCCTTCTTGCCATTCCCACTGTCCTCACCCCCAAATGTGAAGAAGTCTGGTCATCCTGCAGGGCCCAGCACAAATGTCACCTCCTCCAAGAAGTCTTCCCTGACTTGCTAAGAAAGGCAGGTATAATCCTGCCCTACCCTGGGCTCCTCCACCCTGAGGACCCCCAAGCATGGGTCTAATAGGAGCCCTCAACACAGTGGCCACCCTGCCAGCTCCCACACTTTGTCACATTGGATCCTCAAGGCCCTCTGATTAGATTCACATCCCAGGTGTGGACTCAGAGGCTCAGACGGGGGAAGTAGTTAGCTTGAGACCACACAGCAGTTGTGGTTGAGGTCAGTTCAGAACCATGTTCTTCTGAGTTAGTCCCTGGAGCCCTGCTGGGGGTTGGGGGAAGAAAGAGGGAGTAGCCAGTTACCTTCCCAGGAGGGATGGATGAGTGGTCATTAACAGGGTAGGCTGGATGAAATGGGCTATGCAGATTGGTGGCTGGCTGTATGGGAAAAGCTGGCCACAGTTAGGAGATTTATAAAGAAAGTCTCCTTCCTGAGTTACCAGGTAGACAGATCTAGAAAGCTGGCAGGTTAGGAGAGGCTGGGTGGGTGGGTGGGACACCTAGGATCAGCTGCTCAGCCTCCTCCAACAGGGGGTACCTGGGCAACCAGGAGACTGCCTGGGGGAGATAGAAAGAGGTGGGATCTGAAATGCTACCATTATCTCACCTTAGTTTGCTTAAAGTGGTGAGAGTCTGTCAGAAATAAGCCCTTCCTCACCCCTCACTTCAAGAGTTCATTAGGCCATCCTTCTAGATAAGAGGGTTCGGCAGTTATTTTTCTTTTCTCTGAGCCTCTGTCTCCCCACCTGCAGAATAGGGATTCTTATCTCAGCTCCACTGACCCTATGAGGTTCATCTGAGACTCACATTAAATCAAATTCATAGACAGGCTCTGGGGCATGTCAAGCCAGTAGTAGAATTAGGGATGTGCCAGAGGCTCAGGCAGCTGCTCAGCCATAGGTGACTTGGACAGGTTCAGAGACCATGGAGGATGCTGGCTTTAACTCCTTAAGGGGCCTGTGTGATAACTCCCTGCACTGCCAGACTTGCTAAGGGGTGCTCTGAGATCCTGGGGGGAAAGTCTGCCTAGCCTGGAGCAGCACCCTCCCAGCATCTCATGGAAGAACTGTTAACCCCCAACGAGAAGCAGAGCCTCCCTTACCCTCCCCAAGTGACCTCAAGCAAATACCTGACAAGTTTTGCAATGCAAACAACTTGACTTTCTGTACTCAGTGGGAGCTGAGATGGAGGTTTAGAGAAAGGAGAAAGAGGTTTGCCTCCTGCTCTCTCATTCTCCTCCTGCTCCTCAACATTCTTCCCTTATCTTCCTACCAATTAGAAATTCATCTGGGGTAGTGTGTTAATTAAATGACTTAATACATGTACAGTGTTAACAATAGTGCCTGACACAGTAAAAACTGAGGTAGTAATTATTATTGTTATTATTAATACTATTGCTATAGCCCTGGCCAGTTTGGCTCAGCAGTTAAATCGTCGGCCTGCGGACCAGAGAGTCCCGGGTTCGGTTCCCGCTAAGGGCATATACCTTGGTTGCAGTTTGTCCCCGGCCCTGGTTGGGTTGTGCGGGTGGCAACCACTCGGTGTGTCCCTTTCACATTGATGTTTCTTTCTCTCTCCCTCCAAAAAATGGAAAAATGTCCTAGGATGAGGATAAAAAAAATAAAATAAATATTTTTAAAAAAATACTATTGCTATAATACCCTTCTGTTCAAATCCAAATACCATAGTCAGGATAAATTGATGCCAATCATTCACACCTTAGTATAAATTAATTAAAAACCACCTTGCTTTTGATCTGGGCCCCTTGGCTAAGGCAACTAAGCTGACTCCATCTTTATCTCTTTATCGGCAGTGGACCTTCCTCGGTATTTTTCCAATAATAGGTTGATTATCTCTAGAAGTAAAGGAACTTTGCCTAAGGTTATGGTTGACCTACGTAACGGGATGTATCTTACAGTTTCTAAGTATCAGGAACTGAAAATCATGAGCCCAGTGACTAATACTTATTTTGGCTTCTGTAATAACCACTTTTGCACCCACTGTTGTACCAGTTCCCTGAGGGGGAGCCAAAAGGGAATGTGGCTTCTGTCTTTAAAAGCGGATGAGCAAGAACAATCAGGGCTGCGATTTGGGGAGACTACCCCCCTCCCTCATAGCTCACTGGCGATTAAAGTGCCCCTTTACAATTCGGCTGTTTGTCTCTGGTTATCTCACTGACACGTTACAACACTTTCCTCATCATCCTGATCTAATGTCAGCTTCTCTTGAGATGAAGGTAAATTTGGAGCTAATTGTGTATAGGGCATGATAAGCAAGACCTGGGCCTATGAGCATCCAATTTCAGGGTGACACCCAGGTCTTTCTATCTTGGGTGGAGAGGGTGGAGAGTGAGGGGTAAAAAGCCTTCAAGGGTTTGAGAGTCTGCCCTAGTTCTAGGTTTGGGAGAAGGGAAACCCATAGAGGCAGGGATGAGACACCTGCTTTAGAGCACAGACCTCTTCCCAAAATAGGCAACAGGGAGGAATGGATCTGAACTGTCCCTAAGCCTGACTGCCAGCTCACTGAAAGGGTTAGTAATGTTTTAAAGGGTAAAGGTAAACATTTGCAAAAGGCGGAAACTGGAAATTGTGTTGCTTGCATGACCTTGGCTCAGCCTTTTGTTGAGTAGGGATAAGGATTATCTGGATTGCCCAAAAGGCAATGGATAACCCAGCAGATACCAGACCAGCCTACTGCAAGGTGGACAATGGGCCAGATAAAGTACATCAGCGGGAACTGCCGGAAGCTAAAAGGAGGATATATAACCAACCTAATTCGAGGCTGAACCCTTCTTGGCTCAGCCCACCTGCACCCAGGTATATGCAATAAAGCCATTTTGCTCTACATAGGCCTTGCATTGTAGATGTGATCTCCCAATGGCTCAGACCTTTTACTTACCACCATGCTGAGCTCTGCAAGGAAAGACTACAGACATAGGGAGAGGCTTGGGTGGGTGGGGTGCATTATGGGCAAAGAGTGGAAAATTAAGCCCTTCAGATGGTAATGCTGGGCAAAGGTGAGTTAATTTTCAGACAGGCTTGAGCAGGAAGGCTGGGGTGGGTCAGCTTTGCCTTCAAGGGGCTGGCCATTGTAGCAGGGGCCAGTGCCCAAGCCACCAGACCCACCCAGAACCAAGAAAGCAGAAGAACAGAAGAGAGGTCTTTGGACTGACAAGATTCCACAAGAATGGTGCCTCAAGTTAAAGCATGAGGTGCTGTGGTCAGACTTGCAGTGTAAAGGACAAACACATGACCTTGCCCCCTGGATTTTAAGGGAATGGCAAGAACTATCTGCTAATAGATGACCACTGCATTGTATAGATAACCATTGCTTTGTGTACACAGAAACTGATTGTTCCCTCAGGCATAAGAGCTAACTGCAAATATCTGCTTCTGTAGTGCTTGCTTGCTGGCATACCCTAATCCAAATTCCTTAACAGGGGCTAAGACAACTATATGAGCAACCCACCCCCTGAGCTCGGGGCTGCTCTCTCCTCTGCGTAGGATGGGACAGTGGCCGCGTGGCTAATAAAGCTCTCTTAATTTGAACCCAGTTTGGAGTCTGGTCTGTCTCGTTGGTCTACAACATTTGGAGGCCCCAGCGAGATAGACAAACAAGGTCCCCCACATCGGCGGGTTGACCTTCTCAGACTCCGGGAGACAGGTCCATCCCAGGAGCGGACGGGCGGTCTAGGGGAAGGCCTTGGAGAAGACGTTCCTCCTCCCCAGACACCATTCTGCCCTGGAATTGTCTCCACTCCAAAATTCCATCTAGAGAGCATCTGGAAACCCTAGGCCCAGGTTCGGTTCAGCAGACGGGACGTCCCTCAGTAAGTCTGTTTCTGAAAACTCTGCAGAGTGAGGGGAAGTGGATCTGCTGGACGCAGCACAGAGATCCAGCCCCAGGGCCATAGCGAGACGTTGCTTTTGGCCCTGGTTCGGTTTGTCTCGTTTTTTTGTCTGTCTTATTTGTTTGTCCTTTTGTGTTTTGTGTTTTATGTTTCTGTGCTGTGCCAGCCTGTGTCCTTCAGAATGGGTCAGGGACCTTCAGGACCTAGGACCCCTCTTCAATGTCTCCTTAATAACTTCTCAGACTTTTCCAAGCACGCCTCAGGTTACAGCATCTCAGCAGACCCTGGATTCTTGCGCACTTTGTGTGAATGGGAGTGGCCCACTTTCCGGGTCAATTGGCCCTCCCAGGGCACTTTTGACTTAAGCTCTTTGTTTGCAGTTTGAGGCATCATCTACGGGACTCCAGGCACCCAGACCAAACTCCTTACACTGATGTTTGGATTGACACAGCTACTGACAAGCCTAATTATATTAAGAAATGTTCGTGCCCTAACAGGGAGAAGATTTTAATTGCCCAGCTTCCGTGGAAGCCTCAGAAGCCCTCGTTCCTGCTCCCTCCCAAAGGCTTTACCCTGTTCTTTCAGGTCCCCCAGAAGACCCCCTCACTGACCCTGTGGGGTCACCCCCTTATCGGTCTCAGTCACCTGCTGCTGCTGTGGCTGGAGAGGTTGTGGCGGCACCCCTTATAACCCTCCTCCACAGGCACCAGACTCCTGGGCTGCCATCCTGCCCCTCCGTCAGGTTGCTCCACCACCGGGTAGAGACCAGGCTCGGCCCTTCATGGTTTATGTCCCCTTCTCAACTAGCGGTCTGTATAACTGGAAACAACAGAACCCTTCCTTCTCTGATAAACCCCAAGGTTTAACCTCTCTCCTAGAGACAGTCTTCCACACCCATCAGCCCACTTGGGATGACTGTCAGCAATTGTTGCAGGTCCTGTTCACCTCCGAGGAGAGGGACAGGATCCACAGAGAGGCAGCAAAATCCATCCTTGGGCCAGACGGCCAACCCCTCACAGACCCGGCCCAAATAGGAGCCTACCTCTCAACTACCCGACCCAATTGGGACCCGAACAATGATCAAGGTAAGGAGGCTTTAACCCAGTATCGCCGATCTCTACTTCAGGGCCTCCGCGGAGCAGCCAAAAAGCCAACTAATCTGTCTAAGGTAAGCGAGACTGTTCAAACCTCAGGGGAATCCCCAGCGGCCTTTCTTGAACATCTCATGGAGGTTTATCACCTCTTTACTCCCATAGACCCGGAGGCCCCTGAGAATAGATGGGCAATTAATATTGCTTTTGTCACCCAGTCGGCCCCAGACATTAGGAAGAAACTCCAGAAATTAGAGGGTTTTGAAGGAAAGAATCTTAGTGAGTTAGTTGAAATAGCTCAGAGAGTATTTAACAACCAGGACGACCCAGAAATGGCCAATACTAAAAAAGTCACAAGAGTAACCATAGCCGCTCTTCAAGAGAATCAAAAAGGGCAACGGGGAAATAGGCCTAAAAACACAGGGCCAACCCCACGGAGACCTAGGCAACAATCTCGACCACCTCCTGATCCTAACCAATGTGCCTACTGCAAAGAATATGGTCATTGGAAAAAGGACTGCCCTAAGAGGGGGGTCCAACAGAAACCTAAGGACCTCATTTTCTAATACCCGATCTCCATAAAGGCCAAACTAGGAATAACTACGCATATTAATAGACTCAGAGAAGCTGGCATTTTAAAACCTTGCCAGTTGGCCTGGAACACTCCCCTCTTGCCGATTAAAAAGCCTGGGACTGAGGATTTTAGGCCGGTCCAAGATTTAAGGGAAGTAAATACTCGGGTGGAAACCATCCACCCCATGGTTCCAAACCCTTACACGCTTCTGAACCTGATCCCTCCTAACCGTGTTTACTATACTGTCTTGGACCTCAAGGACGCCTTCTTTTCAATTCCCTTATCACCTCTCAGCCAACCCATCTTCGCCTTCGAATGGGTTGATCTGGAAGAGGGGATTCTCAGGACAACTGACCTGGACCCGACTGCCTCAAGGATTCAAGAACTCTCCTCCATCTTCGATGAGGCCTTGAGCAAGGACCTCCAACTGTTCCGGGAAAGGTACCAACATGTCACCCTGCTACAGAATGTAGATGATTTGCTTCTAGCAGCCGCTTCTCTTCCTGAATGTGAGAAGGCCTAGAAGGCACTCCTACTAGAGCTAGAACACTTAGGATGTCGGGTCTCAGCCAAGAAAGCTCAATTATGCACCACCACCATGACCTACCTAGGTTATGAACTCAAAGAAGGAAAATGGTCACTCCCCAATAGCAGGATAGAGGTGGTCATGAAAATCCCTACTCCCATGACCAAGAGACAGGTTCAGGAATTTCTTGGGGCTGTAGGGTACTGCCGCCTCTGGATCCCTAGCTTTGCCAAGATCTCCAAGCCTCTCTATATCAGCACAGGGGGGAAAGATAATGCCTTAATCTGGACTGAGATAGAACAACAGGCCTTTGAGAAACTAAAAACAGCTCTTCATCTCTGAGACTTGAGACATTGCCAAAGGGGTCCTAACCCAATCATTAGGGCCCTGGAAGAGACCAGTTGCCTACTTATCTAAGAGATTAGACTCAGTAGCCTCTGGCTGGCCCAGCTGCCTGTGAGCCATAGCAGCCACTGCTATTTTAGTTAAAGTAGCATCCAAGCTGAACCTAGGGCAAGACCTCCAGATTATTGGGGCACACTCTGTTGAGGCTCTCCTCAGGAACCCTCCAGACCGGTGGATGTCTAATGGCTGAATCACTCAATACCAGGTACTTCTCTTAGACTCCTCCCGAATCCTGTTCCTGAAGACCTCTGCCCTCAACCCCGCCACCCTGCTGCCTGACGATGACCCTCAGGCTCCCCTTCATGATTGCTCAGTCTTGAGACTCTAACTAACCTAAGGTCTGACCTAACTGACCACCCTCTCCCAACTCCAGAGCATGCTCTCTATACAGATGGGAGCAGCTTCATCTGGGAAGGAGTCCGATATGCAGGAGCGGCGGTAGTCACACAAGACAAGGTCATCTGGGCCCAGGCACTAGGGCATGGGACTTCAGCTCAGAGGGCTGAACTAATTGCTCTCACTCAGGCTTTAAGATGGGCGAAAGGCAAGTCAGTAAACATCTACACTGACAGCCGGTATGCCTTCGCCACAGCCCATGTCCAGGGGCCCTCTACCAAGAAAGGGGATGCCTAACCTCAGTAGGGAAACATCAAAAATAAAGAAATTTTTGCCCTCCTAGAGGCCATTTGGCTACCAACAAAAGTGGCCATTATCCACTGCCAGGGCCACCAGAACTCCGACGCCCCTGAAGTTAAGGGGACCGCCTTCGCCAATCAGATAGCCAAGGAGGCTGCCCTAAGACCAGTGGGGCCACTAGAGATCCTTCCAGTCCTTCCAGGGAAAAGCCTCCCCAAAGAGCCCTCCTATACCCAAGAGGAGGAAGAACTTGGACGGAAGCTCAACTGTAACCAGGGGCCTCGAGGCTGGAGGCTTCTCTCCGACGGGAGGATCCTCTTGCCTGTGGCCCTGGCCTGAGAGCTGATCTCTCAGCTCCATCAGGGCACCCACCTTGGCAAGACTAAACTCTCCAGTCTCATAGCCCGGGACTTCTATGTCCCGGACCTCAACAGATGGACAGAATCTGAAATAAGGAGATGTCCTGCCTATGTCCAAGTCATCTCTCACCCTCGGAAAAAAACAGACCTCAGGACCCGAGAACGAGGCACAGCTCCTGGTGACCACTGGGAAATTGACTTTACTGAGGTCACCCCTGGCCAATACGGCTATAAATATCTGCTTGTTTTCATAGATACCTACTCCGGCTGGACTGAGGCTTTTCCTACCAAGACTGAAACTGCAACCATGGTAGCCTGGTTACTGTTCTCTGAGATAGTCCCCCGATTTGGCCTCCCTCTATCTCTGGGGTCCGATAATGGTCCGGCATTCATTGCTCAAACCACAAAATTGTTAGCTAAAGCTTTAGGGATTACTTGGAAATTGCATTGTGTCTACAGGCCTCAGAGTTCAGGACAGGTAGAAAGAATGAATAGGACATTAAAGGAAACTTTAACTAAGCTCCACCTTGAGACGGGCGATAACTGGGTAAGACTCTTTCCTTTTGCCCTTCTTCGTGTGCACTGTACCCGTTATCTTAAGGGTTTCACCCCATTTGAAATCATATTTGGCCGACCTCCCCCTATTCTACCCAAAATCAGGGACAAGGTCTTAGGCAACCTAGGTAATCATAACCTCCTCAGCTCTTTGCAGGCAATCCAGAGGCTGAGAGAACAGACCCGAAAGCTAATCAAGGACACCAGACCCCAACCAGGGACACCCCAGATACCACCACACAACTTCACTCCCCGTGACTGGGTCTGGGTCAAGAAACATCAGCCTGCTTCCCTCGAGCCTTGCTGGACTGGCCTTTTTCCTGTTATCCTAACTACGCCCACCGCTCTGAAGGTAGCAGGATGGAAATTTTGGATTCACCACACTCAGGTGAAAGTACATCCTGAGCAAATACCTGAACAATGGGCCTTACAGCGGACCGAGGATCCCCTGAAGATAAAGCTCTCCAGGGTTTCCTCCTAGTCTCTTTCCTGACTCTGACTGCCAGTAAAGCACCTACCCAATTTAGATGCACTCAAGGGTGGCCACTGCTATGAAGGTACGGGTCCCCGTCTGACCCTCGGAGTCCTACAAGCACAGGGGACATGCTTCATCATCAGCAACTACGACCTAAGCTCTTCCCCTTATGCGGACTCATGTGGAGACGCTACCACCCTAACCCCATTAAGCCCCTCATCACAAGAGACTTGGGTCCTAACTTGGGTCGTAAACCAAGGGACTTGGTTTGCTTGTGCCTCAGGACTGACTCCCTGTGTCTTTCCCATTGGAACCAAAGACTTATGTATTCTTGCTAACATTATTCCACAGGTTTATTTCTTCTCTGTTTAGCCTAAGGAGAAACCTGTTGCTTTTATGCTAACCAATCTGGTATTATTAGAGAAAGCATAAAATTAGTTAGACAGTGACTAGATGAACGAGAACAGGCTCTATCCACCTCTAAGAATTGGTATGAGAACCTCTTTAATTGGCCCCCATGGTTCACTACTCTTATCACTGGCCTTGCGACCCCCTTAATCCTCCTCCTATTAATATTAACTTGTGGCCCAATCCTAATTAATCGAGAGAAAAAGTACAGGCTGTTAAGCTCATGGTTCTTAGCACTCCCTTTCAGAGGCTAGCTACAATGGAAGAAATTGCAGAAACTTTAGAATCAAAGATTTGATTTAACCCTAAGACCAGTGGGGAATGTAAAGGACAAATACATGACCTTGCCCCCTGGATTTTAAGGGAATGGCAAGAACTATCTGCTAATAGATGACCACTGCATTGTATAGATAACCATTGCTTTGTGTACACCGAAACTGATTGTTCCCTCAGGCATAAGACCTAACTGCAAATATCTGCTTCTGTAGTGCTTGCTTGCTGGCATACCCTAATCCAAATTCCTTAACAGGGGCTAAGACAACTATATGAGCAACCCACCCCCTGAGCTCGGGGCTGCTCTCTCCTCTGCGTAGGATGGGACAGTGGCCGCGTGGCCAATAAAGCTCTCTTAATTTGAACCCAGTTTGGAGTCTGGTCTGTCTCGTTGGTCTACAACAGCAGAAGTTCTTGGCCAGCACAGGGAACAAACAGGGAAGTCTGGAGTCCTAAAGATAAGTATCTGCCTCTCTCCGAGGAGCTAGTCCCAGTTCTGCCTCAAGGCAGCAAGCAAGCTTCCTTGATGAGAGTGTTCTGTTGTGGAAGACCTCTCACCAGAAGCAGGTCTGTGTCCCCTATGGGCAGGCACTGTCCCTCCCTATCCATATGCCTTAGACAAGCTGCCCTTTGGGATTCAGGTTGTGCATCTATGAAATGGGAATAAGAGGGCCTACCTTGCCAGGCCATATGAGATTCCAAATGAGACAGTCAATTCCTCACCCACCCCACCCTCCCACCCTGAGCCACCATCTCTGAGGGCAGGGCTGAAACAAGCCCTTCTCTGGCCCAGGGACTTAGACATCGTTTGCTGGGTAAACAGTTGGTCACATCCTCATACCACCCTAGATCCCACACCACTTGGCCCACTGATTTTCCCACCCTCTGCTCCCTTTTTCATCCTGCCCTTCCCTGAGGAGGCTGAGCAAGCTGGGACAGAATGGCCCTCACCACACACAGCACGGGCCTCTATTTCACTGGGTTTTAGGTTCCCTGTCTGCACAATGGCTATGCTGATCCAGAGAATCTTGCAAACCATCCAAGGGCCAGTGGCTATTGGTGGGAAGAGGTCATTTTAGATTCTACCCCAATCTTGTTTTTTTTAATCCTCACCCAAGGACATTCATTGATTTTTAGAGAGAAGGAGAAAGAAACATCAATGTGAGATAGCAACATCAATCAGTTGCCTCCTGCACACGCCCTGACCAAGAATGGGGTTCAAACCCGAAACCCAGGTATGTGCCCTGGCTGGGTTTCGAACCCACATCCCTTCAGTGTACAGAATGACACACTTACCAACTGAGCCACACTGGCCACGGTCTGTCCCAATCTTCATGGTTCATTCCTGCCCAGGACACTGCCCACAGTGCACCCTGCCCAGCTCTTCTTCCAGCCCAGAATCCTACATGGCCCTGAATGGAGGCCAGAGAAGAAGGGGGTGGACGGTGGGGGTGAGCAAGAGCCACCTCTACCATAATAACTAATAACCAGCTGACAGCTTGAATTATATATTTTCCAGTTCCTTGCCTATTGGTCAGGGAGGATGTGCAAATGTAAATGTGTATGTGCTCCTACTCCTCAGGGTCTGAGACTCGGGTGTGTGTGCTGACTCAGTCAGGTCAGCAGAGGGATGGCATGCTGACAGCTCTGCTCCTCCCAACAGAAGCCCCAGCTGCTCTAGCTCTTGACCAAGGGGTCCAAGTATGAGGTTGCAGCTTCCTGGCTAGGGCTGTAGGGAGTAGGGGAAGGATGGACCAGGTATGGTCAGAATGGAGGGAGTGTGTACTAAAAGGGGCCACCTGCTAACCTGACAAGCTCAGGGAAGGCCTGAGTGACAACTTGCAAACTCAAAGACCTAAAGTAACCACAATGGATGGTCTGAAATTTGTCCTAGGTAGTCATGTCCTAGGCTAGCAACTTCCCTGACAAAAGTCAGTTTTCAACTTAATGGAGCCTATTGCCTTTTCTTTTTGCATCTAAGGTAACACACCTTTAGAATGTGGGATAACTTCCTTTTTTCCAGACTCCTCAGGGCACAACCTATGCACCAGGGGGAAACCACAAATCCCCTCATCGTTATTATTATCATGTTGATTGTTGACTGTTAACTGTCCTGTGCCCACGTATGTAAAAGAAGAATGTGTCTGTCATTTTACTTTTTATCCAATCCCAGAGATTCCCCCCCTTGCTTTCTCCCACCTCCCTTGTCTGTCACCAGTGGATTTCATGTAACCCACTTACATCTTCTCTTTTGATTGTAATATATACATTAAGGTGCAAAACTGCCATTCTTCAGAGTACTATCTCAATCTGTTGAGGTTGAGATTTTGCTTCCTGGCATCTGTCAAAAGTTTGGCTCAAATAACTTCACAAAATTCTTCACAGGCACAGGTTTGAATGTTTCTTACATTGACATTACAATGGGGCTAGCTAGGAACCTTGAAGACAAGGAGGCAGGAAATTCCTTTCCACAGGTTGTCCAGGAGGAGGCAGGTTGTCCAGGAGCCTATAATGCCACAAGAACTCCAGTCTGAGAATGGAGATCCAGCCCAGCTCGGGGACTCATCTGAGGAGACCATGACCCTGCCTCACCTCCACCTCTCAAAGCCTAACACTCTCTACACCCTTTTCAAGGCCTTCCCTGACCCTCCTTCATCCCTCTCACAGTCAGGCCTCAAGGTCACCCCTCACCGATGTCCCCTGAATGCCACACTACAGACTCTCCACTTCATAACTAGCTGGTCCAGCCACCCTCTCCCTGGCCTTAAAAATCCCTTTAGCCCCTTCTAAATAGCACAAGTATGTGCAAACACATACACAGAAGTGACACCAATATTTCAATAGCCAACGCCACACGGGACACATACACCCTATACTTGAAAAATGATGGGAGTGAGAAGGCAAGCCAGGTGCAGCCCTCAGGCAGTGCAGAGACCCTGTCCCTGGCTTTGTAATCCCCTCACATCTGCCAACCGCCTAAACTACAGCAGAACTAGAAGGCCCCCAAGTACCCGGAAGCTATCATGTATAAAAGGTGGCTGGAACCCGGGTTTGGGGCTCAGCCTTTGGAGGTGACTCCACTGGGCCAGCACCAGTGCACATTAAACAGTCATTTTCTAATCCTCTGAGTTCGTGCAGCCTCTCTTCCCGCTGACCGAATTTCTGCCACAACAGGATAAGAGGCACTCGGTGGCCTGTGCTCAAGGAAATCAAGTGCCTGGTGGAGGAGTAGAGGCTGTGGACCTTCTGCTCATCCCTCACCCCTGCTTCTCCTTCTCCCTCCCTCTAGCCACCTCCCCACCCCAGTCAGCCTTGTCAGTGTTGACATTAATGGGCTGACATGAATAAGCCGGAGCTTCTCCATTTGACTGCCAGACTGGGCCTCAGCTGTGAAAGAATTGCTAATTAAAGCCACAATAAGGAAATATCAATGATGGACATCAATATTATTGCCTTCTGTGGTTCCCTGACTGTTGATTTGGGGCCATCTCTCTAGGACAATGCTGAGTGACTACAGAGGAGAAAAGCCCCACTTGGAGAAAGGCGGGCCTCCAGATGGATTCATTCTTGCAACTGGGCCTGTTCCCTCAGGGCAATGTCCCCTCTTCCTCCACCCAGGGTCCAGGGCTGAGGCTGAGCACAAGGGATCCATGATCCGGGATGGGGAACTGGTGATCCTGTGGAAAGCCCTGGCTCATCAAGTGACTGCAAGCTTATCTCTGCTTCTCTGGACCTCAGTTCCCTCAACTGCCAAATAGGCACAATCATTCCAGTCCTGCCTATCTTGCACAATGTGGAGGAGTGAATGAAATGTGAAAGCAAACTTTAGGAGGTTGACCTAATTGCAAAATACAGGGGCTTTGTGGGCTGGAGGAAACAGGTGGGGGCAAATGAGGGACTGAGCAGCACTGACAAAGGGATGGACATGTCCCAGCTCAATCAACTCTCAGAAGCAAATACCCTCCCCACCCTCCTGGCCCCCACCAAGCACTCAAAACTTGGTGGGAATCGAGCCCTGGCCGGTTTGGCTCAGCGGTTAGAGTGTCGGCCTGCGGTCCTGAGAGACCGGGGTTCGGTTCCCGCTAAGGGCGCGTACCTCCGTTGCAGTTTGTCCCTGGCCCTGGTCGGTTGTGCGGGTGGCAGCTACTCGATGTGTTCCTTTCGCATTGATGTTTCTCTCTCTCTCTCTCCCTCCCACTCTACCTGAACAAAAAATGGAAAAATGTCCTTGGGTGAGGATAAAAAAAAAAAAAAACTTGGTGGGAATCGAACACTAAAGTCAGAGAGAAGAAAGGCAAAGCTTAACACAAACGTGTAGCTGACACCTGGTGTCTCTGAGACTTGGAGCCTGTGAGAACTCAAGGCCTTGAACCCACACCCAAAACCCTGCAGACCATGCCAGTCACAGGTGGAACTCACACAGAGGGTGGCCCTTCAGCCACTGAGAGGGTCTCAGAGGCAACTCCCAGAAACAGAAAAACAGCACAGTGGAGAAGCACCATCAGAGACAGCCCAGACAGCCTTGTGAGCGGTACTGTGCCTGCCGGGTAAATCCCAGTCACAGGCACATATAACACATATACTCAGATTACATACACAGCCAAGTTCATAAATAAATGTGTATAGGCTGGAAACAGGCCAGCACACCTGCATGCACACATACACGCACACACGCAGCATCTTAGGCCAAAAGCCAAGCAAGAACCATGGAAACTTCTCCCTGTTGAGAAGTAACTAAAAAGCCCCATATGGCCTCCCAGGCACATGTGGCCTCTGAAACTATAGTTAAGACAAGTAGCAGCAACGAGGAGGCTAGGAAGCAGAGGCCAACAGTGCCTGAATATTTCACAGATGATTTTGCTTCACAGAAAATTCATCTTCGCCTGTGTGCATGTTAGGGTGTAATTACCCATTAGGTTGTGGAGCAGAAAGCAGGAGGCAACTCCAGGTCTGGGCCCTCACTCTGCCTCTGCCACAGGCCTAGTCCAACCTGGTGGGGCCCATCTACCGCTCACCTGTGCTGGAAAATTGGGTGCCATTTTGGGACACAGAGTGTCCTGACTCAGAGTCACCTCTGTCCTAGATCCTTGGACTCTGTCCCCAGCCACTCACCTCAGGTTCTCTCTTCAGGGGCTTAAGACCACTGGCTGTCTCACTCCTTCAAATACCCCCTCTCCTCTCCAAACCATCAAGCTGTTTACGGTTCCCTGAGGAAACAACAGAGGAGAACAAGATAGAAAAGAGAAGGCAAGAAGGGACAGAGGCCATCCTGGCTGGTCCCTGGAGTCCCCTCCCCTCACAGAGCTTGCCCACCAGAGTGGGGAAAGAGGAGGGGATTCACACCTCCCTCTTTTGCCTCCCACCAGGAGCACTCTCCCTCACTCCATTTGCCCTAGAAAATGTCCACTGGGCATAAGCTAAGCTCAGGTGGTATCTCCTTCAGGAGGCCCTCCAGAACCACCTCCCTGGGTCAGGAGCCTATTCTGGCTCCTGCAGCCCCTTATGTTTCCCTCCATCACTATTCTGTAATCAAGGGCTGAAAACATAGATGCCTGTAGGGGCCACAGAGGAAATGACAGTGAGCGAATGGGTGCAGGTAATGTAATTGAAGTGGGCAGGACTTGAGAAGTGGAGAGTATATGCCCTAAGGTGTTAACACCACCTCACGTCACGTTATGGCCCAGAGATTCCACTCCTGGGATAAGCCCAACCCACAAAGACTAATACACAAATATTCATAGCGGTATTGTTCATAATTGCCAAAAAGTATAAACAATCCACATGTTTATGAATGAATGTATAAACAAAGTGTGTTATATCAATAAAATGCAATATTCAACAAAGAATGAAATACTGACTCATACTACAACATGGATAAATGTCAAATATATTATGCTAAAGTAAAGAAGCCAGACATAAAGGCCACATATTATATGATTCCATTTACATAAAAGAAAGGCAAATCCATGGAGACAGGAAGATTAGTGATTGCCAGGGGCTGAGGGACGGAGAGCGGGGAGTGACTGGAAATGGATACAGGGTTTCCTTTTTATGGTAATATCGTTCTCTGAAATTAGTGATGTTGGTTGTACAATCTTGTAAATATACTAAAAAAACCGAACAGTACACTTTAAAATGGTGAGTTTTATAGTATGTAAATTATATCTCAATTTACAAAAAAAAAAAAAAGTTTTAAATGAAAACACATTCACAAGCTATATCCCTGGTCAGGGCCTCCAACTTCTAGTTCATACATCTGTCTACCCACAAGAATGGAGCCTGAGGACCCTCCATGGCCCCCAGAGCTGGCACCCCAAGGTCAAGTACCTGAGAGCCATATTACTGCAGCATATTAGCCCAGGCCACATGTTGTGCTCTCCAAAACCTCCCTCAGATGGCTCTGGTCCAGAGTCACAGCCATGTCTCAGGCAAGGCCACTGAGACACAGTTTCAAGGTCACCTGTCCTAAGGTTCTAAGGTCACATGGCAAGCTGGAGGCAGAACTGAGGAGAGAGGCCAGGCTTCCTGACTTGGTGGCAGAGGCAGATGGATACAAAGGTACAGGCAGCTCTGCCACTGCTTCCTGCCTCAAGGCCCTTCAGATCCCTGGCAGGCCTCAGAATCAAGTCCACCTGCTGGATCTAGCCTTAGTCCCCTTTGGGCCCTGAAGGCAGCTCATCCATGGCAGCAAGGCCCCTGCCCCTCACTTCTTCAGGAACACACTTTCAGGGAGCCATTGTGGTTTCCCACAATCCCCAGACATGGCCAACACCATAACACTCAGTTTCTCAGAGGCCCAGACAGTTTGACTGGATCCTCTGGGTAGGCCAGGGGCAGAGGCTGGTCAAAGCCTCACAGATGCAGAAAGACTTTTAGGTAGAATGACCAACCATCCTGGAACTGAGAGTTGCTGAAACTTGGACAGTCCTGGGCAAGGTAGGACAGTTAGCCACCCTGCCTGGGAGGATGCCCTAGTGGGTGAGCCACGGGAGGGTGCAGGGGAAGCAAGCTTCTCTCCGGAGAGGCCTTCTGTCCCTTCCTCTCATGCTTACCTTCTCTTTGTCTCTGCCATCCTCCCTCCCCCAGCTTTCAATCAGCAGAAAAGAATCCTCTCTTCCAGCTTCTCCTTCAGGTCTCTCAAGGAAAGAAGGTTTCTGGAACCAGCCCTTGCGTCTGTTGAGATGCCCTGAGGGTCATCAGGCAGAGGGAGCAGATGGCAAGGTAAGGCCCATTACTCCTTTAGCCATGGCCTCCCTGCAGACTGTCAGCTCCCGGAGGGCAGGAAACTAGTTTCTGTTTGAGTCTCAGTTGTGCCTCTGGTCTAGAAGGCTAGCTGCCCAGTAAATATTTGCTGAATGAATAATTGAATCCATTTAGGCTTCCTAATGATAGGTCTGAACTGAAGAAAAAAAGAGTTTGGAAACTACTGGCCTCAGGAATAAATTCTAAAGTCTTCAGCTGGCCATGGAGTTTTCTTCTGTATGACCCCTCACACCTCCCAGCCTTCTCTCAACTCACTGACAGGCTCCACCCCCAGCACCCCCACAGACCCAGGCCTTTGCTTATGTAGGTCTCCTTCCTGAAGCACTCTTAGCCTGCTCCTGGGCACCAGCTCAGTTCCTCCCCTCCCTGAAGTCTCACTTGGTCACTATCTGCCCCCGTCCTCAGGCTCCCTCCCTAGTTGAGCCCTGGCAGTGCGTTTGGGAGGATGCGCTGGTGAGAATAAGGGAAGAGCTAAAGGTTGAGTCTGACTGCAGGTCACCCAGGTCCTGGGCCACCCTCAAGCTGAAAGGGTGACTGGGTGACTCAGGGTCTGACTGCCAGCAGCTGGGTACAAGGCCAGGTTTGGTTGACAGAGGAGGCGAGGGGAAGGGAGAGAGAAGAGAAAGGAAAGGATAGGTAACAGGAGGGAAAGGGGAAATGAGGTAGGAGCTGCTCTTGGCTCACGGATCCCAGGAAGACTAAGTCAGAGTCCAACACAGTGATAAAACAATTGGGCAGCAGTTCACCTTTTTAGACACATGATATCCCCAAAGACACAGATTAGTCGTCCTGTGCAGACTGAAGGGAGAAGGAAGCCCCTCTGGAAGAAAAACGTCAGCTTTAGACAAGCAGTCACATCTCCTTTCCACTCCCCTGCCCTCATGCACCAGTGGGGTAGGAAGCAGCCAGATACTATCTGGGCCTCTTGCTATGTCTTCCTTCAGCCTAAGAAGTTCAGCCACCCACCCCGGTGACCTCTAGTGTTAGACCCTCCTAACCCTACTTACAGACTGAGCCCTGACCCTTGTCTTATAGTGAGATCTGATCCTATTCATTCATTGAACCTTGAGCCTTGTCACACATTGAGCCCCAACCCTGATCAACACACTGAGCCCCAACCCTGCTCACACACTGAGCTCTGACCCTGCTCATACAATGAGCCCTGACCCTGACAGGGTACAGTAGCCCTCTAAGAACTAAAGGAAGTTCCAGGGATGCCTCAGCCTCTCCTCCTATGACTCCTCAGAGCTGGTGACAGATCCAGTCCATGGGTGCCAGAGACAGGTCCCAGCACTGAGTGACTGCTGGCAGCTGACCCAAGGTAGCTCATAGGTGGCTGAGTTCTGATTCTTCCCCAAGACCAAGACAGAATGTGATAAGCCCCCTCTGGTCTCAGGACACAGCAGTGTCTATGAGCCCAGCCACTGGTTTCCACAAAGAAGCTGCCACTACCTCCCATTCCCCAGCCAGTGCTTACTCCCTCCACATCCTCTCTGCCTCCCACAGGGATCCATCTCTACCTCCCTTGATTTTTCAAGTGTCCCAAAAAAGCTTTGAATTTCTGGAAACCTGCCCCCTCCCCTTCACATCACACTGGTCCCCATTCAGTGTCCTCAGCTGGCTGTCAACTAATCCCTACAGAGGTGTTACTAATAATTCAGATGTTAACTATAAACTTAAAGTGTGATTCCCCACCAGGAACATATTGGTTTTAACAGGTTGCTCTTGGAAATGGGAAAACTTTCAAGACCCATTCAAATGGCAGAGTGGGGTTTAGTATTTTGTGCCTGGAGCCTTTCTAGCCTTCCTGAAACCCCCCTTCCCCTCATCCTTTACTAGGGTCCACAGAATGACCCCCAGAGAGCTGCATTCCAGTTTCAGCTCCACCTATCTCTCTTTACCTCAGTTTCTTTTTCTTTTCTTTTCTTTTCTAATGTTTTTATTTATTTTTTTAGAGAGAGAGGAAAGGAGAGATAAAAACATTAATGTGAGAGGGATACATCCTTTGGCTGCCTCCTGCACACCCACTACTGGGGATCAAGCCCGCAACCTGGGAATATGTCCTGACCAGAAATCGAACCAGGACCTCCCAGTCCATGGGACGATGCTCAATCCACTGAGCCACACCAACCAGGCTGAACCTCACTTTCTTCATCTGCAAATGGGTATAGAGAATACCAACCTTGCAGAATTGTGATAAGGCCCTCCATACTCAAAAGCTCCCACGGTCCCTAACCTCCCTTTGCCTATCCTCATCAAAGGTAACTGTGTCAGTTTCCCCCACCTCCCACCTCCTCCCACTCTACTCCCAATCAATCACCCAGCCTGTGGGTTCTCTCCACTTCCCAAATGTCTCCCCAGGCAAAGATCAATAGAATCAATCACCAAGGCCTGGACAGATATGAGACTGTGGGGACACTGAACAGATGATGGTAATGGAACATCAGAGAAGCAGGGAAAGAATCTCAATAAACAGTGTCACCAGGCCAGTGTTGTTCAGTGGTTGAGTGTTGACCCATGCACTAAGAGGTCGCCAGTTCAATTCTCAGTTGGGGCACATGCCCAGGTTGTGGGCCAAATTCCTAGTGGGAACATGCAGGAGATGACCAATTGATGTTCTCTCTCATTGATGTTTCTATCTCTCTCTCCCTCTCCCTTCCTCTCTCTGTAAAATCAATAAAGAAAAAAAAATTTTTTTTTATCCTCACCCAAGGACATTTTTTCCATTTTTTGTTCAGACAGAGAGGGAGGGAGAGAGAGGAAGAGAGAGGAAGAGAGAGAGAGAGAGAGAAACATCGACGTGAAAGGGACACATCGAGTGGTTGCCACCCACACGACCCAACCAGGGCCGGGGACAAACTGCAACCAAGGTACATGCCCTTAGCAGGAGCCGAACCCAGGTCTCTCTGGACTGCAGGCCAACGCTCTAACTACTGAACCAAACTGGCCAGGGCAAAAAAAAATTTTTAATAAATAAATAAACAGTGTCAAAACAGCTGGTCATTTGGGGAAAAAACACTTAGATCCCTACCTCAAACCACACACATAACAACATTCTGGATGAACAAAGATTTAAAGATTTTTAAATATCATAAATAACTAGAAAACAATGTAAGACAACATTTTCAAAACTTTGTAGTAGAAAAGAATGACAGACTTGATCATAGGACAATTTTAAACTTTTAAGGGGTTAAAAAAAAAAGGCATAAAACTAAATGACAAAAAAACAACGAACCATAAAACTTTGAAAAAAAATATTTGCAACATAATACAGATAAAGGGGTAAATCCCTTACCCTCTTATAAATCAATTTGCTCTTGCAAGTAAGATGCATTTCACAAAACACATCACTCCCCATCACTGAAACCAAGGTCACCTGTGACCTCCCCAGGACTAATGCATGATCAATGCTCAAGCTACATCTTACTTGACCTCACACTTGAAACATATTTTGCCTTTGGCTTCTAGGACACCACTTGCTTGGTTCTCCTCCACCTTGCTGGCTGCTCCTACTCAGCCACCTTTTTGATTCCACCTCAGTTCCCCAACTTTTAGCTGAAGGAGGCCCCAGGGCTAGGTCTTTGGTTCTTCTTTTTTTCCCCCATGTATTCTTACTACCTTGATGCTCATCCAATCTTATGGTTTTAAATATTATCTTTATACTAATGACCCCAAATTTATATCTCTAGCCCAGACCTGTCCCCTAAACTCCAGCCTCATTTCTCCAACTGTCAACTCCACATTTGTATATGGATGTCTACTGGCACCTCAGCTTCACAGTCCACAGCCAGGGCCTGCTCATCAGTGTGCCACCTGGGCAGTCACACAGGGCCTCGTAGTCAGGGGGCCCCAGGTTTGGTTTAATGCTCCACTGTCACCACAGGAAAACTTTTTTTTTTTAATCCTCACCCAAGTACATGCTTTTATTAATTTTTAGAGACAGAAGAAAGAAGAGAGAGAGAGAGACATCAATCGGCTGCCTCCCATATGCAACCTGACTGGGAATCGAACCCACAGCCTTTTGGTGTATAGGATGATGCTCCAACCAACCAAGCCACTCAGCCAGGGCACCACCTGGAAATTTTTAATGATTTTTTTAAACAGAGGGCCACCCTTTTTCATTTTGCTCTGAGCTCTACACATTAAGTAGCCAGTCCTGTCCACAGTGGAGCTCCCCGACTCCAAACCCATTACTCCATAGTTTCTGCTCTGTCTCTGTTGTTAGCAGACCCACCCTTCTAGCTACTGGGACCAAAATCATTGGAATCATTGTTATGAAATAAATGGTTGTGCCTTCAAAATTCATATGTTGAAGTCTTCACAGTAATATGATGGCATTTGGAGGTGAAGCCTTTGAAAGGCAATTAGAGCCCTGGCCAGTGTGGCTCAGCGGTTAGAGCATCGGCCTGCAGTCCAGAGAGACCCGGGTTCAGTTCCCACTAAGGGCGTGTACCTCAGTTGCAGTTTGTCCCTGGCCCTAGTTGGTTGTGCGGGTGGCAGCCACTGGATGTGTCCCTTTCACATCGATGTTTCTTTTTCTCTCTTCCTCTCTCTCCCTCCCACTCTACCTGAACAAAAAATGTCCTCAGGTGAGAGGCAATTAGAGTTAGATGAGATCATGAGGGTGGGGTCCTCATGATGGGATGAGTGTCCTTAAAAGAAGGAGAGATACCAGAGCTCTTTCCACCTGCACACAAAGAAGAGATCTTGTGAGCACAAGCAAGCCAAGCAGAGGGTTATTACCAAAAACTGAGTCCACCAGCATCCTGATCTTGGACTTACCAGTCTCCACAAGTGTGAGAAATAAAAGTGTATTGTTTAAGCCAACTAGCCTATGGTATTTGGTTCTGGCAGTCCAAGATGAGTAAGACAGTGACCTTTGGCTCCCTCTCTCACACATAACACCTCATCTAATCTGTCAGCTAATCCTATTGGCTCCATGAACATGCACCTAGAATCCATCCTCATCTCCCCACCTCCATTAAGACCCCCATAGACCAAGCCCCATCATTTCTTCCCTGGATCACTGCAACAGCCTACCAACTGATTTTCCTTCTTCCACCCTGGCCTCCTCCACAGCAGCCAGAATAATCTGGTTAAAATGAAATTCTGATCATGTCATGTCACTAATCAGAAACTTCCATGGCTCCCTGCATCATCCTAAGGAAAAGGGTGAACCACAATGCCCTGCATACCTGACTCTTGATCCTCCCTGACTATACCTACCATTCTTTCCTCACTCACCCTGTTTTAGCCACACTGGCCTCCTCACTGATTCCTGAACAGATCAGGCCTACTCCTGACTCAGGGTTTTGGACATCCACATTACTCATTCTCTCACTTCCTACAGGTCTTCATTTCAATGCCACCTCCCAGTAAGACCTGGCTGACTACCATATCCAAGTCGCCCAACACTTACAATCTCTCTCCTGCTTTATTTTTTTTTCTCCTTAGTACTTAACACTCATACGCACACTATATTTCACTTATCTGTTTTTCCTTGGTGGTCTCTCCTCCACTACAGTATAAGTTCCATGGAGGAGGTATTTTGTGTCAGTTTTGTTTGCTGTTAGGCCCCTAACCAAAACAGTGCCCAACATATAGTAGGTGTTCAATAAACACCTACTGAATGAATGGACAGATGAATAGGAAAATAAGCATGACATGAACTGGCGAAATTGACAAATGAAGAAAGTAAAATGGCCAAACAAGCACACACAAATATGCTCAAGTTCATTAGTAGTCCAAGAAATGGAAAATAAAATCAGTTTTACCTATCAGATTGGCAGAGATTTAAGTGGCTGATAATTCTCATGGTTGGCAAGGGTGAGGGGACGAGGCTTCCTGTGCATGGTAAATCGGCATAGCCTTCTGGAAGCTGATCTGGCCATACAGATTAAACCTTGAAGTGTGCATGCCCTCTGACCCAGGCAGTCCACTACCAGAAACATTCCTGAAGGACTCAGACACAATTGCACACATATGTATAAACTGGGAGATTCCCTGAGTGAGTTTTATAAATAGCCAAACACTGGGAATTATCTAAAAAGCCACCAACAAGATTAATAATTGATACATAATTTAAAGACCATCCAATCAATGGGTGTAAAAGGATAATGAAGAACTCTGGAATGAGCTACACAATATTTGAAAGTAAAAGAACCAAGTGACAGAGCAGTATAACTAGCATGAGCCCATGCTTTTCCTTTTAAAAATGTTTGTAAGTGCATAGAAAAATGCACTCTGGAAGGACATCTGTCAAACTAGTTAGCAGTGTTTAGCCCTGGGAAGGAAGAAATTATGGGAAGAGCTTGAACTGCATGCTTGATATATTCCTGGATTGTTAGATAGGTAGATAGATAACATAAAGAAAGTATTAGCCCTGGCCAGTTTGTCTCAGTGGTTGAGCATCAACCTGCGGACCAGAGAGTTCTGGGTTCAGTTCCCTCTAGGGGCACATACCACAAAAAACAAAAGTATTACTTTAATAGTCAGAAATATAAAAAGGCTGTCTTTACTCCACTGTATGCTCTTGCCACCTTTGTCAATTATTAATTGAGCATATTGCCTTGGGTCCATTTCTGGGTTCTCTGTTCTGTTCCACTGGTCTATATGCCTGTTCTTGTGCCAGTACCAGGCTGTTTTGATTACAGTGGCTTTGTAGTGTAACCTGATATCTGGTATTGTGATCCCACCTACTTTGTCCTTCTTTTTCAAAATTGCTGTGGCTATTCGGGTATTTTTTTGGTACCATATGAACTTTTGAAGTATTTGTTCTAGTTCTGTGAAATATGTTGTTGGTATTTTATTGGTGATTGCATTGAATCTATAGATTGCTTTGGGTAGTATGGACACTTTGATGATGTTAATTTTTCCAATCCATGAACAAGATATATTCTTCCACTTTTTTATATCTTTCTTTATTTCTTTTTCCAATGTCCTGTAGTTTTCTGCAAATAGGCCCTTTACTTCTTTGGTTAAGTTATTCCTAGGTATCTTAATTTTTTGGCTGCGATTGTAAATGGGATTGTTTTTTCAGTTTCTCTTTCTGTGAGTTCATCATTGGTGTATAAGAATGCTGTCGATTTCTTGACGTTAATTTTTTATCCTGCTACTTTGCCAAATTCATTGATTAAGTTTAGTATATTTTTGATGGAGTCTTTAGGGTTTTCTATGTATAATATCATGTCATCTGCAAATAATGAAGTTTTACTTCCTCCTTTCCAATTTGGATCCCTTTTATTTTTTCTTCATGTCTGATTGCTGTGGCTAAGACTTCCAGTACAATGTTAAATAAGAGTGGTGAAAGTGGACATCCCTGTCCTGTTCCTGTTCTTAAGGGAAATGCTTTTAGTTTCTGTCCATTGAATATGATGTTGGCTGTAGGTCTTTCATATATGGCCTTTATTATGTCGAGATATGATCCCTCTATTCCCACATTGCTGAGCGTTTTTATCAGAAATGAATGCTGGATTTTGTCGAATGCTTTTTCAGCGTCTATTGATATGATCATGTGGTTTTTAGTCTTCATTTTATTTATGTGGTGTATCACATTTATTGATTTGCGACTATTGTACCAGACTTGCATCTCTGGGATGAATCCCACTTGGTCATGGTAAATAATTTTTTTGATGTATTGCTGGATTCGATTTGCTAGTATTTTGTTCAGGATTTTGGCGTCTATGTTCATCAGGGATATTGGCCTGTAGTTTTCTGTCTTTGTAATGTCTTTTTCTGGTTTTGGAATTAGAATTATGCTGGCCTCATAAAACGAGTTTGGAAGTCTTCCTTCTTCTTGAATTTTTTGAAATAGTTTGAGGAGAATGGGTGTTAGTTCTTTTTTGAATGTTCAGTAAAACCTCCTCATGAAGCCATTTGGGCCTGGGCTTTTGTTTGCTGGGAGAGTCTTGATGACCTCTTCAATTTCCTTAGTTGTTATTGGTCTGTTCAAGTTTTCTATCTCTTCCCGATCCAGTTTTGGAAGGCTGTGTGTTTCTAGAAATTTGTCCATTTCGCTTAGATTGTCAAATTTGTTGCCATATAGTTGTTCATAGTAGCTGTTAACAATGTTTTGTATTTCTGTGGTGTTGGTTGTTACTTCTCCTCTTTCATTTCTGATTTTGTGTATTTGGGTTCTTTTGTTTCTTGGTGTGTCTAGCTAAGGGTCCATCAATCTTGTTTATCTTTTCAAAAAACCAGGTCTTTGTTTCATTGATCCTTTGAATAGTTTTATTTATTTATTTATTTTTTGGTCTCTATGTCATATTTCTGCTCTGATCTTTACTATTTCCTTCTTTCTACTTGCTCTGGGGTTTTCTTTTTGTTTGCTCTCTTGTTCTTTAAGTTGTGAGGATAGACAGTCAATAGAAATTTTTCTTGTTTATTGAGGTAGGCCTATAGTGCTATGAACTTCCCTCTCAGAACTGCTTTTGCTGTATCCCATATATTTTGTGTTGTTGTATGTTCATTTTCTTTCTTTTTTTTTTTTTATCCTCACCCGAGGACATTTTTCCATTTTTTACTCAGATAGAGCGGGAAGGAGAGAGAGGAAGAGAGAGAAACATCGATGTGAAAGGGACACATCGAGTGGCCGCCACCCACACGACCCAACCAGGGCCAGGGACAAACTGCAGCCAAGGTACATGTCCTTAGCGGGAACCGAACCTGGGTCTCTGTGGACCGCAGGCTGACGCTCTAACCGCTGAGCCAAACCGGCCAGGGCGTATGTTCATTTTCATTGGTTTTCAGGAAGTTTTTAATTTCTTCCTTGATCTTCTCGGTAACCCATTCATTGTTTAATAACATGCTATTTAGCCTCCATGTGTTCAAATGTCTTTGCATGTTCTTGTTACAATTGATTTCTAGTTTCATGCCATTGTGATCTGAGAAGATGCTTGATATGATTTCAGTCTTCTTGAACTTGTAGAGATTTAGTTCGTGTCCTATCATGTGGTCTATCTTTGAGAATGTCCCATGTGCACTGGAGAAGAATGTGAATTCTGTAGTTTTGGGGTGTAATTCTCTGTAGATGTCTATTAAATCCATTTGGTCTAGTGCTTCATTTAGAGTCTCTGTTTCCTTGCTAATTTTTTGTCCAGAGGATCTATCCAGTGGTGTCAATGGGGTGTTGAAGTCCCCTGATATGATTATATTGCTGTCGCTTTCTCCTTTGAAGTCCTCCAGAAGATTTTTAACATATTTTGTTGCTCCTATATTGGGTGCATATATGTTTATCAAGGTTATATCTTCCTGTTGGATAGACCCTTTTAATATTATGTAGTGGCCTTCTTTGTCTCTAGTTATGGTCTTCATTTTGAAATCTATTTCATCACATGAGTATTGCTACCCCAGCTTTTTTTTTTTTTGCTTTCCGTTTGCTTGGAAGATTTTTTCCCATCCCTTCACTTTCAACCTATGTGAGTCTTCTGTTGTGAGGTGGGTCTCTTGTAGATAACATAGATGAGTCATGCTTTCTTATCTAATCGGCTACTCTGTGTCTTTTTATCAGAGCATTCAATCCATTTACATTTAAGGTGATTATTGATATGTACTTATTTATTGCCATTTTTGTTTAGTGTGGTTCTATTTTTCTTCCTATTCCTTCTACTAATTACAGCAGTCCTTTTAGTATTTCTTGCAGTGCTGGTTTGGTGCTAATGTATTCCCTTGCCTTTTTTTTGTCTGGGAAGTTCTTTATTTGACCTTCTATTTTGAATGATAGCCTTGCTGAGTAGAGTAGTCTTGGATTCAGTTCCTTATTTTTCATGACCTTGATTACTTCATGCCATTCCCTTCTGGCCTGTAGTGTTTCTTGTGAGTAGTCAGCTGAGAGCCTAATGGGGTTTCCTTTGTAGGTAACCTGTTGCTTATCTCTTGCTGCTTTTAGGATTCTCTCTTTGTCTTTAATTTTTGGCATTTTAATTACTATGTGTCTTGGTGTGGGCCTGTTTGGGTTCTTTTTACTTGGGGCTCTCTGTGCTTCTTGAACTTGAATGCCTTCTTCCTTCAGCAAATTAGGGAAGTTTTCTGTCACTATTTCTTTGAATATATTCTCTAAACCCTTGCTCATTTTCTTCTTCTACGGGGACTCCTATGATGCGAATATTGTTAGATTTCCAGTTGTCCCACAGTTCTCTTAGGCTGTCTTCCTGTTTTTAAATCGTTTTTTTCCTTTTGGTTTTCTGATTGGTTGATTTTTTCTACCCTGTCTTCTAATTCACTGATCCAGTCCTCAGCTTCCTCTACTCTGCTTTTTAGACCTTCCAATGTGTTCTTTATTTCTGATATGTCATTTTTGATCTCTTCTTGGTGCTTTTTAATTTCCAATTGGTTTATTTTCAGCATCTCTATGTCCTTACTCATGCTGTTGAGCATCTCTATTTCCTTACTCGTGCTGAAGATCATGGCTCTGAATTCTAGCTCTGTTAACTTGCCTAACTGCTCCACATTGATCTCATCTTTGGTGGAGGTCTCTTGTTCTTTCATTTGGCTTTTGTTTCTGTGTTTCACCATTTTGGCTATCACAGTGGGCTTTGGAGCCTGTCAGGTTTTCCCTGTGAGTGTTGGTGTTCTGCTGTTTTTGGCTCCCTCTCCTGGGTTTGGATGAGTGAGGGAGGACCCACATTAAATACCACTGTAAAGTCTTAATTTCCTGGTTAACTTTGCTAGCCCAGGGTAGGTACTGTTATCCTCTAGCTTTTTGCCTGGAGCCTAGCAGTTGAGGTTACTTGAAGAGTTTTGGGTTGTCAGTTGATTGAAAAACTCCCTCAGGTGCTCAGCATGAGGGGATTTCCCGAGGGAGGGGCAGATGCTAGTGAGCCTCAATTAGCTTTTCAATGGCCCACTGGGTGGGGTTGAATCTCTGAGGGAGGGGCTGCTGCCTCTCCCCAGAGCCCTGGGAAGGAGCAAGATAGCCACCATCCTGTGTGGCCTCAACTCAGCAAAAACTCTGAGCACCCTCCAATCCTGAGTGTCCCCACACCATTCCAGTCCAGTCTGCCCTCCCTTTGTTGGAGCCCAAGGTGAGTGGCTGTTGCTTTTTTAGCCTCTGTCCCGGCTCTGTGCTGTGGAGCCGCTTGGGACTTTAACCTGAGGGCGTTGCTCACAGCTAAGGCCACTGCTGTCTGTGGGCTCCCATCCCCCCTCTTACACTCTCCCAATCCTACCAGGATCAAGTCAGTGTTCCTGGTTATATGGTCCTCGCAAGATGCTTTTCTGTTGCTTTTTCCCGTCGATTTGTCTGTGTTATAGTTGTAATTCCAGTTTGGTTCTGGGAAAAGGTCTGTGTAGCTTCCGCTCACTCTGCCGCCATTTTGGCCACTCTGGGTTCTAAGCTCATGAAATAATTTTCTATTCCTGGGTTCTTTCACAGCTACAGGCCCATCTCACATCTCTGTTCACAGGTACAAAGGCCCAGCTGAACCTGTCTCACGACCTCCTCAGACTGGACTCTGCTAAGGGCCAGACAGGGGAAGATAGGACCCTGAGATCACTCTCAACCCCAGCCTCCAGCAGGAATGGCTTGTGGGACTGAGAAATAAGGACATGGACACTCACTGTGGCCGGAGCCAGCTTGGCCACTCCTGGCTCCAGGACACCTGTCATAGGTACTGGAGGCCATGGATCCGAGGGGACCAAGGTGGGCCCAGCAGGGAGACTGACCAGAGGAGGATAGGGAGTGGGGCATCAGCCCTCACTAGGGTTGCCAGATTTAGCTAATTAAATTGTATGTCCCATGCAGTATTTGGGATATACTTGTTCCCCCAAAAAAACAAAACACAGTTATCTGTCTGAAGTTCCAATTTAACTGGACATTCTGTATTTTTTCTGGCAAGCCCAGCCTGCACTCCATCATCTGAGGAACAGCAGAGAAGCCAAGTGGAAAGGTGAGTTGGGCCGTGCCTAGCATTGGAATGAGTATCTCTTCCCTGGGGGAGTCCTGCAAAGAGCAGGAACTTCCATAGTCAGAGCCATCACTCAAGGAAGTATCCACACAAAGTGAATACAGTGACTCTGGCAGAAAAAAGTCAGTGACCACAAGGGGAGCCCCACAGAGGCAACACCTCACAGCCAAAATACGTAGTAGGCATGTGCATGAAAGTCCTGGACAAACTGCAGACAGTGAACACGTGAGAGCAAATGGATGCTGGAGGAATTATGTGTCCTGGGGCCAGCCTTATGGTGCCCTGGGAGGTAGCCTGATGAGGACGCGTGACTGCTGATGTGGCCCGCTTTCTCAGAAGTCTAGAAGCTCCTCTCCAGGAGACTGCTGTGTCCCACACCCCACACACCATTTCCCCTGGCAAGGGCTCGTTCCATCCTCACTCCCAGGGCCATCTCACCTTGTACAGAGGCATAAAGCAGATGAGGCCGCCTCACTCTCCCCCTACCTGAGTCAGATGGTGCCAGGATACAAATAGACCGGCCTCTGGGGGCCCAGGGAGCAGCAGCCTGTCCATCGTGGTCCCAGCATGCACTGTAGGGGAGGAGCAGGAAGATTAGTGTGGGCAAAAATGGAGCTTCTACTACCCCAGATGGGCTCACCTCAGTTCAGGTTCCCCAAGACAGATCCCAGTCTCCCAGCCCAGTGGGGCTCCACACTGCCTCCCACCATTCTCCCTGATGTCCCCCAACCCCTTTGAATGGCCTAGCCTTCAGGGCCTTGTCCAAGTTCCCACTTCTCACCATCTCAACCTGTCCTCCATAGGTCAAGCGCACTCTTTAAGTTGTGTTCACAACATGTACACACATGCATGCACACACACATAAACATATATAAGCACATACATATGTGTGCATACATGCACAAACACATACACATGCACACCTAAGCATGCATACACATAAACACACACATGTCCTGGCTGGTTTCGCTCAGCAGTTGGAGCGTCGACCTGTGGACCAGAGAGTCCTGGGTTCGGTTCCCTCTAGGGGCACGTACCAAAAAAAAAAAAAAAAACATACACACACATACACATGCACATGCATAAACATATACACATCTATACACCTATACACACACACCTACTCAAATACATACACACATATACACATACACACATACTCTTACAAACAAATAAGCAACTCCACCCCATTGTCTCTGAGATTACTGCTGCTTCCAGCTTCACTTACATGTCCTCACTTCCAGCACCCCTCAACCCAGAACATCTAGATTATGCTCCACCACTACCTGCAATACTCTTAGCAAGGTCCCAAAGGACCCCACCTGCCTATGCCAGTCCTCCTGCTCCAGTCCTCCCTGACCCACCCTCTCCTTGGGACATCATACCCCTCCATCACTTGTACACATGGTCACAGCTGCTGGTTTCTTTTTCTTTTTTTTTTTTTTAATCCTTACCCGAGGACATTTTTTTGTTCAGATACAGTGGGAAGGAGAGAGAGGAAGAGAGAGAGAGAAACATCGACGTGAAAGGGACACATCAAGTGGCTGCCACCCACACAACCCAACCAGGGCCGGGGACAAACTGCAACCAGGGTACATGCCTTTAGCGGGAACCGAACCCGGTTCTCTCGGGACCGCAGGCCGACACTCTAACTGCTGAGCCAAACTGGCCAGGGCACAGCTGCTGTTTTCTGTCCTGCCCTCCCCCATCCTCCCTGGGGCATCTCACCCACATCAGTGTTTCAGTGTTTCCTTTATATATGCCCAGAAAAGAGTCGAAGCCCCTGACCTGTTTCCTGCCTTCTCCTCCTCCAGCACCCAGCTCTAGCCACATGGGCTACCTTGCTGCTCTCTGCCTGACATACCATCCTCTGGATCCTCATAGGTCTGGCTCCCTCTCTTCACCTAGGTTCAGCTAAAAGTACCTCCTTTTAAAGCCTTCCCTAACTACTACAGTGTGTGCAGGAGCCCCTCCTTACCTGTGTCACACACCCTGACTGACTGACTCATCATTTGGTTTTCTGTGTCTCAACAATCCCACAGTGAGTTTTTTCCCCCAGTAAGGTTAATTGAGGTATAATTTACCTACAGTAAAATTTATCCTTTTTAGTGCACAGTTCTATGAGTTTTGACAGCTGCATAGAGCCATGCAACCACTACCATGATCGAGATATAGAACAATTCTATCACCCTAAAAAAATCTCCACGTGCTGTCCCTTTGTAGTCAACTCTCCTCACCCCCAGCCCCTAACAACCACTTATCTGTTTTCTTCTCTATAGTTTTGCCTTTTTAAGAATGTGATATAAATGGAATCATCTATATGTAGTTTTTTGATCTGTCTTTGTTTACTTACCATATTATGCATTTGAGATTTACTTGTGTTGGTTATTTTATCAGAATTTTATTCCTTTTTTTTTTTCAGTGCTGGTGATTTTTTTTTCTTTAATAATTTTAGAGAGAGTTGAAGGGAGAGGGAGAGAGAGATAGAAGCATCAATGAGAGAGAACATCGACTGGCTGCCTCCTGCATGCCCCTTACCAGGGATTGGGCCCACAACCTGGGCATGTGCCCTGACTGGGAATCGAACTGGCAACCTCTGTGTGCATGAGTCGATGCTCAATGCTCAACCACTGAGCCACACCAGCCGGGCTTATTCTTTTTTTTAATTGCTGAGCGGTATTTAATTGTTTATCCATTCACCAGCTGAAGGACATTTGGGTTGTTTGCAGTTTTTGACAGTTATGAATAAAGCCACCATAAATATTCATATACAAGTTTTTGTGTAAACATAAGTTATTTCTCTTGGGTACCTAAGCAGGATTGCTGGGTTACATAGTAAGCATATTTTTAAGTATATAAGAAACTGCCAAACTGTTTTCCAAAATGGCTCCACCATTTTGCATTCCCACTAGCAACATATGACAGTTCCATTTGCTCTGTACCCTCACCAGCACTTGGTGTTGTCAGTTCTGTAAAAGTCAGTGCAATAGCTATGCAGTGGTATGCACTGTGATATTAATTTGCATTTCCCTACTGACTAATGGATGAATAATTTTCCATGTGCCCGATTTATTGTTTTAGTACCATTACTATTTAAAATTGTCATCTTAATTATTTATATTTTCCTTTCCTCCATTATATATGAGAGCAGGGACCTTGACACCTACTCCCTAACACCTAAAACAATATCTGAATGGTGATGATGATGATGACAACAGTAGTGTTGGTGACAGCTAACATTGATAGAACCCTTATTATTGTTCTAGTGCTTTATAAATATTAACTCAATTTTCACAGCTACCCAAGAGACAGATGCTATCAATATCCCTATTTTAAAGAGGAGAAAACCAAGGCAAAAAGAAGTAACTAGCTCAAGGTCACAGCTAATAAGGGGCCAAGCCAAGCTTCAATTCCAGATGTTCTAGAGACAGAATGCAGTTGTAACCAGTATGTTATATTGTCCATAGCAGCCACATTTGCTGAGGAATAAAAGCAGGGAAGAAAGCAAACAACTTACAGTCCTTTCTCTCCTCGAGAGGGTACTCTCCTGGGCTTGAGGCTATCATATTCAGCATGCCACAGACTGAATAATTGTGCCCCTCCCCCCAAATTCATATGTTGAAACCTAATCACCAAAATAGTAGTATTTGGGGAGGTGATTAGGACATGAGACTGGAGCCCTCATGAATGGGATTAATGGCCTTATAAAAGAGATGCCAGAGAGATTGCTTAACCCTTGCACCATGAGGATACCATGAAAAGACGGCCATCTACAAACCAGGAAACAGATCCTCACTAGACACCAAATTTTCTGGAACCTTGGTCTTGGACTTCCAGCCTCCAAAATTTAAGAAATAAGCTTTTATTGTATATAAGTCACCCAGTCTATGGGATTTTGTTACAGCGCCTGAATGGAATAAGACACAATGGTTTCCGGATGTCTCCTCTGGATTTTGTCCTTCCAAAGCTGAATTAATCCTCACTCTCAATCCTGCTTCTCCTCCTGAGAAATCAATTGATAGGATGGTGTTGGAATTTAAAGAGATCAATGGAATAAGAGGAGAGAGGTTTAGTCAAACCTAGAGCCTGGTGGGTGGAGGGCCTGGGCCTTCCACGGGCCTTGTTTGTCTGCAGGAACCCTTTCCCAAAGCTTTTCCCACCAGGCCATCCCAGGCACTCTGGGTCTCCCTGGCCTCAGCCAGCCCAGGTGGAGACAATACATAAGAACTCATGGCCTTGGCTCTTTTGAAACCCTTGCTCTGAGTTTCACTCACGGTACAGAGAATTTTATTGTTCATTGAATGTCTGGGCACATTTCCTCCACACCCTCTCTACCCAGAACAACGTCCCCAACATTTCCTCAGCCCCTTTACAGTTAGTTGAGGCCATATGGTCAATAGGCTGTGAACAAAAGTGATGCGTGTCATTGATTGGCCAAAGCATTTAAGAGCCAGTGTGTGACTCTACCATTTTCTCTTCTTTGCAACAGGGACTGAAGAGGGCCACAAGTTCCAGATGAGGCAGCTACAAGATGATGAAGCTTCTGTCAATCCCCTGCATGACTGTATGAACCAGAGCCTGCCACACTCCCTGCTTCCCACATTGGACATGTAATGTGAGTTCACATGTTAAAGGAAGAAAGAAGAAGGGGACCTTTGCTGTGGTAAATCACTGAGAGTTCAGACATAACTCCATGCAGCACGACCTTACTACCCTGCTACACACCCACTTGCCATTTGGGGGCATATGACCTTGCTGTGTCTGGTCTGAGAATATGCTCAGATGATTTTCTAGGTAGAAGAACTAAGCTCCATTTGGGAGCTCCTAAATAACTAGGATTTCAAGAGGGGATGGAAAAATCTCAATCCCCAAATTGAAAGATTCCGTATTCACACTGGAAAAGAGAAGGTTCCAGGCCCTGAAGCAGGATCCACTAGCAACACAACCCCCACCTAAAGAAGGGAGGTGTTGGTCGAGGCAGGTGGCAGCATCTCCATGATAGTTGGGGCCTTGGCCTACATTCAATAGCTTGAACTAGACTTTGGAATAAAGGCTGGGTGTCTGCAGAGCTTTATCCCTAAATCAGGTCTGGGGCCAGTTCTCAGGAAGGCTCTGGGGCCCCCAAATCATCTGACTGGATGGACACCTGGTGAGGTGGGAGAGGAAACTGACAGCTCTGGAGTCACAAATGACCACACTGCAAGCGTAATTATGGATTTATATTGTGAACTTATTGGCACTTTACTTTGGCAAGTATCACCTTGAATGTTGTATGCTCCTGTGGGACAACACAGGAAACAGGAAGAAAAGGCAACCCCTCAGGATAAGAACGGGTGCTGACAGGCAGGCAACCCAAGGGGAAAGCTTTTCACGTCTGTAAACACCCCTGCCACTTCTTCCTTTATCCAAGAAGTAAAATTTGGCTGCACTGGAATACACTACTCTCCCTGAATCCAAAATGAGTACAATATAGCTTCTTTGAGGCCACTAGAAAGGCTGTCCTACTTCGAGGGCAAACCTGAGAAGTCCCTTTATATGAGCATAGGATGCTGGTGTCAATACTTCTGATTTGAACGTTGGCCAGGGTAGCTGGAAACTGTGGTACAGCATGGTGCCCTGCAGGGGTGCTGGGTATGCTGGGGAAGGGGACTTGGATTGGAGGCAGAGTTGGGGGGATGTTTAAATTAATGAAGCCCCTAACACAAAGGCAGGCTTTGTGGGACCTGGGGACCTGGGCATCTGGGATTCCAAAAGAGCAGTCATAAAGAACCCTCTCTCTGAGACTAGGGTGGGGTGCCTGCAATTCCTTGGAAGGACTGAAGCAAGTTCTGCTAACCTTTTGGTTAAGAATAAAGGGGTGTGACTGATACAGTGCAACTGTAAACAAAATACTACAAAGAAACAGGCAAAAATTGCTCCATTTATTTATTACTATATTTTTTTGCCACTAGATTTATTTACTTGGGAGTTTATTTTAATGATGAGAAATCCACATGGTGAGTTTGTTTTCTTTTTTCTTTTCTTTTTTTTTTTTTTTTTTTTTTTGGCATAAGAGAAAAGTTTAATAGGGTGCACACCTGAAGCTTTAATCCAGTTTGGACACCTTGCACCCACCCTCATGGCCACAGGATTTGCTTAGATATGCTCATGGAAAAGAACTGTGCCCAGGATTTGCTGTGCTTCCTGCTTTTGTTTTCTATGAGCAAGTTTCCAGCCAATGATGCTGAGAATTACCAGTCCTGCAGTCAGGGGTCTACTGCTGGTTATAGCTAGAGGGGAGACCTAGCCAGGCTGGGGTCAGCCTAGACTCCTGGCTCAAAAGTACACTTGAGCACTCCTACTCAGGGAGGAAGGGGTTTGAACATATGGTCTGGTTCTGAGGCCTAAGCAATATCAGGATGAATACGCCAGCTCGTGGAAAACATCTGACTAAAAGTGCTGGGGTGGGGATAGGGGGTGTGATTCCTGAAAGCAACATGGATTTTGCTGACTGAGTGGGCTTTAATTCACTGTCTGCCATGGTTTAGGGGCTGAAAACAGAGGACATAGGTTCAAAGGCAAATATTTAAAAAAGTTCCTGTGGGAATTGAGGACGAGCTGGCATAGAAGTAAGGTGACAGGTGGAGGAAGAATGGAGGGGGACAAGAAGGAGGTAAGGGTGAGTGTCAGCACCATCATTGTCATCATCACAATCACACAGACACTTGACCCTCACTGGGGGCCAACACAGTGAATTCCCACCAAAGCCCTATGAAGTGGGGACTGTTACTGTCTCCGTTTTCAGGATAAAGAAACTGAAGCACCAGGTGGTGGGTAACGCCTTGTAAGGAATGGGCTGCATTTTAAACCCAGGCAATATGGCTGCAGCACTCATTCTAAGAGTCCCTGATGGAACTGGGTTGGTCAGGTTAGAAATGAATGAAAAGATCCTCAGTGCCATTGGTGGGAATTCTGTCTGTGGGTGGTCAGATCCAAGTTGGCGAAAAAAAATCCTTTCTGTTATTTCTAGTTCTGTGAACTTGAGCAAGTTACTTCACTCTCTGAGTCTGGCTCAGCTGTAAAACATACTTCATGTAGAAGTAGAGATTATAGGGCTGTGTGCATGTGCACACGTGTCGTGCCTCGTACAGTACTTGGTAGAGAACAGAAACTCCACAAAAAGTAGACCCTCACCTACCATGAAGCCACAGCACAGACGCCCCAATCTCTAGAACTTCTAAGCATGTATATGTGTGCATACATGTGTCCATGTGTACACGTATCCCTGACAAGGTGAGCACTCACATGCAACTCTATGCATTTCCCTCCCTAGTCCCATCCCCAGCTCAGGTTGGTGCTAGCATCAGCTACACTGTTCCCCATCCAAACACCCCCAGGCATCATTCCAGAGTCTGTCTCTTTCCCTCTCTTATCCTCACATATCATCACTATGGACAGCAAATTCCTGAACATTTCTCAAACTCACCTTCTCCCAAATTCTTCCCCAACCCACTCCAACACAAAGTTCTCAGCTGCCTTCTGTTCTTGGCTTGCAGTCGCCCCTTCCCCTCACCCTCCACAGAGTGGGACTCAGATGACCTTTTCCAGTCACAAATCTGACCTCATCCCCACTCTACTTAAAATCCTTCCAAGAGGCCTGGCAGATCAAGCTGTGAAATTCAGAAATCCCAAGGAGAAATCTGATGGATTGCACTGAATAAAGATCTAAAGCTTCTATATGGCCAAAGATACCATAAACATAGTTAAAAAGACAAATGGTACACTAGAGAAAATATTTCCAACACACATAACAGACAGAAGTTTAAAAATTCATATTATACTAAAAAAGAAAAGAAAAATGGCCCTAGCCGGTTTTGCTCAGTGGTTAGAGCATCAGCCTGCAGACCGAACAGTCGTGGGTTCAATTCTGGTCAAGGGTACGTACCTCAGTTGCAGTTCGGTCCCCGGCCCTGGTCGGGGTCATGCGGGAGGCAGCCACTCCATGTGTCTTTCTCACATCGATGTTTCATTCTCTCTCTCTCCCTCCCACTCTATCTGAAGATAAATGGAAAAATATCCTCCAGTGAGAATTTTTAAAAAAGAAAGAAAGAAAAGAAAAATGGGCAAAGTATATGAACAGTCATTCACAGAAAAAAGAAATACAAGTAGCCAGTAACTGCTTTAAAAAATGCTTAGCTTTGCTGGGGAGAAGGAAAGTGAGATGTTTTTCTGGACTGGAAAAGATTAAAAAGTATAATGGCCCTGGCTGGTTTGGCTCAGCAGTTAGAGCGTCAGCCCATGGACCAATAAGTCATGGGTTTGATTCCAGTCAAGGGCACGTACCTCGGTTGCAGTTTGTCCCCAGCCTTGGTTGGGGTTGTACAGGAGGCAGCCACTCAATGTGTCCCTTTCGCATCTCTCTCTCTCTCTCTCTTTCTCTCTCTCTCCTCTCCCCCACCCTCCCACTCTATCCGAACAAAAAAATGGAAAAATGTCCTCGGGTGAGGATAAAAAAAAAAGTATGATAATGTTCACCACAGGGTGAGAGCCTAAAATGGCTCAGTCTTTTGGAAAAGCAATGTGTCAGTGCCCACCAAAATTTAATAAGCAAACCCTTGCCCTGGCAATCCCACATCTAGAAATCTCTTCCACAGAAAGGCTTACACATGTGAGCAAGATATATATACAAGGCTGTTCACTGAAGCATTATTTGCAAAAGTGAAAAATAGAAGACAACCTAAATATCCATCAACCCAGGACTAGTTACATAAATTATGCTACATCCAAACAAGGGAATATTACGCAACAGTTTTTAACAAGTACAGTAGAACTGTATGCCGTGACACTGACAGATGCCCACAAATACACCACCAAGTGAAAAATGGAAGGTATGAGACAATGTACATAATATGATTCCATTTCTTTTTAAAAATAAAATACAATTAGAAAGAACATATGTATCCCCATGTTTATATCAGCACTATTTACAATAGCTAAGATCTGGAAACAGCCCAAGTGTCCATCAGTAGACGAATGGATAAAAAAGCTGTGGTACATATACACAATGGAGTACTATGCAGCTGTAAGAAAGAAAGATCTCTTATCCTTTGAGACTACATGGAGGGACCTAGAAAGTATCATTCTAAGTGAAACAAGCCAAACAGAGAAAGACAAGTTTCATATGATCTCACTTATTTGTGGAATATAATGAACATAACAGTCTGAGGAATGGGGTAGTCCCAGAGACATGGAAGTGGGGTACAGACTGACAATCCCCAGAAGAGGGAGTGGTGGGGGAGAGATAAACCACAGAACTTATATGCATGTGTGCATGAACAGTGGAATGGACAACAAACTGGGGAAAGGGCAGGGAAAAAGGGGGAGGGGGAATCAGTGGGGGAAAAAGGAGAAACATCTGTAACAAAAATTAATTAATAAAAATAATAATAATAATAAAACAAAATACAATAAATATGCTTCTGAAGGCAAAGAAAGAGTTCTAGAAGGAGGTATACCAGACCAACAGTGAGACCTTGGCAGAATGAGACTTAAAGGCAAAGAGAGAACTCTCCTACCTAACAGAACATTAATGGACTATATATATTGTTTCAATATTTTCTCATGAGCAAATACTGCTTTTATGGTAAAAAAAAAAAAAAAAAAAAAAAAAAAAGAAGAAGGAAAGAAAGAGAGAGAGAGAGAGAGGGAAGGAAGGAAGGAAGGAAGGAAAGGAGGGAGGGAGGAAGGAAGGAGGGAAGGAAGGAAGGAGAGAAAAGAAGAGAAAAGAAAGACCACATTCCATAGCCCCTCACATTTCATAGGACCAAGTCCATAATCCTCAGTGTGACACCTCAGTGTCCCTCAGGACACAGTCCTGTGTGCCACCAGCCAGTGGTCACCCTTCATCCCATTCTTACCCTAAGTCTAGACATGCCCAGTTCCCTTGCCTGTCCCCCAAACTTGCCTGTCCTCCTAGGCCTTTGTCTATGTGGTTCCCTATTCCCAGATGTCCTTTCCTGTCTTCTGTGCCTCCTTACCTTCTAGAAACCCTCATGAACATCTCCCACACACTCCCTTCACACTCCCTCCTATAGCAATGGTGACGACCAACATTCAGGGGGAGCACACCATGTGTCTATGTATTGACTTGTTCAATCCTCATAGCAACCCTAGGAAATGAGTAAACTGAGGCACAGAGAGTTTACATGACTTGCTCAAAGTCACACAGCAGAGCCAGTAAGTAAAGTCAGGCAGAGTGACCACACAGCCTCCATTAGTGCTCAGCACACAGGGCTGGATTGCCCCTATACCTGTACTTGCCAAGCTTCAAGACATGCATGTAAGTCCCAAGGGTGGGGTTTGCCTTATTCCTGCCCCTAGAACCTAGGCAGGTAAGGAGTGAGCACAGGGAGCTCTGCTGGGACCAGAAGCCAGCCTTCACCTCTACCCAGCACGGGTTAAAATAAGTGGCTGGACTCCTCAGGATACTGGGGTGAGAGAAAGGGTAGGGCCAACTGACCCAGGACTGTAGAGGACAGGGATAGGTTTGTGAAGGTGTAGCCACTCCAAAGGCAGGGACCCTGGCAACCTCCTGCATACCTACTGTGTGCTAGGCCCTAGGGTTAACTGGCCAGGAAGTCAGGGGCCAGGAGATGACCCTGCCCTCCAGACAGCTGCAAAGTCTGACACAGGGAGGACAGAAGTCTAAGAGCAGGACAAGCAAAGAGCTTTAGGATGGTGCTCAGGGAATGGGGGGTGTAAAGGACAAACACATGCTATATGAATGTACAGTAAAATTTTTCCCATTACGCAGACCTTACCCCCTGGATTTTAATAGCAAGAACTAGCTGCTAGAGTTAATAGATGACCACTGTGTTGTATAGATAACCATTGCTTTGTGTACACCGAAACTGCTTGCTCCCTCAGGCATAACAGCTAACTGCAACTATCTGCTTCTGTACTGCTTGCTTACTGGCATACCCAAATTCCTTAACAGGGGCTAAGACAACTATGTAAGCAACCCTCCCCCTGAGCTTGGGGCTGCTCTCTCCTCTGTGTAGGATGGGACAGTGGCCGCGTGGCTAATAAAGCTCTCTTAATTTGAACCCAGTTTGGAGTCTGAGTCTGGTCTGTCTTTGGTCTACAACAGGGGCCCATCTAGGGTCTCCTTGAAGGAAGTGGCATTTGACTGCTGGTGAGAACACAAATTGGTGCACCACTGTGGAAAGCAGTATGGAGGTTCCTCAAAAAATTAAAAATGAAAATGCCTTATTACCCAGTGATTCTACTTCTGGGAATATATACAAAAAAATCTGAAACATTAGTTCAAAAGAATATATATGCAACCCTATGTTTTCAGCAATCTTTACAATAGCCTAGATATAGAAGCAACCCAAGTGCCCCTCAATAGATGAGTGGATAAAAAAGCTGTGGTATAGAGGAAGAGGGAAGATGGCAGCCATATAGGCAGACCTTTCTTACACCTCCTCCCAGTGTGCTGACATGTTCATAACCCCATAATTGATGATCGGTAAGTTAATGTGCTGACTTGTTTATAGCTCCATAATTGGTGATTGGGAAAGTCACTATGCCCTCTAGCTGAATCTGTTTTGTAAAGAATTTAATCAACAGGATAGAGATCAAAATAACCTCAGTAAATTGGAATATTCCCTTAACCAAGAAATTGTTGGGAGCTGGCTACATGTCTGACAGAGTCCACGAAGCCTGGAGGTCTTGAGTCAGAGACTCGACCTCCCCCACAATCTCAAGGAATCAGGCTTGCATTGTGTCTGTGCAGCTCGGGGCTGAGTATGACCCAATGTACCTTGAAATACCTGAGTGTGTCTGGGTGTGCCTGTTATCTGTAAGGCAAACTAATTCTATACAGCATTGCTGTGGCCCTGGGCATTATATCAAGAAGATCCTATTTTCCGTAAGGTATAAAAGGCATGTAATAAAGCATATCAGGGCTGATTTGGAAGACTCTGTCAGAGGGGTATTCTGAAATCAGACATCAGCCGGCTAATAAACGGCTCTTATTTGGACTTCAATTCTCTAGTAGTCTTTCTTTGACTCTGTCACGCCACAACACCAGGGCCAGACTGGAAATAAAACTAAATTAGGGAACATTCATTCAGAATTACCACTGAGGTCCAGCTGAAGAAGGGACATAGCAGGGAAGGACAGAAACCACCTGGAGTCTGGTTAGAGGGCCAAGATTTCAAGAGGGTATGGCCAGCTTCCAAGGGCCACAGGGGGAGAGAGTGGAAGGTGTGTGTGTGTGTGGGGGGGGGAGTTCCCAGGAGGATTGAGGTCCCCAGGCTGGGTTTCCCTGTCCAGAGCACCTGAGCCAAAAATAGCAGCCCAGTAACATCCAGCCCTGAAGGGCAACAGGGCTTCTGTCCTGCAAGGAGCAGATATAAAGCCACAAGTTTTTTCTGTTTTTTGGTTTTGGTTTGTTTGTTTGTTTGTTTGTTTAAAAAAAAAACAGCAAAGGATTTTCATTTACATCTACTCACCCGAGGCTGCACTGGAGGGAGGACAAAGCAGACTGGAGATGCCTGAGGAGAGACTGAGGTGGGAAGTGTTGGGGAAGAACATGGAAAGGCAGCTGTTGAGTGACCTGAATCCAGTCATGCCTCCCCCAAACTGCTGAGAAGCACTGGGCCCTCCCAGAAGCCACAGCTCAGATAAAGAAAAAAAAACCCTGCCCTAGGGTATACAGCTGGCCCCACCCTCAGGAACAATACAGACCCTGGTTTCCAGCTGATCCCACTGGACTGCGTATGAGGACCTCTGCCAGCAGAGGGCAGGGAAACATTCCGAACCACTCTTAGTGGAGCTCCAGTTCTGGGGCAGAGAAACACACCCACCACCTTCCTTGAAAACTGAATAGCACCTCCCCCTCACCAGGGACCCACAGGTTTTATACCTCCAATTCTGCCTAAAGCCCTTTCAGAAACAGACTTTTTAGTCACAAAGATTGACAGCTGGCTGGCAAGCGAAGGTGAATAGAGGCAGAGTTCAGAGAACCTGGGGAAGTTTGCTGACCCACCCTGGGCCCCAAGCTGAGGACAAACTGGCTTTAGAGTACAGCATGGCCCCTCCCTCATACAACCAAGTTCTGTGGAGACAAGACAAACTGTGGGTAGCTTGAAGCTCCAAACAGGTTGCTAAGAGTCAAAGGAGGACACTTTCTGACTGGCAGGCACCTAATAGAACAGGAGCGAAAGGGAACTCTCAGGACACACTAAAACTCTGCTGAGACCTATGCCACTTCACTAATTTTCTTTTCCTTTTTTTGAGACAAATGCCACTTTACTTTTTTTGTTTGTATCATCTTCTTTATCTTTCTTTTTTATTGATCTGATATTATTTTAGTCTGTTTTCTTTCCCTTTTCTTATTCTAGTTTTTCTTCTTTATGCTGCTTAAGCTTTTTTTCCTTTTCTAATTTTCTGCCTTTCTGTGTTCTCCTCTATTTTCCTTCTCATAATTTTCTTTTTCTTCTTTCTCTTTTTTCTTATATAATTTTATTTCCTTATTCTCTGTTCTTATTTTATTTATTTTATCTCTGCCCTTTTTTTTTTATCCTCACTCAAGGACGTTTTTCCATTTTTGTTCAGGTAAAGTGGGAGGGAGAGAGAGAGAGAGAAACATCAACGTGAAAAGGACACATTGAGTGGCTGCCTCCCGCACGACCTCAACTGGGGCGGGAACAAACTGCAACTGAGGTACATGCCCTTAGCGGGAACCAAACCCAGGTCTCTCTAAACCACAGGCTGACGCTCTAACTGCTGAGCCAAACCAGCCAGGGCTCACCTCTGCCCTTTCATAATACTTTTTCTTCCCCCCCTTTTTTTTCTATCCTAGTATTTTTTTTTTATTTTCTTATTTCTTGTTATTTTATCTCTTTCCTAATTCTCTCTTCTAGTTATTTTTATTGTGGTTGTAGGGGTTTTCTGTATGTTTTTCTTATATTTTGTTGTGTCTAGTTTTGCTCTGTCAGCACCTGCACAACATCTTACATGGTGTGTTGAGGATGAGCCTCACAGTCAGCCAGTCTGAGAGGAGATCCCACCCATGAACGGAACAGCAACATTCAAGACATAATAGAAGAGCCAAAATAAATTGCACAAGAGTCATTCCTAGAGCACCCAGCTTAGGAGATCTAAGAGACTGCACCACCAGGTCCCACAAAACACTTACTACATAAAGCCACCCCATGAAGACTGGGAGACATAGCAGTTTGATCTAATACACAGAAACAAACACAGTCAGCAAAAATGGTGAGACGAACCCTGGCCAGTTTAGCTCAGTGGTTAGAGCGGCGGCCTGCAGTCCCAAGAGACCCGGGTTCTGTTCCCGCTGGGGGTGCGTACTTCAGTTGCAGTTTGTCCCCGGCCCTGGTTGGTCGTGTGGGTGGCAGCCACTCGATGTGTCCCTTTCATGTCGATGTTTCTCTCTCTCTCTCTCTCTCTCTCTCTCTCTGTTCCTCTCTCTCCCTCCCACTCTACCTGAACAAAAAGTGGAAAAATGTCCTCAGGTGAGGATAAATAAAAAAATAAATAAATGGTGAGACGAAGACACAACCCCCAAATGAAAGAAAAGAAGGAAACTCTAGAAAAAGAGCTCCATGAAATGGAGGCAAGCAGTTATCAGATATAGAATTCAAAGTAATGGTTATAAGGGTGATTAAGGAACTTAGTGAGAATTTCAAGAAACTTAGGGAAACTACAACAGCATAAAACAAGAAATAGAAAACATACATAAAACTCAGGCAGAAACAAGAAATAACATATCTGACATCAAGAACACACTGGAAGGATACAAAAGTAGACTGAATGAGGGACTTCTGGTCAAGATGGCAGTGTAGGTAATGTAGTACGTGCCTCCTCCCACCACCACATAAAAATTACAACTAAACTACAGGACAACTGTTATTCAGAACCACCTGAAATCAAGCTGAATGGAAATCCTACAACTATGAAATTAAAGAAGAAGCCACATCAAGACTGATAGAAGGAGAGGAGGCACAGACTGGCTGGTCCACACCTACATGTGGAGGACAAAAGTCAGGAGAGTTACCTCAGGTATGAAGGTTCTCCCTGAGGAGTGAGGGGTCCCTGTCCAAGCCCCCCAGCTCAGGGTTCCAGTGACAGGAAAAAAGTCCCCATAACTTCTGGCTGTAAAAATCAGCAGGGATTGAGGCTGAGGGAGGCTGAGACTGCTAGAGCTCCAGGCAGTGCCTCTTAAAGAGCCCCAGGACTTACTCTGACTCATACCATCCAGGCTCCAGCATGGGGGAGGGCAGCGTGAAAGGCCCAGAGACACACAGGAAAGAACTGCGTTGTTTGGCATTGGGGTAAGAGCTGTAGGGCAACTTTCTCCCAGACAGACATGCTGGAAGAGGCTGTGTCCTTTTGATGAGCCCTTTCCCCATGAGGCTGACAGACAGGGCACCATGTCTGGAACTCCAGCAACATGGCTCATACTGTTTGCTCCTCCCTGGTGATTCCCTGAGGCCCTGCCCCCCCACCCCAAACTTTCAGACCCACCCAAGCTGTTTTCAGTGGGGCTTTACCATAGGATTGGCCTGTCTTGGCTCCTGTTTCAGATTTTCCTAAATTCTCTCAAACAAGCATCATCTGGCTTCAGTGAGCCACTTAACTCTCACTAGGTGACCCCAGGCCTGGCACTAGAAGCAGCCAGCCTTGGTTCAAAACTTGGTTTTGCCTGGGCACCTCCAAGCCCAGCACAAGAATCAGACATCTGCAGATTGCTTTGTAGCTCATGCCTGGTGGCCCCAGAACACAAGCAGAGGCTGACCATGCCCCAGAGACAGCACACCCAGTGGACAGCTTCAGACCACAGCAAAGCATGACCATCCAATCACCTCCACAAGCAACATCCCAAAGAGTAGACTCAGTGCATACCAGAACCCTGCTGAAGTATGTTTTTCTCTATGTGGTGGGCCCCTGGACAACTAGGCCTCCAAGGTAGTCAGAGGTCAGTGGGCACAGCCAGTCCTTGAAGCTGATCAGCCTAAGTAAATCCCTCCCACTGACATACCAACAGCAATCAAGACTAAATTACAACAGAAGGATATACAGTACATACGAAGGGTGCACCTTGAGGGCATAGCTGGGGTGAGCAGGGAGGCAATGCCACTGGACAATACAGGACACCTACTACAACAGGTCACCCTAGGAAGCCTAGGAAACATAATAACTGTACCTAATACATACAAACAAACACAGGGAGGCAACCAAAATGAGGAGACAAAGAAACATGGCCCAAATGAAAGAACAGGCCCTGGCCAGTTTGGCTCAGTGGTTAGAGTGTCGGCCCAAGGACCAGAGAGATCTGGGTTCAGTTCACCGTAGGGGCACGTACCATGGTTGCAGTTTGTCCCCGGCCCCAGTTGGGGTCGTGTGGGTGACAGCCACTCAGTATGTCTCTCATATCAATGTTTCTCTCTCTTCCTCCCCTTCTCCCTCCCACTCTATCTGAAGATAAATGCAAAAATGTCCTCAGGTGAGGATAAAAAAATAAAAAATAAAAAAATGAAAGAACAGAACAAAACTCCAGGAAAAGAACTAAACAAAATGGAAATAAGCAATCTAATAGATGCAGAGTTCAAAACACTGCTTATAAGGATGCTCAGTAAACTTAGTGAGCATAAAAAAGGACCAATCAGAAATGAAGGAGGCAATAATTAAAATAAAGAATAATTTACAGTCTGGCTTGTGTGGCTCAGTGGTTGAGCATCGACCCATGCACCAAGAGGTTGCCGGTTCGATTGCCGGTCAGAACACATGCCCAGGTTGTGGGCCACATCCCCAGTGGGGGGTGTGCAGGAAGTGGCCAGTCGATGTTCTTTCTCATTGATGTTTCAATCTCTCTCTCCCTCTCACTTCCTCTCTCTCTGAAATCATAAAGGAAAACAAAATTTTTTTAAAGAATAATTTACAGGAAATCAATAGTAGAGTTGGTAAAGTTAAGAAGAAAACCATTGATTTGGAATATAAAAAAGCTAAAAACACCCAATCAGAACAGCAAAAAATAAAAAGAATCCAAAAAAATGAGGATAGTGTAAGGAGCCTCTGGGACAACTTCAAGCATCCCAACATTCATATCATGAGGGTGCCATAAGGAGAAAAGAGAGAGCAAGAAATTGAAAACCTAATTGAAAAAATGACAGAAAACTTCCTTAACATGGTGAAGAAAACAGACATACAAGTCCAGGAAGCACAGAGAGTCCCAAAACAAGATTAACCATAAGAGGTCCACACCAAGACACATCATTATCAAAACACCAAAGGTTAAAGACAAACAGAGAATCTTAAAAGCAGCAAGAGAAAAGCTGCAAGTTACCTACAAAGGAGCTCCCATAAGACTGTCAGCTGATTTCTCAAAAGAAACTTTGCAGGCCAGAAGGGAGTGGCAAGAAATATTCAGAGTGATGAAAAGCAAGAACCTACAACCAAGATTACTCTATCCTGCAAAGCTATCGTTTAGAATTGATGGACATTTAAAGAGTTTCCCAGACAAGAAAAAGTAAAAGGAGTTCATAACCACCAAACCCATAGTATATGAAATGTTGAAGGGTCTTCTAGAAGAAGAAGAAGATAAAAAATATGAACAATGAAATGGCAATAAACACACATCTATCAACAATTGAATCTACGAACAAAATGAACAAGCAGAACAGAAACAAACTCATAGATACAGAGAACTTTTTGTTGGTTGCCAGATGGGAGGGGAGTTAGGGGAATGGGTGAAAAAGGTGAAGGGATTAAGAAGTACAAATTGGGCCCTGGCTGGTTTGGCTCAGCAGTTAGAGTGTCAGCCTGCGGTCCAGAGACACCCAGGTTCGGTTCCCGCATGTACTTCGTTTGCAGTTTGTCCCCGGCCCTGGATGGGTTGTGCGGGTGGCAGCCACTCGATGTATACCTTTCATGTCAATGTTTCTCTCTCTCTCTTCCTCTCTCTCCCTCCCGCTCTATCTAAACAAAAAAGGAAAAAATGTCCTCGGGTAAGGATAAAAAAAAAAAAAGTACAAATTGGTTGTTAGATTGACAAACCTCAAAGCAAAGAAGGGATGGGGTGGGAAGAGATAAATCAAAGAACTTCTATGCATATATGCATAACCAATGAACACAGAGAATAGTGTGGGGAAAGGCAAGAGGGGAGTGGGAACAAAGAGGAGTGGGTCAATAGGGGATAAAGGAAGGGCATCTGTAATACATTCAACAATAAAGATAAGTTTTAAAAAAAATAAAAGTAGACTGAATATGCTAGAAGACCAAATCAATGATTTGGAAGACAAGGTAGAAAAAAAAACATGCAGGGATTCCAAAATGGCGGCAGAGTGAATGGAAGCTACACAGACCATCACCCAAAACCAAACTGGAATTACAATGAAAATAAAGACTTATCTTCAGGAAAAAGAAACACAAAAGCAGCTTGGAGAACCACATAACCAGGGACACTGACTCAAACCTGGTAGGATTGCAGAGGTGCGAGAGTGGGGTTGGGAGCCCATGAATAGCAGCGGTCTGAGCTGTGAGCAGCACCCTCAGGTTAAACTCCCAAGTGGCTCCACAGTGCAGAACCAGGACAGAGGCTAAAAGAGCCACAGCCACTTACCTTGGGCTCTGGCACAGGGACGGCAGATTGAACTGGAACTGTGTGAGAACACTGAGAATTTGGAGGGCACTCAGAGCTTTACCTGAGTTGGAGCCACGCAGGATGGTGGCCATCTTACTCCTTCCAAGGGCTCTGGGGAGAAACAGCGGCCCCATCCTCAGAGATTCAACCCCACCCGGTGGCCATTGAAATGCAAATTGAGCCCCATTAACAACCAGCATCTGCCCCACCCTCGAGAAATCCCCTTATGCTGAGCACCTGTGGGAGTTTTTCATTCGACTGAGAAACCAAGGTTCTTCAAGTAACCTCTACTGATAGCCTCCAGACAAAAAGCTAGAGGATAACTGTACCTTTCCTGGGCTAGCAACTCTAACCAGGAAAGTAAGACTTGACAGTGGTGCTTAACGTGGGTCCTCACTGGCTCATCCAAACCCAGGAGAGGGAGCCACAAACAGTAGAATACCAACACACACAGGGAAAAATATGGCAGGCTCCAAAGCCCACTGTCATAGCCAAAATGGTGAAACAGAGAAACAAAAGCCAAATGAAAAAACAAGAGACCTCTATCAAAGGTGAGATAAATGAGATGCAGTTAAGCAAGTTAACAGAACTAGAATTCAGAGTCATGATCTCAAGGAAGCTCGCAACATGTGTAAGCACATGAGTACCATGAGTAAAGACATAGAAATGTTGAAAATCAACCAGGTTGAAATTAAAAACCACCTAGAAGAAATGAAGAATGACACATCAGAAATAAAGAACACATTGGAAGGTATAAAAAGCACAGTAGAGGAAGCAAAGGACCAGATCAGTGAATTAAAAGACAAAATCAATCAATAAGAAAACCAAAAGGAAAAAACAATTAAGAAACAAGAAGACAGCTTAAGAGAATGGTGAGACAACTGCAAATGTAACAATATTTGCATCATAGGAGTTCCCGAAGAAGAAGAAAATGAGCAAGGGTTAGAGAATATATTTGAAGAAATAGTGATAGAAAACTTCCCTAATTTGGTGAAGGAAGAAGGCATTCAAGTTCAAGAAGTACAGTGAGCCCGAGTAAGAAGAACCCAAACAGGCCCACACCAAGACAAATAGTAACCAAAATGCCAAAATCTAAAGACAAAGAGAGAATCCTAAAAGCTACAAGAAATAAGCAACCAGTTACTTACAAAGGAACCCCCAATAGGCACTCAGCTGACTTCTCAACAAAAACACTACAGGTCAGAAGGGAATGGCATGAAGTAATCAAGGTCATGAAAAACAAGGATCTGAATCCAAGACTACTCAACCCAGCAAGGCTATCATTCAAAATAGAAGGTCAAATAAAGAGCTTTCCAGACCAAAAAAAAAAAAAAAGGTTAAGGGAATATATTAGCACAAAACCAGCACTGCAAAAAATGTTAAAAGGAATGCTGTAATAAGCAGGAGAAATAAAAAGAAAAATACAACCACACTAAACAAAAATGGCAATAAATAAGTACATATCAATAATCACCTTAAATGTAAATGGATTGAAATCTCCCATAAAAAGACACAGAGTAACTGACAGGATAAGAAAGCATGACTCATCTATATGTTGTTTACAAGAGACCCACGTCACAACAAAAGACTCACATAGGTTCAAAGTGAAGGGATGGAAAAAAATCTTCCAAGCAAACGGAAAGCAAAAAAAAGCTGGGGTAGCAATACTCATGTGATAAAATACATTTCAAAATGAAGGCCATAACTAGAGACAAAGAAGGCCACTACATAATATTGAAAAGATCTATTCAACAGGAAGATAAAACCTTGATAAACATATATGCACAAAATATAGAAGCACCAAAATATATTAAAAATCTTCTGAAAGACTCAAAGAAGAAAGCAATAGCAATACAATCATAGCAGGGGACTTCAACACCCTGCTGACATCACTGGATAGATCCTCTGGACAAAAAAATTAGCAAGGAAACAGAGACTCTAAATGAAGCACTAGACCAAATGGATTTACTAGACATCTACAGAGAATTACACCCCAAAACTACAGAATTCACATTCTTCTCAAGTGCACATGGGACATTCTCAAAGATAGACTACATTTTAGGACACAAACTAAGTCTCTAGAAGTTCAAAAAGATTGAAATCATGTCAAGCATCTTCTCAGATCACAATGGCATGAGACTAGAAATCAATTGCAACAAGAACATGCAAAGACATTTGAACACATGGAGGCTAAATAGCATGTTATTAAGCAATGAATGGATTACCGAGGAGATCAAAAAAGAAATTAAAAACTTCCTGGAAATCAATGAAAATGAACACACAACAACACAAAATCTATGGGATGCAGCAAAAGCAGTTCTGAGAGGAAAGTTCATAGCACTACAGGCCTACCTGAAGAAACAAGAAAAATCTCTAATACACTATCTAACCTCACAACTTAAGGACTAGAGAGCAAACAAAAAGAAAACCCAGAGCTAGTAGAAAAAAGGAAATAGTAAAGATCATATCAGAAATAAATGACATAGAGTCCAAAAAAAGAAACAATTCAAAGGATTAATGAAACAAAAAGCTTGTTTTGTGAAAAGATAAACAAGATTGATGGACCCTTAGCAAGACTCACCAAGAAATAAAGAGAAAAAACCCAAATACACAAAATCAGAAATGAAAGAAGTTACAACTGACACCACAGAAATACAAAGGATTGTTAACAAATATTATAAACAATTATACAGCAACAAATTCAACAATCTAAGCAAAATGGACCAATTTCTAGAAACACATAGTCTCCCAAAACTGAACCGGGAAAAAATAGAGAACTTGAACAGACCAATAACAACTAAGGAAATTGAAGATGTAATCAAGACTCTCCCAGCAAACCAAAATCCAGGCCCAGATGGCTGGATGGGGGAGTTTTACCAAACATTTAAAAAAGAACTAACACCCATTCTCCTCAAACTATTTTTAAAAATTCAAGAATAAGGAAGACTTCCAAACTCATTTTATGAGGCCAGCATAATTCTAATTCCAAAATGAGATAAAGACATTACAAAAAAAGTAAACCACAAGCCAATATCCCTGATGAACATAGTCGCCAAAATCCTGAACAAAATACTAGCAAATCAGATACAGCAATACATCAAAGAAAGTATTCACTATGACAAAGTGGGTGGGATTCATCCTAGGGATACAATGCTGGTACAATATTTGCAAATCAATAAATGTGATACACCACATAAATAAAATGAAGAATAAAAACCACATGATCATATCAATATTTGCAAAAAAAAACCTGCAACAAAATCCAGCATCCATTTCTGATAAAAACACTCACCAATGTGGGAACAGGGGGATCATATCTTGACATAATAAAGGCCATATATGAAAGACCTACAGCCAACATCATACTCAATGGGCAAAAACTAAAAGCCTTTCCCTTAAGAACAGGAACAAGGCAAGGATGCCCACTTTCACCACTCTTATTTAACATGGTACTGGAAGTCTTAGCCACATCAATCAGACAGGAAGGAAAAATAAAAGGATCCAAATGGGAAAGGAGGAAGTAAAACTGTCATTATTTACAGATGACATGATACTGTATGTAGAAAACCCTAAAGACTCCATCAAAAATCTACTAGATTTAATAAAAGAATTTGATAAAGTAGCAGGATACAAAATTAACATCAAGATATCGATGGCAGTCTTTTTTTTCTTTTTTTTTTTTCTTTTTCTTTTTTTGGTACGTGCCCTTAGCGGGAACTGAACCCAGGACTCTCTGGTTCACAGGCCGACACTCCAACCACTGAGCCAAACTGGTCAGGGCTCAACAGCATTCTTATACACCAATAATGAACTCAGAGAAAGAAAAACTAAAAAGAAAAAATCCCATTTACCACTGCAGCAAAAAATTAAGATACCTAGGAATACATTTCACCAAAGAAGTAAAGGAACTGTTCTCAGAAAACTACAGGACATTGAAGAAAGAAATATAAGAAGATATAAAAAAGTGGAAGCATATACCTTGCTCATGGATTGGAAGAATTAACATCATTAAAATGTCTATATTACCCAAAGCAATCTATAAATTCAATGCAATCCTTATTAAAATACCAACAATATATTTCACAGAACTAGAACAAATACTCCAAAAGTTTATATGGAACCAAAAAAGATCCTGAATAGCCACAGCAATCTTGAAAAAGAAGAACAAATTTGAAGGGATCACAATACTGGAAATCAGGTTATACTGCAAAGCTATTGTAATCAAAACAACCTGGTACGGGCACAAGAATGGGCATATAGATCAATGGAACAAAACAGAGAAGCCAGAAATCCAGCCAAGTCAATTAATATTTGACAAAGGAGGTAAGAGCATGCAATGGAGCAAAGACAGTCTCTTTAATAAATCGTGTTGGAAAATTGGAAAGGTACATGCAAAAAAATGAAACTAGACCACCAACTTACACCATACACAAGAATAAATCAAAATAGATAAAAAAGGCTTAAATGTAACCCGTGAAACCATAAAAATCCTAGAAAAGAAATGTAGGGAGCAAAATCTCAGATATCACACATAGCAGTATTTTCACCAATACATCACCTAACACAAGAGAAACAAAGGAAAAATTAATAAATGGGACTACATCAAACTAAAAAGTTTCTGCACAGCTAAAGAAACAACCATCAAAATGGAAAGAGAACCCATTATATGGGAGAACATATTTGCCAATGACACATCAGATAAGGGGTTAATTTCCAAAATATATAAAGTACTCATACATCTCAACAAAAGGAAGGCAAAGAATTCAATTAAAAAATGGGTAGAGGCCCTGGCTGGTTTGACTCAGCAGTTAGAGCATCAGCCTATGGACCAATGAGTTGCAGGTTCAATTCCAGTCAAGGACACGTACTTTGTACTTCGGTTGAGATTTGTCCCCGGCCCTGTTTGGGGTCGTTGGGGTCGTGCAGGAGGCAACCACTCAATGTGTTCCTTTCACATCAATGTTTCTCTCTCTCTCTCTCCCTCTCCCCCTCTTCCTCTTTCTTCCTTCTGCTCTATCTGAACAAAAATGGAAAAATGTCCTTGGGTGAGGATAAAAAAAAAAAAAATGGGCAGAGGACCTGAAGAGGATCTACAAATGATCAAGAGACATACAAAAATGCTCAGCATCACTAATCTTCAGAGAGATGCAAATTAAAGCAATGATAAGGTATCATCTCACACCTGCCAGAATGGCTAACATCAACAAATCATCAAGTCAAATAATGAAAACAACAGGTAGTGGTGAGGGTATAGAGAAAAGAGGACTCTAGTGTAGCACATTGCTGGTGGGAATGCAGACTGGTGCAGCCACTATGGAAAACAATATGGTGTTTCCTCAAAAAATTTAAAATGAACTTCCATTTGACCCAGTGATTCCACTTCTAGGAATATATCCTAAGAAGCCCGAAACACCAATTAGGAAGAATATATGTACCCTTATGTTCAGCAGTGCTATTTACAATAGCTAACATTTGGAAACAACCCAAGTGTCCATCAGTAGACGAATGGATAAAAAAGCTGTGGTACATATACACAATGGAATACTATGCAGCTGTAAGAAAGTAAGATCTCTTACCATTTGAGATGACATGGAGGGACCTGGAGAGTATTATGCTAAGCGAAATAAGCCAATCAGAGAAAGATAAGTATCACCTGCCTGATCTCACCTATTTTTGGAATATAATGAACAAAATAAGCTGATGAACGAAATAGATCCAGAGACATGGAAGTAGGGAGCAGACTGACAAACCTCAGAGGGAAGGGGCGTGGGAGGGCAGGAAGAGATAAACCAAAGAAATTTTATGCATATATGCATATAAGTGGACACAGAGAACAGTGTGGTGAAGGTGGGGGTGGGGTGGGAACAGAAGTGGGGAGGAAAAAAGGAGGGCATCTCTAATGCTTTCAACAATAAAGAAAAAAATTAAATAAATAAAAAGCTGTGAGACCTTCATAAAGTTAAAGAAAAGCTGTGGTACATATACACAATGGAATGCTACTCGGCCATAAATAAAGAATGAAACTTATTTTTTGCGACAGCATGGATGGACCTAGAGGATATTATGCTAAGTGAAATAAGGCAGACAGAAAAAGATTTCACTTATATGTGGAATCTGAAGAACAAAATATCTAAAGAACAAAACAAACCAACAAAATAGAAACAGACTCATAGATACAAAGAACAGGCTGACAGTTGTCAGAGTGGAAGGGGGTTGAGGGACTGGGTGAAAAAGGTGAAGGGATTAAGAACTACAAATTGGTAGTTACAGAATAGTCACAGAAATGTAGATTATAGCATAGGGAATATAGTGAATAATATCATAACTATGTATCGGGCCATGTGGGTACTTGAAACACTCTGTAAAGTACATAATTTTCTAACCACTGTGCTATACATCTGAAACTAATAGAATAATATTGAATGTAAACTGTAATCGAGAAAAAGAAAGGAAGTGACATTTGGGCCAGCCTAGAAAGATGAGAAAATCTGGACAGATGGAATTGGGAAAGGGAACTCCAGGGAGCTGGAACAGCCTGAGCAAGGGCCTGGAAGTGGGAGAGTGTGGGGAGTGTTGGGGAGGAATCATTGGTTTTGGCTGGAGCACAAGGCAAGAAGGAAAGCAGCAGTGGACTGGGGGAGGTTGCTGGAAGCCCTTGGGTGGGAGCTGCTCACAGGCAAGGGGGAGGCAATCCTGGCAATCTGAGCTTGTCAGGCAGTCCCTTTAGCAGTTAGTTGTGTGACTGTGGCCTACTTCCTGACCATGGTTCCTTCACTTGCAGAAATAAATGTGCCTTCCCAGACTGTTGAGAGAATTAAATGAGACAGTGGTTTGCTGCTTCTGGAACCCAGGGGTGGGGGATGGACACATTTGGGGGCACAATGCTGAGGAGACAGGGGTGGCTCCCTGAGGGCATCTGACAGTGTAGTGTAAATTTGTGTGCGTATGTCCCCCCCAACGCCTCTCTAATATAATTCCTTTGTTTAAAGTGTAAATTGAAGATAATATGATTTCAGACTCTTCACATTAAAGAGATATGAGAGGAAGAGCCCCATGATCTTGAGTGGGTTCCTGCCCTTTCAGGGCCCCAATTCCCCCACATGGTTTCTCTAGGCCTGGTTATTCAGAAAGGGCTGGGCCATGGAAGGAGGGAAATGGGGTGGGGTGTGGAAATCCATAGAAATGGGATCTAAAGAAGGGAGGGGCAGGGATGAAGGAAGCAGAAGACCCTCCTCCCTACCCAGTCAGGGCTCCCGATACTTCCCCTACTGCAAGGATTCCAGTTGGGGTTGGAAGCCCTGAATACCCGCATGACTTGCTCCAAGCTCAAGTCTCCCATACTCAGTGCCCAGGCTGTATTCACCCAGATGCAGGGTGGAAGAGTCAGAAAAAGAGGAGCCCTGCTTCCCAGGGCAAGTTCACTGGAGAAAACAGCAGTGTGCAGGCCTAGAAGTTGCCAGACCTGGGAACATGCCCCACCAGGCTGCTACAGGTGAGTAGCACCAGGCAAGTCCCTCAAATCTCCATTTCCTCTTCTGTGAAATGGAGAGAAAAATGCTTTTCTTGTGAGGTAATATTATCAGCCCAGTGCTGGCACACCATCAAACCCCACAGGTGAGTCCTTTGGTTCACTGGGAGGTGAGTGTGGCCTGGAGCAGTCATGGCCAGCTCTTGGGGAAAATATCACTTACTCTAGGCCCCCCACTCCTCCATGGGTGCCATACACCTCATCTCTGACGTCATCAAGACCCAGAAACCCATTCTCAACCTCCTCACTGGACTGCCTCCAGCACCTCCCCTCTCACCTGCTGCCAAAGGAATGCTTGCGGTGCAAGTCCACAGTCTCCCAGCCCTCTGGGCCTCCTGCGCCTCAACTCTGATTACTCCGCTGTCATTGCTCATTTGCTTGTCACCTCCCCAACTAGGCCTGTGGGCAGGGACCATGTCTGATTCATCTTGTCCATTCCAGAGTTTGGGACCTGGCACGAAGTCCCACCCACAGGCAGTAGAGTTGGCAGCAGGGATGGAAACACAGGGCCACTCACTTCTCCTACCCAGATACCTTTTTCTTTGTTGACACACCCATGACAATGCTAGGCTCAGTGTGGGGCTGGGGTCAGGGCTCAACTGAAGGAAGTTTTCTGTTTCCCTCCCCCCAAAGCTCAGGAATCTCCTCAGCCTTACCCATTGCTTTTAAAACAACATACCCTGCCTCTGGGGTGTCAGGGCCTGTCTTTGGGGTCCCCACTATGCTCACCTTCTACCCTGGCCAGGCCCATTTTGTGCTCTGGGTCTATCTGAACATGCAGGTGAAGGTGTTAGCTGGCACATGGCAATGAGATATGCCATCCAAATGCCTCCTCCTGTCACAGGGCCTGAAATCCTTCCTTAGTGCTCCTTGCTTTAAGCCACCTCTGAAACCTCCATCCTGGGTTTAGCCCAGGTCTGGCACTCACAGGGCTCAGAAACGGGAGCTGAATCAGAGATTGGCCTGAGTGGGCATCAGAGCTGGGCTACTTCTGAGAATGGCAATTCCAGGGCAAAAGGCTGCACCATGCCTCAGCCCCCACCCACCTGGCCAAGCCCCCCACTGTCTCTGCCTGCTACTCAAGCAGAGTTGGTTTGCTGGCAGGGCACATGATTCTCATTTTAATTAATAAAAGAAAAATCTAATCACTGCATTAAACTTCTCATTACTCCACTTAAATACCCATTAAGTAAATTTAATTATCAGAGGACTGGGGTTCCCAGCCTCTTCCATTAGCTCCTAATAAGATGGAGAGGGAGAGGGAAGCAGGTGGGAAGCAGAGCAACGTCATTCCCAACCAGTGGAAGGCAGGGTTGCCACTGTCCTAGGGCCACCAAGGTCAAGCTTTGGTGTCTCCCTGGGAAAAGGCTTGGCCCTGGGTCTGGGGAAGACCCCACAGCCCAGCTGCCCCTAGGAAGGGAAAGTCTATAGCTGGTGCTGAATGCTTCATTTATCATCACTCTTGGTTATTTATACCTACCTCATTTTAAAAGAGTTTGATGTTGCTGAGAACAGCACAAGCCAAAAAATAAGAGAAGAAAATGGAACAAGGAAAAAAAGGTGAGAGAAAAAGATAAAAACAGAGGCAAGGTTATTAAGTAATTGTACGCCACAGCATCTTGAGTACTTATCAGAAATGGGCCACATGCCAGCTAGGAGTTTCCTAGCAGCCAAGGCAAAGAAAGCAGCCTATTTTGGCACTGATGCAATAATAAATATTCATGATAAAATGCATACTGAGCTTTGGTCTTTCAATTTGTAAAAAGGGTGGAGCTAGAGCAGGGGTGGGGAACAGCTTGCCTGTGGGCCATATAAGACCCTTGAAATCATTTCGTCTGAAAAATAAATAATAAAATAAAAAAAGAAAGAAAAAAAGAAATCATTTGGTCTGGTCCTGCCAAGGCAACCACAGTGGGGACTCAAAATTCAATAAATCTAGGAGCTTTCTTCATAGCAACATAAATTTATATTAAGTAAATCATAATAATGTAAATTTTGAGGGACAAGCAAGGAACATCCATTACAGGATAGACAGGACACATATGAGTATATGATGGGACAGACACGAATGCTTCTCATTGGCTGCCCACGGCCCGACTGCCTGTATTGCGGTGACTCAGAGGACAGTCAGTGCCAGGCAGGCTGGGAGTGTACACGCTGTGAAAGTGTTAACACACTGTGGTGAAACTATAGCAATCCAGTGATGATGAGACGAGATGTGACGAGATGATTCCTCACATTGATGACTTTACCTCTGATGATTGACAACGATGTTATGGACTTCTTTGTCAACAAAGATGATAACTCCAATCCAACCTTTATCCACATGCCCATGATCAACAATCCTTGCAAAAACTGAATCTCAGATGAAGATTAAGGAAATTACAGTACACAGAAATGACCTCAAGAATCAATGATACAAACATTGGATATGTTCCAAATCCAAGATGCAGGATTAGAACAGCAATCAAAGCAAAATAATCACTGGCAACACGCACACTGGATAGTTATTAAAACTTGTGTGGTGTGACATCCCATAAATGGCGACTACAAAAAAAGGAAAAGTTGATGTAGAGTGTCGATCTTTCAAAGAGAAATGAACAGATGATTATTTTTTTGTTGAAGTCAAAGGCAAACCTGTGTGACTAGTTTGTGGTGATGCATTAGCAGTAATTAAAAAAAAAAAAAAAACTAATCTGGAGCATCATTACAGCCCAAAACATGCTAAACTCAATGAATTGGGAAGCCTAATGCTTCTGGATAATTTCAATGCCCTTCAGCAGAGTTTGGAATTACAACAAGCCGCTTTCACCAGGCCTTGCTGTAACAGAGACAACATTATTCAGATGACTTGTGTAGTGAGCGAGCTGATTGCAAAGAAGCTGAGGCCCCATGTAGAGAGTTTGTGAAAGAGTGCGTGGTGGCTGCTGCAGAGTTGTTAGCACCAAAGTAAAATTGTTTCAGAGTGTCAGTCTCCGAGAACTGTCTTAGATCAGATTACTGACTTAGCACAAGATATTGAAAAAAGGATTCTAAAGATTTCCAGTTTTTCTCTCTGGTTTGTGACCAGACAAAGGACATAACAAATACTGCCCAACTGGTTTTCATTTATGGGATAACTGCAGAGTTTGACATGTGAGAGGAACTGCTATCACTAGAAGCCATGCATGACACTATAAGAGGTGAGGACTTGTTTGAGAGACTTGTTTTATCAATGAAAAATCCTGAGCTAATATTTGAAGAGTTAAGTGGCCTTACTTCAGATGGAGCTCCAGCCATGGTTGGCTTGCAAAAAGGGTTAATTGCATTTGTTAAGACAAAACTGAATCATCTTAGTCTTTTTTTTTTTAATCCTCACCTGAGGACATTTTTGCATTTATCTTCAGATAGAGCAAGAGGGAGAAAGTGTGTGTGTGAGAGAGAGAGAGAGAGAGAGAGAGAGAGAGAGAGAGAGAAACATCGATGTGAGAGACACATCGACTGGTTGCCACCCACACAACCCCAACTGAGGCCGGGGACAAACTACAACTGAGGTACGTGCCCTTAGCGGAAACCGAACCTGGGTCTCTCTGGTCCACAGGCCGACGTTCTAATCACAGAGCCAAACCAGCCAGGGCTGAATCATCTTACTCTTGATCCAAGTGATTTAATTATATGCCACTGCATCATACACCAAGAAAGTCTCTGTGCACAGTCATTGTGGTTCAACAATGTGATGTCAACAATAGGGTCATGCATAAATTTTGTCAAAAGTAGAGGATTTAACAGCACCAGTTTAAGGAATTACTGAATGATCTTGACTTTGAGTACAGTGATCTTGTTTCTCACTGTGAAGTGCAGTGGCTGAGTTGAGGGAACATGCTCATGAGGTTTTATAAACTGTGGGATGAAGTCAAGCAGTTCATGGAGATGAAGGGAAAACCTGTCAGGTAACTCAGTTATAGCAAGTGGCTGTGTGATTTAGTGTTCATGGTGGACATTACAAAGTACCTCTCAAAGCTGACCATCAAGCTGCTGCCCCAACCAAACTGTCAGCTCTCTGTTTTCAAACATGAAATCATTTGAAGCTAAATTAAGGCTGTGGAAAGTGTAACTTGAAAGGAGTAACACAGGGCATTTCCCCACTCTGGAAGGACAAAGCCTTCGACAACACTTGAATATGCTGGTGAATGTGCAAAACTAATTGAGGCATTTAATGGAAGATTCAAGGATGTGAAAAGTAAACAAATAGAATTGAACATCTTTGAGACACTGTTCAATGTGGAACCAACTGATACGCCTAATAACCTACAACAAGAAATCCTTCAGCTGCAAAACGATGATGAGCTGAAAGCTAGGTACAACAACCTCCCACTGCTTGAGTTCTATAAATGTTACATAAGCAATGATGAATGTCCCACTTTGCGGAGACATGTGTTGAAAACCTACCATGGCAAAGGGTCAACTGTGCTCCAGAGTCACCGATGCAAACCTGGACAAGCAGCTGCGAGTAGCAGAATCGTCAATACTAATTAACATTACACACCTCACCAAAGAGAAGCATTTCCAGCCATCACATTAGAGGTGAGTTAATTAAATGTTTGACCAAATATAGCAGGCTAATTTTTAAGTTGATAATTTTGTGTGGCCCACGAATGATGTTATAGATATCCAAATGGCCCTTGGCAGAACAAAGATTCCCCACCCCTGAGCTAGAGACTAGACTAAAAGAGATAACCACTGGCTGAAGCAGTCAGCAGAGGATTCCTGGAGGAGAATCCTAAAATGGGCCTTGAAAACAAGCATGGGGTGGACTTTGTCTACAATGATCATCTGTTATTTGCCTCCCCCAGTTGGAGGAATCCTTCCTGCCAGCAGGACTGTAAACTTCCTTTAGAAAACAACCTCCCCTCATTCCTGGTCACACAGTTGGGGAAGGATGGACACTGACCCCCAGCCCATCTATGTTTCCAAGCCCTGTAGACTCAGTTAAAGGATCAAGATGATCCAAATCTTGCCAATAGGGCACAAGAGATCAAGTCCGAGTTTAAATCTGGGGTTTCCATGGAGACAAAATCAGGAAAGCAGATTTTGTCTCTGCCCCAACCCCACCCAGATTTAAACCTGGAACCAGGTTGCCCCAGAAATTGCTGGCAGATATCTTGTGAAATACTACTAGGAGTAGAGCCATCACTAAGGAAAAGAAACAGAGGAATACAGACAGAAACCAGATCCTGGTCACATTGTTTGAACCACTGGATCAAGCCCTGTCTGAAGTCTATCCTAACTCTGGACACTTTGGTTACATGAGCTGACCATTTCATTTTATTGAAATAGGTTTTTTGTTACTTGGAAACAATAGGATCCTGACAGATAGTGTTCATAAAGGTATCCTTTCTGCACCAGGGACCAAGAAGGCTCAGGTATCCCTAGGAGCCAGGGAGTGGGCAGGGTGGGGATGCCACTTACTATGACTGCTACTATACCCCCACTGAATCCCTAAGCTTGGGAAGTCCTCTTGACCCAGGCTGAGGTGAGGAGGAAGGTTGGGAGCTGGTCCAGGGGCTGACAGGGCCAGAGTGCTGGAATGCCAGTGGGAGGCTGTGTGGCCCCACAGACTCAGGGAAGACATGACATGGCCTTGGGATCCCTAGAAAACAGAAGCAAGAGTAAACAGTATGATTCATTTGAGAAAAAGAGGGTCATTTAGGCACATGGGGTAAGGCAGATGGTGGCCACACCTTGACAAAGAAGAGGCAATAGTCAGTCAAGTTTGTCTTCACTTCCTCACATCTTGCATCTTATTTTCCCCATTTATTGCCCCTTCCCCCAGGCCCCTCTCCTTCTTCTGGAGAACCTGGTGACTGCATAAAAGCATCTGCAGAGGACCCGCCCGCTGAACAGAAGAGAGGGTTGGGGACAAGTGCAGCTGGAATCCATGTGTTGTTGCTAGAGTATGTGAGTTTGGTGGTGGGGAGAGGGTGGAGCTGCTTCACACTCAAGTGCTGTAGACCCATCTCTCACAGTTCCTCTCCAACTGAGTGCCCAGAACTAGGCCTAGGGCCTGAGGCAGCCAGAGTGGGACAAGCTGAGTGAGGCAGCCATCTTCTCTGATATCTGTCTAGTCTAGACTTCTAAAAGAATCCCAGATAGGATAATGTTTAACCCAAGGGACCGGATGGTGGTGTTTCAGGCATGGGCAGAGAGCTGTGTAGCCCCTCCAAGGACCCTCTCGTCTGAGGAAATAGGAGAACACCTATTCTACATTAAAGCCGTATTCCCTTGGGTACCATCCCTGGGTGGAGGCTACCCCTAGCAGGGCCCACACTCTTCTCCAGCTTCTCTCTGAGGCCAAGATGGAAACTTGGGGGAGGGAAACAGGGTATAGTTTTTTTTCACTCAGTACATATTCAGAGTCCTGGACTTTGAAAAGTTACTTAGCCTTGCCCTGGCTGGTGTAACTCAGTGGTTAGAGCATTGGCCTGAGCACCAGAGTCAAGGGTTCAATTCCTTGTCAAAGGTATGCACCAGGTTGCAGGTTCAATCCCTGGCCCTGGTTGGGGAGCATGTGGAAAGGCAACCTATCGATGTGTCTCTCTCACATTGATGTTTTTTTTCTCTCTCTCCCCTCCCCTCCCTCCCTTCCTTCCACTCTCTCTTAAAATAAATGGAAAAATTATGCTTGGAATAGGATTAACAACAAAAAAGTCACTAAGCCTCTTTAGGTCCTTCATGAGTTCTCTGAGCTAAGGGCTACTCACCTTCCTCTTGACTCCATAAAAAGGCATAATGACAGAGATCATAAATCACAACACAGTAAGGCTGACTGGGTTTCTAGAAATCTCTCTAGACAGGTCCAGTCCAATAGAGCTTTCTGCAATGATGGAATGTTCTATATCTGTCTTGCTCAGTATGGTAGCTACTAGGTACAACTGGATATGAAAATGTGAATAGTATGACTAAAAACTTAATTATTTTATTTTATTAATTTACCTTTAAATCTAAATAGCCACATGTAGTTAGTGGCTACCATAATGAATGACAGCACAGCTCTGGACCAACCCTTGCCCAGCCACTGGCCACAATATGTGGAGAAAACTAAGGTCCAGAGAAGGGAAAGAATTTGCCCAAGGTCATGCAGCAAGAGTGTGGTAAAGGCAAACCCAGAACCTAGTTCCTCCTAGTCCCAAGCACCAACTCTGTGCTTCCCATGGTGGCCTCATGTTTTCCCATAATGCTCAGCACTACCACTCCAGATGCCCTGCTCTTCCCATCATGCTCAGCATCGTCACATTGAGTGTCTTGCTGCCTCCCTACCATGCTGCTGCTTCTGTGGCAGCGTATCAGATCACCTCTGAAGGGACCGCTTTCTCCCAGCCACTGCTGCTGGCCTGTCCCTCAGCCCCACAGCAAAGCAGCCTCAATGAATGTTCCTGAGGTTGCCTAGGGAAATCATCCATTAGCGGAGAAGTGCTTAGGGCACAGAGTTGTTCATTGCAGGATTATTTATAACAGAAAGATGCTGGAAGCTGCCTAAACATCCCACAATAGAGATGACAAACTGCATCATGATACCTCTGCATGATGAAATATTACATAGCCATTAAAAATGATAAACACGGAGATGGGTGACACATAGCAATGTTTACAGTAAATGAGGATGGGGGCTGGGTTGTCATGGTGTACAGGGCTCCATGCTGATTGAGCCCACTCACATCCGTTAGCTCTGGATGCACAGTATTGTGGGGTTCAGATTACATAATCATTCTACAGATAGAGAAGCTGAGGCTTAGGGAAGCCACATACATACCCCTGGTTACATGCGTAAGGACAGAGTTGGGGCTTGAACTCTTTTTTTTTTTAATCTTCATCTGAGGACATTTTTCCATTTTTGTTCAGATAGAGTGGGAGGGAAGGAGAGAGAGAAAGAAACATTGACGTGAAAGGTACACATAGAGTGGTTGCCTCCCACCAGGGCTGGGGTTGAATTGCAACCGAGGTATATGCCCTTGGACAGAATCGAACCCTCAGTTCATTGGTCCACAGGCCAATGCTCTAACCACTGAGCAAAACTGCCAGGGCAGGCTTGAACTCTTGATTGCCGACTCTAAGGACAGATCCCACAGCTGCCTCTTTGTGCCAGAATGAAGGCATAATGGGTGCCCTGTCCTTTCTAGTTATTTACTCATCTTATTTAACAAATACATATTAAGTGTCAGGCACCTTTCTAAGTGCTTTATAAATGTTGACTAGTAGTCTATACAACCAAAAGAGGGAGCAAGTATTAGATCCTTATTGTTTTGGATAAGGTATCTGAGGCACAGACACATAAAGTAACTTGCTTGAGGTCCAGGGCCACTTGTACTTCCCATATGTTCTGCAAGATTCCAGTATTGTCCTCACAGGAAAAGATCAAGAGGTAGGGAGGGAACAGTTGTTACCTCAGATGTGCATAAGTGTGTTTTCCTTTTTTAATTTCATGGAAATTCTTTTTGTAGCAATTGAAAGAAAAATAAAATAAATGTACCGAGAATTTTTTTAAATAAAACAAGCACACACAAAAATAAAAACTAATCAAATTAAAGCTACAGATGCATCCAAGAGAACACCTACTGCAACAGTAACCTACCTCCCAGCAGCAAAGCTCGGGTCTCTAAGCTTATCTGCCAATATTCTGCCTCCCCCCACTCCTCCCTGCATGGGTGACATCCTCACCTCAGAGGGCAAGGGATGAAGGGACGGGCAGTCCTGTGTGGAGGTGGACTTCAATAAACACTTCCTGTCTCCTTCAGCACAGCACAACAGGCCAGTTGCCTGCGTACTCCTGCTGACCTTAAGAGGTCATGGCATCCAGGCCTCTGCCTCCAGTCCAGCCTGCCCCATTCCACAGGTGGAACAACTGATGGCCAAAAGGTGAAAGACCTCACCAGAGGTCACACGGTTACTGAATAAGGAAACATATGTGTGTAGACATGCATATGTGTGCATATGACCACATATGTGTGTCTCCCATTCATGCATTGCTTCAGGTCCAGACACCCCCAAGCCTATCGTTAAAAGGGCAGGTAATTCCCAGCTTACACACACACACCCATATTACATTATTAACTATTATATCTACAACTGTATGGTATTATATTTCTCCTTTACATGTTTCTGTGTTATTTTTCATTCTGTCATCAAATACTTATTGAGCACTTACTATATACTAAGTATATTACAGGTAATGGGGGATTCATGGGGTACAAGACAGAAAAATGTGGTGTTCTCATGGGGACAGGAATATAGATAATAAGCAAATGAATAACAAAGATAATTCCAGACAGTGATAAGTATAATTAAGGCTGTAAAAAAGAAGGAACTCTTACCTTTTGCAACCCCGTGGGTGTCCTGAAGATTATTATACTAAGCGAAATAAGCCAGTCAGCAAGACAAATACCATATGATATCACTAATATGTGAAATCTAATGAACAAAAAAAACTGACAAACAAAATAGAACCAGAGGCATAGATACATGGAACAAACTGACAAAGATCAGCAGGGAGGGAGATGGGAGGGACTGGATAAAGGAAGGTGAAAGGATCAGCTAAAGAACAAATATGAATAGCCCATGGACACAGACAATAATGTGGTGAGGGCCAAGGAAAGGGGGTGGGGGCTGGGTGGAGGTGGGCAAATGGGGGATATCTGCAATAATGTCAACAATAAAAATTTTAATAAATTAAAAAATCAATTCTTAATTGATCTCCCATTTGACCCAGTGATCCCACTTCTAGGAATATACCCTACGAAGCATAAAACACCAATCAGAAAGAATATATGTACCCCCATCTTTGTAGCAGCACTATTTACAATCGCTAAGATCTGGAAACAGCCCAAGTGCCCATCAGTAGACGAATGGATTAAAAAGCTGTGGTACATATACACAATGGAGTACTACGCAGCGGTAAGAAAGAAAGATCTCTTATCCTTTGAGACTACATGGAGGGACCTGGAAAGTATCATCCTAAGTGAAACAAGCCAAACAGAGAAAGACAAATTTCATATGATCTCACTGATTTCTGGAATATAATGAACATAACAGTTTGAGGACAATCCCCTAAGGAGTGGGGAGCTGAGAGAGGGATGAACAACAGAATTTATATGCATGTATGCATGAACAGTGGACATGGACAACAATCGGGGGAAGGGGCAGGGAGGGAAGGGGGAGGGGGGAATCAGTGGGGGAAAAAAGGAGAATCATTTGTAACAAAAATTAATCAATAAAAAAAAAAAAAATCAATTCTTACCAAAAAAAAAAAAAATTCATCAAACCTAGTAATGTGAGACAGAGCACCTAGGTGGGGGTTAGGGGGTTACTCTAGCTGGGGGATCAGGAACGGCTTTTCTGTAGAGGTCACATTTGAATTAATATCTATGTGGTAAGAAATTCATCATGCCTAGAGCAGGAGAAGTGGGCAAAGAGCAGAGGTAGGAAGGAGCTGATGTTTCTGAAGAACAGTAGGCAGGCCAGGTGTCTGGGCAAAAGATGGGGCCAACTGCAAAAAATGAGGCTGCAGAGGGAGGTTGGGCCCTAAGGGTGAAGGTAAGGGCTTTGGATTTGATGACAAATGCAATGAAAAGTCACTGGAGCCTGGCTGGTGTGGTTCAGTGGTTGAGTGTCAACCCATACACCAAGAGGTTGCCAGTTCGATTCCTGGTCAGGACACATGCCCAGGTTGTGGGCCACATCCCCGGTGGGGGGTATGCAGGAGGCGGCCAGTCCATGTTCTCTCTCATTGATGTTTCTCTCTCTCTCTCTCTCTCTCTCTCTCTCTCTCTCTCTCCCTCCCTCCCTCACCTTTCCTCTCTCTCTAAAAATCAATAAAGAAAAAATAATTTTAAAAAAAAGTAACTGGAGAGTTTTTTGTTTTGTTTTTAATCCTCACCCAAGAATATTTTTCCATTTATCTTCAGATAGAATGGGAAGGGGAGAAAGAGAAACATCAATGTGAGAGGCACCGATTAGTTACCTCCCACACGACCCTGGGGTCAGGGAACCGAGGTACGTGCCCTTTACTAGAATCAAACCCACAACTCTTTGGTCCACAGGCCAATGCTCTAACTGCTGAGCCAAACCGGCCAGGGCTGTCACTGGAGAGTTTAATAGAGATGTACTATGATGTTTTCTTCATTGTAAAGTTCCTTGGGGCTGCTGAGTAGAGCCTGGATTGAGGGGGAGCTGGGGTAGGAGCAGGGAGGAGACCAGTGGGTTGGGTATTGCAGTTGCCCAAGGACGATGAGACCAGGCTTGGCTAGGGTGAGGGAGGGACTAACTAGATCCAGTATGTAAGTTGTAGCAGAAGCAGTGGCAGTTGGCTGGAGTGGGATGTGAGGAGTGGGGTAAGAAAAAGGCACCGAGGATAACTCCTAGATCTTCTACCACAGATGTGCACTGCTTTTACCACCAAACCCCCTAAATCACACACAACTACTAAATATTACATAATTACTAAAATATCACAGCAGGTGAAGACGGCCCCTCCCAATAGACTTTCTTATTTCCCAGGAACATCCTTCTCCCCCCAAGTCCCTGCTCTGTTCCTTGCCCCCATGTGTGGCATGTAGGGAGGAGCAGAGATTGGGCACTTCACTCAGGCTGACAGGAGACAAGACTGTAAAAGACAGGACAGGGAAGGACAGGAGGGCTGCAGAGGGGCTGGCCCAGAGCATGACCCCAGCATATGCCTGGAGCAACTTTTTTTGGCAAAGACTGGGATGGAATCTTGAAGGTAGGTCCAGTCTGGGAGGGGTCAATTAAGGAGACAGGGTCCCTTGTACAAAGCCCTCCACTTTCCCTAGGAATGGGCCAAAGTGGACAAGAGAAAGTTAGTGAAACATGGGTGAATCCTGAGAGTAGTTGCCAGAGCCAGCTCTGCACAAACTGGCTAGGGAGCCTGATGGCCAGGAGACCCTGGGGCTGGGTAAACCAGCCACTTCAGCTCTGGAGATGGCACAGCCACCTCCAGACAGCCATGTCCCGTCATTGATGTATCAGTCCAGAAGGTCTTTAATAAAATGAATCCTGCTCACAGGGGCCTTGTCAGAAACAGGTGGGCCTTGAACCCATGTCCTCAGGATACTTCAGGTCCCTGACAGACACTTGGCATTTATGAACCCAGAGAGCAGAGCTAGGCCCAGTGAGAAAATATTTCAGGGAGACAAATCTTTCCTTTGCATTAGGAGTAGTGAGCTCCCTGTCCCTGGGGGCATGCAAGCAGAAATCTGGGGATCATGTATGTCATGAATACTGGGTGAAGTTTGCACTAAATGGGAAGGAAAATTGCCTTCAGCTGTGAGTTTCTTCAATTTTATCAACATATGAATTAGAGTTAGATTGTGTGGATCAAAGTGGATGTTACAAAAGTGAAGGGAAGGCAAGGTAATGCTCAGAATGATAGTTATTATTACAACATTATAGATCACAGAACACTCCCATCTATTCTCTAACTGGATCTTCTGCTCAACCCATGCGACATATAGGGCAGGATGATTAACCTCATTTAGCAGATGAGGAAACTAAGGGCCAGAGAGGGAATGGGACCAGCCCAAGGTCCCACAGCACATCAGCCACAGATTCCCTCTATGACCCCGCACGTAGGGACCTCCTGCACCCTCAATGGTAATCCTGCTATTCCCAGCCCTGGAAGGAGCAGGAATCTCCCCCATCCCAACCCAGGCTTCCATCCAGCTTCCAACACTTCCCAGCCATAAAGGTTAGGGGCTCTCTTTGCCTATCTTTCTAAAACCTGGGGGTAGAATCCTAGCTTAGAAGGCTCCTGTTCTCAGGGGACACAGGTGCTGCTCTTCTACCCACTCCTTTTCCCCTGGTAGTCTTATCTCAGTCCTTTAAAAGTTGGCTCCTTCAAACCAGACCTGGAACCACACACTAAGCTTTCCTCAGAAAATGAACTCAAGGAGAAAGGTCTCTCCCACTTAGCCTCATTATTTCCCTCACACCTCTGGATCCCCTTGTGACCAGGGGGATCCAAAGGCCACCTTGCCAAACACCCTTCCTGATCAACTTTCCCTTTTTTGGCCAGAGGGGCAGAGAGAGGGCATCTGGGCAGGAGAGGTCAGAACATCAGAAGGTGGGGTCTCAGCAGGGGAGACTGGGTTCACCAAGACAGGACAAGCTGCCGCCCCGGCACCACTTCTCACATTACACACTGAGCCCGTAGAATGCAGCATCTCTACAGGTGAGGGAATGAAGGCTTAAAATATTAAATGGAACAGAAACAGCTTATAAATCCTGGAGTCAGGATTTGAACCCAGGACTGATTGATTCCAAATATCCAATGCTTTCCCAGAAGTACAAGGCAGTTCAAACAGGCAGCCTGGTGAGCAGATGAATGGGGGGGCGGGCAAAAAAGGTAGGCAGAGAAAGGGCTGAGAAGGCAAGAGAGCAACAGAAACACATGAACCGACAAGTAGACCCCCCAGGGGCTAGGAGGCAGCTCCAGAAGGTGCCCTCTATCCATGAAAGGCCAGGAAGGTCTACCTCTGCAGCCATCCGTCCAGCCTCTGTCCGCCCATGCCTGGCTAGAGGGTCCAGCCTCCGTCCGCCCATGCCTGGCTAGAGGGTCCAGCCTCCGTCCGCCCATGCCTGGCTAGAGGGTCCAGCCTCCCAGACTGCCTACCAGACACAGCCTCCCCCCAGCCTCTGTGTCTGAGTGACTGTTCGAGGCCAGTGAGGGGTTCCGGTGCCTGCTGGCAGTGAGCACAATGGGTCTGTCCCCAGAGCATGCAGGGTTTAAGCAACCATCTCTCAAATGAATATTTAAGAAGAAAAATACATTTTTTTAAGAAAGAGAGAGAAAAGGAGGGAGAAGGAGCCCTCACAGGAAGAGGAGGGAGGGAGGGAGGGGGAAACTTATACCATCACTGCAGTCAAGGTCACAAGCATGGGTGCAGGGAGAGCACAGGCAAGGTGCTGGCAAGGAGCCTTTAATCTGGGAGTTCAGGCCATGGAAACTAAATTCCCGAAGCTGGGATACATTACTGCCCTGAACGATCTGTCGGCTTCTATTAGGCTAACTATCTCTGTATAATGGAGACTTATCCTCTGAAAAGGCAAACTTCTGGCCTTTCCAAGGAGGGGTGAAGGACGGAAACGTCTCATAGTGAGGGCTCTCCTACGGCGGGTGGGGGGGGAGCAACAGGAGAGTCTTGGGGGTACACAGGACCAACTCAGAAAGCCACCCCTCATCTTTCCACACCCCCTCCCTGAAAGTCAGTTAGCAGCTGTTGATGCTTGGTTTGTGACAGATGCCACCCTCCTTCCTAGACTCTCCCTTGCTCTCTCCACTTAGGAGCCTAAAGAGATGCTAGACCTGAAGTGGAGGCCTGACAATGCCTTCATGACAGTGGGTGAATCTCTGTGCCTCTTTGAACCTCCGTTTCCCCATCTGTTAGATGGAGCTGATAACACCCACTCAAGCACTGTGCTGTGGGAGGAAATGAAGCTGGCCCAGAATCCACCAGAGTGGGCACTTGGGACGGTTTTGCTTGTGCTGCTCTGTCCTCTGGTAAGGACCTCCTCCTCTTCCTCCCCTCCTCCTCATTCTCACTGTCCCCCATAGGACACTACCACCTCCTCCAGGAAACCTTCCCTGATGGCAACCCATGGATATCTCCAACAGCAGAATCCCACCTTCCAGTCTCTCCCAGTCTCCGGAGGCTGTATGCAGTGAATGCTTCAGGGGGTTCCCTCTGAACAGAACGGCATTTCTATCCTCCCATCTGCCCCAAGCCTCTCCCACACTCAGGACTGGCATACAGGACTCTGCCCAGATGTGCAGGCTTCGAGAAGGGGCTGCTAGAAACCAGGAGCATGTATGAGCTGAGTCCACTGAAAGGTGACATTCATGAAAAGGGGTCAGCACCAGGGAAGCTGGACCAGGAAGCCAGAAATCTCAGGACATGAATTTGTGAGAGCAAGGTGGTACCCAGACCATCTGCAGGACTGCCAGGGCACCAGGCAGGGTCAAATGAGAGACTGTAGAGGTGGACTCAGTGCTGGGTTCCTGACTTAGTGCTGAGGCACCGGATGTGCTCAGGCCAGGCCATGACAAGAGGGGCAGAGAGGACTTATTGGGAGGGGCATGGACCAAAAGGCTATAGCTGGGTAAGAAACAGGGCAGCAAAGCTAAGAGCTAGGTGGGGAGATTTTGCAGACCCTAGTCTCTTTCCCTCAGGACTCCCATGCCACCCTCGGTCTGTAGTAAAGCCCTGGGACAGCTCAGGGTCCCTCACTGCAGGGACAGCCACTGATACTGCAGGGCATGAAGCTGGGCCAGGACAGCTATGCTGGGAGCAATTCCAGGACAGTGCCTACAGTTCAGCGTTGACACTCAGAAAGGAAGGCCACCAGGGCAGGTAGAGGCATGCTGTGCTGCTCACCCCCACTGTAGGGCCTAAGGTCCAGCCCAGAGTCTCCACAGCCTGGGGACAGGGAGGGGGTGGCTTGTTTCTTGATTGATTCATTCGGTCATCCAGCAAATGCTCTCTAATGCTTTCTGTGAACTAAAGGAACAAACATTGAAACATGTCCAAGATCCTGCATCAGGGAATTCAGTCTAGTAGGACAAGTGGGCGGGGAGAGGAGGGGCACACAGGGAGATAAGAGACCACCACCCCTCAGGGACTGTGTGAGAGGAGAGCCCAAGGAGCTGTGGGAACAACAGGGTGGGGGCATCCAATCCAGGGTTGGAGGTCAAGGAGTTCCAGGGGAAGGGATCTTTGAAAAGGTCTCCAAGGAAAAGGAGTTGAGTTTGAAGCACTGCGGAGGCGGCAGGAGAGGAACCTATGTCACGCCCCAGGGGCATGAGCAATGGGCTGAAGAGGGCCTATATGCAGGACTGAGATGTCTGCTGTTATCAGCCATTGGGAGCCTGAAGGGTTTTTAATGGGAGTAACAGGGTCCCATTCATTCTGGCTGCCACTAGTGCAGAATGGGTACACAGGAGAGCTAAGTGAGGACTGAGGCAGTAGCCAGGGGACAGCTGATGGGGCTTGAGGTGGGCAAAGGGATAGAGAGGACGGGTAGATGTGAGAGGTATTTAGGAGGCAGAATCTGCAGTGAGGGCAGTGATTATAACACCAACAGCAGCAATATCCCGCTGAGCACTAAGGATGCTCATGGCTAAACAACACTATCAAACTTCACAAAGCCCTTTTAAATCCACTTTGATCTGTATAACACTCAGGTGAGGTGGGCAGGCCAGGAATTACTTAATTGGTTCATTCATTCAACAAGAATTTGTTGAATGTCTACTATATTCCAGGCATTGCTCTGTCCCATTCACCAGAAGGGAAAACTGAGACCCAGAAGTGCTGCCCAAGAAGTTCCACAGCCACTTGGGGCTACACAGGGTGGGAGCCCAGGCTTCTGTCAGTCTCTGTTAATGAGAAGTGGTGCGGGACTTCTGCCCTAGCCTAAGAGGCTGCAGGAGTGAAGGGGAAGGGCCACTGGCTTGAGAGACCCAGATATCCTCCAGAATAGGGAAACAGGTGGGTGCAGAAGCCAAATAAGAGCTGTGCAAAGGGAATGCCTGACACTGGGGCTGGGTCATAATGGGGACAGGGATGAACGTGACTGGAGTGAAAGCACCTCTTCCCCCAGAACAGGAGTGGGAAGCCAGAGAGGAAATGTGAGGTAGAAGGAGGCACGCTGACAGTACAGGGCTCGGTCTCCTCTATGGGCAGGAGGGGCACAGATGGGCAATGGCAGGACCATCAGGCCCACCTGAGGAAAGGGGAGGCATGCGGCAGGCCCAGAGGGTGACAGAGGTCAGGGTGGGCACAGCAGGAGGACCCAGAGCTGCCCTGGGACCCCTAAGTTGGCTGCAGGAAGAGGAGAAGAGCAGGGCTGAGCTAGGGAAGGGGCAGAGGCCAGGGAGACCCAGCAGAGAAGAGCAAGCCCCATGACCTAGCAGATGCCCCATGCAGTGGCTTCAGGCTGCCCTCCATACTCCCACTGCTACTGACAAGAGCCACCTGGGCCAACTCTCCTCCACTGGCTCCCCTACAGTTCCCTGTCTGTAAGTCAGGCCTCAAGGCCAGTGGTCCACACCCACCATTGACCAGTAGGCTCTTCATTGCCCTGGAACCTACTCTTCCCATCAGTAAACCGGGGAGCTGGAGAGGCCCCCATCTTTCAGGAGGTCAGGTTGGGAAAGCAATACCAATGTTCCGCACACAGTAGGTGCACACAGATGATTGTCCCTGCCCTTCCCTGGTGGCAGAGCCTCTTGGAGTCCCCAGTGCCTCACACACACTTTTGTTCAATGAACTTTTACTGACCTGAGTTTAAATGCTAACCACCTGATAGCAGTGTGAGGCAGTTAGAATTCTGCCCACTGGACCCGGTGGGGAAAGAGCTGCAAGGAAGGAGGACATGGCAGACACCTCAGGGAGCAGGCATGAGGATGAAGCAGAAGCCAAGGTCGATGGGGCAGGTGGCTGAGGCCCTGCTCCTACCACACACAGTAGCACTCCTCAGTAATTTAGCAGACCAGCAGAGGAGCAAGTAGAGAGTAGTGAGGGGTAGGGATGGGGTGCACCCATGTGGAGGGTCTCTGGGCAGACAGGCCTTCTTAGGTCTCCTAATAGTATACATAGTCATGTGAGCTGCCCCTCCAAGCCACCACAACCCACCTCAGAATTCACCCCACTGTATGCCAGGCCCTGACCAAGCTATAGCATTGGAGAGACAATGAAATACATCAAAAATAAGGAAGGGCCACTCTAGGAGAAGGGGCAGAGCCTGGAAGGCTTCATGGAGGCAGTGGCTTTTCAATTACTCTGGGCCTCACCTTGCTGTACTGTAAAATAGGACTGGACTCTTCCACTTCCTATTCTTCCTCCTCCTCCTTTTTCTCTTCCTCTTATGACTATCACCACTAATAATAATATCAAAAGCATTTGGGGCACTTGCTCTGGGGGAGCTCTTTGTGCCAAGATAGACAGGTAAAGCTGAGGCTGAGCCTGCTCTCTCCTGGATTTTCTTCTGCTAGACTGGCTAGTACAGGTTTGACTGGGGTCTGGGCCTTGGGCCAGCTGTAGGCAGGGTGGTAGGGGAGGTGGGTGTCCAAGGTCTGCAAGTTGCCCAGTATTTTCAGCATCACTCCAAGTGGCCTCTCCTGAGCCTGGGTGAGTGGGGCAAGGGTGGAGTTGGATTAGGAAACCTTCCAGAGGCAGCTAAGTCAGAGTTTACACAGTGGCTGTGGTAGCAGCTCAGTTTGGCCCTCCTAGTGTTTAAACCACTGATGCTGAGTGTTGCCTATAGCTGCAGCTTCCGCATTCCTGTAGTCCAGAAGCCCAGCTTCATCCGTGTGTAAGGCTCCAGGCATCCTCAGAAATAAAGGAAAGAGGGAGGAGAGGAAGAAGAGCAATAGTAGTCATCGCTATATGTGTCTCCTGGGCTGAAACTGTGCAATGCTGGGTGGCAGGTATTATTCACAGTTGACTAGGAAACTGGCTCCAGGGGATTGTGTCTCTTACCCAAGGTCACAGATGGAAATGGCTGAGCTGGGACTCACACCTAGCACTGTCTATTTCTAATGAACAAGAAGATGCCAAAGGATGACAGAGCTCATGGGGCTGAAGTCAGAGGGCATTTCATGCATAATCATCAGGCCTTGGAAGGCCTTTGAGAGTGGACTTTTCCTGGATCCCTACACAGTTGGTGCCAATTGTCCCACAACACCCAGGGCTGGGGGAGGGCTAGGGTGGGTTAGGAAGTTTGTGAAGATAAGTGGCAGGGGAGGATGAGGGAGGTCTCTCCTTTGGCTTCCAGCAGCCCTCTGCCCTACCCGACCCCTCTCTGAAAACATCCCACTCCCTGGCGAGATGAGGCACTCAGGAGGCTTGATGTTGCCAATAGGGCTTGAGAGGTTGAAGAGAGATGAAAGCTCAGCCTAGAGCTAGGACAAGGCTACCTGCGGGCTCAAGCTGGGTGGCAGGAGCGTTGGGGGGTCAGTCAGGAAAACCCACGAGAACAGATGTTGCAGTGTCTGGACTCTAGCTATCAAAGCATCATTTCTTTGAGTCCTCAACGGTGTTTAGTTTCCACAAGGCTTCTGAGCCTGGGAGAGGGACAATCCTGGAATGCTGGCAATGGACACAGTACCCTGGAGTCCAGTTCCCATCTGCTAACACACTGTGTTTCTTGGCACAAGTGTCTTCTGAAACTCACTGGTTACCAGTCACCTCATGAATTGTCCAGGGAATACCTAAGGGGACTGGAGACGCCCCAGACAAGCCACCCCTCCCAGTGCCCATGTCAACTGTATGCAGGCTGTGTGCTCAACACAATCATCCATGGCCTTCCTTTATCCTCTCAACAGGCAGTAATGTAGGTATCAGACTCCAGTCTACTAGGAAACTGAGGCTCAGGGTGTCCAGGAAGAGGGGCGGACCAACTCTGTGGGCACTGTTTTGTGCTGCACCCTGGTCAGCTCCTGGCTGCTGCCTTCTTGACAACCACTAGTCACCTCCCTCCCCCCAACAAATACACACCCTTAGCTATGCCTGCTTTTCCCAGTCCCCTCCTCTTGTCTAAACTTCATCAGCTCCTGTGACTGCTCCAGCTGCACACATCTGTCCTGAACTTGGGACACATCTGTGATCTGTATATATAGCACTGAAACTTAATGGACCACTGGCTCCCTTTACTTCTGACTTAAATCTCACTCTTTCAACATCTCCTTGACAGCAGGAAACTCCACAGTCTGGGCACACAGAGGGGACTTGAAAAAACACACTGGCATTAGATCTTGCAGACATGGGTAGAATTGAGCTGGAAAACTCTTGGCCCATCTCTTTATCTCACTGAGGTACAGATTCCCCAGCTGGGACACAAGATGACCCTATCTAGTTCACAGAGTGCAGATAAACTTTGAAATGGGCTGCTGCCCCACCTCAGGTCCCCTCCCTTCTGGGACTTCACTTGAATTCTGTACCACTTCTCTCCATGAAATTTTCTAAACGACTAACAAATAGGCAGATTCTTATGGCTGAGAAACATCTGAGGCTAGTAGAGGGGCCAGGAAGGCCCAAGAAAACAGTTGGGACAGTGCTCAGAACCCCACTATTAGAACATGATTCTTTTGTATGCTCATGAGTCTTCAGTTTCCACAATGGTTTTGAGCCTGGGAGCAGGAACACCTAGGAATATTGGCAGTGGGAAGCAGGGTTCTGGGGTTCTGGTTCCTCTTCTTTACTAATATACTGTGTTTCTTGGCACATCTTCCCCTCTCCAGCCTTCAGTTGCCCCATCTGCAACATAAGATGTCCAGGAAGTGTGCCCTCTTCATACCACTTCCTGGAAGCAAAGAAGAAAAATGATGTAGGGGTGATGTCAGAGTGGTGAGAAGGACCCTCCAAAGGTCTCAAATCCAGGACTATGATGACCAGATGCCTCCACTGGAGGAGCTGTCACATTCCTTCAACCCTCTAAAAAAGGACAAAGCCAACCTCTAGGATTTAAGGACCCCTGCAGACTGGCTCCACCTATTCCCACATGCCCTCTGAGGAAGGACAGGGCCTGAGTACATGCCTTGGACTCTGGAATAGGGTCTCCTAGTCCATCCTCAGGCCAAGATAGCCTACCCAGGGAGCTTAAGCCTGAGGAAAGCTGAATTTACATCCCCCAATCTAGATGGAAAAGGGAATGAGATTCCAAGGGGGCACCTGGGCAGGAAGAGCTCTGCTGAGTGCCCTCTGCCCCAGGAAGGGACGCTGAGGGAGCCTAGAAAGGTAGAAGGGGGCAGAGTTTTATCTTGGCTCCACCACTTACCCACCTGGCTGACTGTAGAAAGTCACTTCACCTCTTTGAGTTCATTTCCTAATCTATAAAATGAGTAAAGTGATAGACACCTCACAGTGCCTGGTAAGTGGCATGTTCTAGAGGAACTATTACTGCAGGTAGTCAGAGAGCACTGGGGAGTCTCCTCCATCAGCCAAGGTGGTGCAGGGGAAGGTTCTTACACCGAGTGCACTGAAAGCTAAAAAAAAAAATGAATGGATGGGGCCTGAGCATGCCAAAAGCTAGCCAGATAATTAGATAAAAAAATAATTAAAAAGCCCTCCTATCCCTATGAGAAGCACAGATTTAAGCAGAAAGGGAGTATCGTCTTTGAGACAGGAGTCCACCATTCTCCCAGGCTGCAGCACTTGAATAGTCTTCTTTCCTTTTACACCAGCACCTGTTTCATGAGTTTGGCTTTCATTGTGGCTGGCAGCCAAACCTGCATTTCAGTTACAGAACTGTGGACAGTATGACCAGATTCCTGGCCAAGAATTTGCTTTTTCACATTAGGCCCACATGGGGTGACCTCAGTCTTGAACATGTGATAAATAGGCACAATGGGGGAGATGAATATTGAGACCCAACAGGGAGTGAGAATGAGGTAAGGCCCCAAATCTGCCCCAGTGGGGTTCCACCTAGAGAATCAGGCTAGTCCCAACCCTGTTCACATACTGAACCCTGATGCTGCTCACACACTGAACCCCAAAGCTGTTCACACAATGAGCCCCGATGCTGCCCACACACTGAGCCCTGACCCTGCTCACATACTGATCCCTGTTTCTGGTCCATAAGGAGCACTGGCTCTGGTCACACAAGAAACCCTGGTCACACACTGAACCTTTACCCAGTCACTAGCCACTGTAGCCAATCCCCACCAGAGAAAATATTGTATTTGGCTCTAAGGAGGGCTCTCATCTCTTTGTAGAATAGCTGCTGGGCTCATCTTTCATCATATGAACTGGCTCATCTCTAGTGAGGAGGGTGTGGGAGACTGTGGGCTCAGTGTATAGCCCCAGCCCCTCACTCCTCCTATTTATACCCTCTCCATACCTTCACCTTATGCCACTGCTTCTGCCTGAAGATGCCCCACACACATCCCAGCCCCACTTCCATAACTCTGGCCAAATTTCTAGGCCCCATGACCATAACTCTACAGCCCAAGCCCTTGGTATGTTTTTCCCCTCTGACCTTGGAAGGTGGAGATTCTGGAAGGCCTGAGGGAAAAGGCCTCAGGCCTCACTCATTCACTGAGCTCATTGTTCAGGTGGGGACATTGAAGTCACTAGGGGTGAATGGCAGCCCCAGGACTTCCATCCTGGTCCAGTGTTTTTTAAATCCAGACCTCTGACTGCCAGGAGGCTTCCTCCTCTCAGTGCCCCACCCAGCCAGCACAGGACAGGCCCTTGTAGATGGGGACCAGATAAGCCCCAAGCCCCCTCTCATGTCCAGCAAAGCAGAAGGAGGTAGCAGAGCCTTAGGAAGCCACCCTGCCCTGGGCTCCTCTGCCTTCAGAAAGTCCCAACTCAGGGTTAATTTTAGATCTCTTCTCAGGCTGAACAACTGAAGAATCCTTCTAGATCCTCTCTAGCATAATGGGACCACAATGGGGCTGAACTGCCCCAACCCTCTCCAGTGCAGCTGAGGACTCCTGGCCAAGGACAATAGAGATGATACTGAGACTCTGCAACTGAATCCAGTGGCCCTGGGAGAAGACCCACCACACATGACTCATCTTTCAGGTAAAGCCCTGATCTTCTCAAATACAAGACTAGGCAAATGAGGGGGTCACCTTTAGCTCTGTGTTCACATCCTGGATCTGTGTTCTACCAGTGTGGTCTTTCAGATTCTTAATCTGTAAAATGGGGATAATAATAATGTCAGTCATCTGATTGTGACTGCTAAGATTCTGACATCCTTGCCATCTCTTCTGGGATGTCCTGCAAACACCTCATGGGGCCCTCATCTTCCCCCAAGCCCTCTCTTCCCCTCTAGTGCTCTGCTTCTGTGAAGGTCACCATTGGCCCAGCTGTGCAGACCCAAAACCTGGGAGCCCTGTGACTCTTCCTCCTCTGTCTTAATCATCCAACTCAGAACTGTATCCCCAGTCCCTGGAACATAGTAGGTGCTCAATAAATAAGAATCCTCCCTGAGGTTCATCCCTTAGGAGCAAACTGAAGAATCCACCCTCCCTGCTTCCCCAGCCAGTCCCAGAAGCCATATCCGGAGTTTCAGAAGAGGCCATGCTGGGCACGGACACCAAATAAGCACAGCTCTGCTTGCTTGGCCAGTGCCCATGCCTGCGGCACCCTTTCTGATGCTCCAGGAGAGAGAGAGAGAGAGAGAGAGAGAGAGAGAAGAAAAAGCCTAACTTGCCCCTCTGATTGTGCCCATCTCAATGCTGGGCTCTGGCAGGTCAGCCTTTTGTGGGGTACACCCACTGCAGTGGCCACACTCAAGACACCTTGACCTCAGGAATGGGGAGTGGCTGGGAAGGGCTGGGTCTCACACACAGGGTTCGTGGACTCAAATTTTGGAATTGAACCACTGTGACTTCTAGAATTGCTGCAGGGAGCCAGATAGCATCCATCCATCCTCTGGCATTTGGGGGTCCTCAGCATCTCCCAGCTTGACACCTCCCAACCTTCGCCCACATGAATCCCTCTCAGAAACCCACATTCTCATGTTCCTGACAGCAGGCCACAGACATCCAGTCACACCTTTACAGCCAAAGCTGTTTCCTTTGTTCCTCAACATCTCTATCCAAATTTCACCGATCTAGTCCCAATTCTTATGGGAAGCATTCCCAGCCGATGGAGCTCCTACAGAAAGAGGATTCTGTCCCCATCACTTTCTCCAGATGAACATCAGCACCCCTGGGACATAGTATGGAGACCTGTTAAGTGGAGTGCTGGTGGTAACCATAGCCATGTGTGTAGTGAGAGTCAGCACCTCCTACTTTTTACCCAGCCCAGGCCTATCCCCTGCCAGGTCAGGGGAACAGACTTCAGGGAGGAGGAGGAAAGAGAAGGAGGAAACACCTTCTGCTTTCAGATGAGCCTCAGTCTTTGAGGCAGGCAGGGTCCCTGTCTCTAGGAGTCATGGTCTGATGAAGGAGACCTAGCCATGAGGTCAAATCCTTCTATCATTCATTAATGAGCAGATCTGCACCAGGCACTGCTTGGGCACTGGGGGCACCAGGGTGACAGAGCCCAACACAGTTCCTAGTGTGACTCCTGGGAAGGATGACCACACAAATAGAATTCCTTCAACCTCACCTATTCAAGGCTTCCTAGGTCCTGGGCTGGGCACAGGTGAGAGGGGAGAACTCTGTGGTAGCAATCTGAGAGCTGGGGAGCACATAGGAGGGGTGCCTAGACCAGAAAGGGAAGGCTCAGGGATGCTAAAGACAGACCTCCCAGAGAAAGAGTGCTGACAGAGGCCAGAGGACCATGGTGGCAGGGAGGGTCTGGAGGAACTGGCACTAAACCTCAGATATCCTGTCCTGCCACTCTGGAGCTTCTTCACACAGACACCCCCAACTCCTGGCCCCCAGGCCTATGGGACAGGGAATTGGTCTATCACCATAGCTGTCCTATCATTGACTTAGCAGCCCTATCTCCTGAGGGAGCCACTTTGTCAGGCTCTGAGGATGTCACTGACATTTTCACATGCTATTATCCACTAACTGTGGCCCACCTAACTAGCTGGTGGGGACCAAGGCAGTGCCAAGAGCCCACCAGAACGCTGAAAACTAAAATGGTCAGGATGGCAACAAAATGTCCCATAGGGAGTATCTCCAGTAAGGGACACCCTAATGGCCTCTCTTCTCCTCCCACCATAGCTCCCCCATATGCTGGTGACCTCAGGGGAGAGCAAGGCTTGAGGAGTGGCCCCAGCTGTGCCCACAGCTGGGACAAGGACCAAAAAAAAGGGGGGGGAATCAATCATCCCTGCCACCATCTAACACATACACATACACAATCCCCTGGGCTCCAGGTGTGGGGAGGAGAGCCACACCCCCTCCGGGCCTCTGAGGGATACTGGAAAGCCATTCTTCATGTCAGCCGAGTGGCCATTTGGTTCAGCAATATGCAGAGAGGAAAGAGAAAGGAGCCCCTATGGCTAGCCACTCCTAGGGAAAGGGACACTCACTTCCCAGTATGCGCCCAAGACCAGGCATGCCACACCTGTGGCCACAGACAATGCTCACCATGACCCTTGAAGCAGAAACAATTCTGACCATTCTGCAGGTGAGAAAACATAGTTCAGAAAGGTCACATGACCAAGGTTGAATGCCAGAAAAAAAGGAGCTTAAAACCAGGTCATGCCTGGGGCAGCAAGGGTTTTAGTCATATACAAAGGAAACCTCCTGAAAGGTTGGAGAGAAATCTGGATCCCTGGAAGCTGGGCTGGGGTCCAGGAAGAGAGGCTGCTGGGGAGAAGGACAGGGTAAGTAGCTGAGGGCAGGGGCTGGACCTATTGACCTCCAGGGTCCCACCCAGCTGTGATTTTCTGGGACCACTGGGCAAGCTCCACCAGCCTCCAGAAGGACAGGCTTGGACTGGGCAGCCCCTGAGAATGGTTGGGGGAGGCTCTGGTGATCGGAGACCAAGTGCTTGGCTGCTCTCCTCTCTCTGTGGAATGTTTGACCTCTGAGGTCCACCAATAGAGACAAGAGTGCCCAGATCCCAGAAGGAAAGGGGCAAGAGAGGATTAAATGGGGGAAAGGAGGAGCTCAACTGTGCTGGCCAGACCAGCCAGCGGTGAACCCTATCCTGCGGATTTGAAAGTGCTAGGCACCAGCTCAGCCAGACCTCCTTCTTACTCTTCCTGTGTAATAAGATGGTTTTTAAAAGCCATTCAAAAGAAATTTCCTATAATACGTTGAAGGGGTTTATAGTGTTCTACATCAAGGTGGCTGGTAATTGGTAGGGTCCAGGTTGAGTTCTGGTGTGGAGCAGTGGCAGTTCCATGTCTAAAGGTGAGAAGAGCAGGAAGGACCCACCACGAGAGGTGAGACAGACACTCTGCCAGAAAAGTTGCTGCAATACCAGCAGGCATCCCTGAAAAGGACATTGAGGGCATGACAAGGCTGGAACCCTTTGGGGCATCGGAGGCTGACAGAGCTGGGGCTGGGCAGGAGGATGCATGGGGATGAAGTCACAGAGCAGACATCTGGTCTCAGGAGGAGGAAAATGAGTGTACTGTGTTGAATTGGGTCCCCAAAATTCATGTCCATCTGCAACCTCAGAATGTGACTTTATTTGGAAATAGGGTAATTAGTAATTGCAAATATAACTAGTTAGGCCAAAGTCATATTGGATTAGGATGGGTTTTTTTTTTTTCTTCTTTATTAATTTTAGAGAGAGAGGAAGGGAGAGGGAGAGAGATAAACATCGATGAGAAAGAACATCAATTAGCCACCTCCTGCATGCCCCCCACTGGAGATTTGGCCCACAACCTGGACATGTGCCCTGACCGGGAATCGAACTGGAGACTTCTTGGTGCATGGGTCAACCCTCAACCACTGAGCCACACCAGCCAGGCTAGAATGAGTTTTGATCTAATGATTGGTGTCTTTATAAGAAGAGGGAAATTTGGACATAGACACACAAACATGGAAGAACTCCTGTGAAGAGGAAGGGGAGATTGGAGCGACGTATACAAGGTAAGGAATGCCAAAGAAGCACCTGAGCCACATGAAGCAGAAGGAGGCAAAACATCTCTCCCCTAGAACCTTCAGAGGGAGTGTAGCACTGCCCACACCTAGATTTCAGACTTCTAGCCTCTAGAACTGTGATAGAACAAATTGCTGATGTTTTATTCTACCAGGTTTGTGGTAATTTGTTATAGAAACCTAGGAAATTAATACAATTACCATTTTAACAACTGCAACTATCTAGCAATAAAAAACAGCCTCAAAAAGTGGTGAGCACCCCATCGACAGAGGATGCAAACAAAGCCAGGAATGTCCTCTTCCCCCCAGGGCTCTGAACAGCTACTGAAGCAGGTTCACATTTAGTCCCCCACCTGACCTCACTGTATGCAGTCCAGAGAGCTGGACAGGACAGTGATGTCATTCAGCACAAGTCAGTGCCAGCGGCAGACCTGGAATCCTAGAATCCCATCCACCGGTCTGGGGCTCTTTCAGGCTCACTCCCCTGAGTCTCACTGCTGTGTCTTCCCTATCTTTAGACTGAACTGCCGTGCAATGTCCTCGAAGGCAGAAAAAACCCATAGTCCATAGCCCAGCTATTCCAGACTGAAAGTGACATCAGTTGGGCCTAAAGTATTGCCCAATTCTAACACAAAGCTTCCGAGCAGCACCGATGGCCTCTGATGTCCGTGTCCTGGTGCAGTCACCAACCTCTCAGACACGTTCAACTAAGAGAGAAATGCTACTGTGTGCAAAGCTCTTAGCAAAATGGAAAGTGGGGGGTAAAAAGCAAAGGAAGGCAGAACTCCCTCATCTTCTTGGGGACCCAGAGTCCATGCAAATCAGGCCACCAGTGAGACCCCATGGGGTGTCCCCAAACCAAGTGTAACCTCTGGCTGGGCATCCTGGGCCCTCTCTTGGAGCCCTCTCAGGAGCAGCTGGACCTGGAAGGAACGGGGTGAGAGAGTGTGGCTGAGGGAGAGCAGCAGTTCCTCTGCCTCCTCCAGCTCCTTTCAGGCCTCTGGGCCCAGAAGGCTATCCCTCATCCCTACCTGAGGTTGGCACTCAACTCCACTCATCTACCCCAGGAACTGGAGAACTGTTCAGAGGCCTCAGTCTGACAGTCCAACCTGAAACGCTGGTTAACTGGTGCCATGAAGCCCAGGCACGAGAGAGGAGCAGGCTTTGAGGTCACCTGGTGTGACTTGCTGGGCAGGAACAATGGGCCACCCAGCCTGTGGAGTCACTGCTCCTTCTAATTAGATGCCACTTTGAACACAGAGGCACCAGATTAACGAGGTTTACAGTGCTGTTTCACATCCTGGCGGCCTGCCTCTATTCTCTGATCGCAGTTTGATGCCAAAACCTTGTTCTTTCTAAATCAAAGTTTCTCCCAAAACTCTGCTTTCTGATGCACCTTGGGTTTCTGCTGGGCATCTCTGCCAGGGAGCTGAAGCCTTCGCCATCACTCCAGTGCTGACTCTTGTTTTGCTGAAGAAGACTGCACAGGGCTGTGACACCTCACACAGCCACTTATATAACACTCACTAAATAGCAAACTACCAAAATATTGGGAAGGAGCAAGGGGTGACTGGGTTAGCTACATTCTGCAAAGTTGGCTGGCTCAAGGTCACAGGTGAGCTGGTCAATCACACCCTGCAGCCAATACCCTCCTCCAACCCTGGCTTGCAGGCCCCTTTGTCTCAGCAAATGGTGGCTTGGGCATGCTGGGCTACAGAGAATCCACTGGCCAATTTCCCATTGTTGGCATCTGTTCATAAGCCTTAGGCGCATCTGGGCCCCTCTCCCAGAGAAGACAGACATCTCAGGAGCCAGCCTGCATACCTGGCCTTCCTACCTCTGTTGATCTAGTGGACACCCCCCTAACCCATCTCTGGGACTTTGCTCACATAGCTCCCCTCCCCCTTTCTCCTGGAATACCCATCTCTTCCCTGCCCTTGGATAAACTCACACTACTTTTCAAAACCCATCTCCACCCTTGTTCCTTCTTCACCACCACAGTCACCAGACCTTTCTTTCTCTCTTTGACATCTTCCAGCCCCAAATCCCTGTCACCTTGAGCAATTGTATCTTTACCTACATTCCACTGTTTAATGTTACCACCTTTGCTTATTATTTTGTCCTGTCTCTCCTATGAGACTGTGGTATAGGGGCAGGAGCAGCATCTGTGTCTTCTGTATGTCCCTCGTAGTAAAGACTGTCTGATAAAAATTCTGACCTCCCTCGGCACTTTGGGAGACATAGAGAGAACATTTCTTCCTGGCCACTTCCCCTCGTCCACATAAGGCTTGGGTCTCCCTCTACATATCAGCCCTTGTCATCCTATAGGTGACTTCATTGTGCTAGGGATGACTAGCACTGGAGCTCTTCATTCCCTGACCTCCTGACTCCACTGACCTTTGGCTTCCATTCCCTCGAGCCTCTATCCCAGGCATGGCCTGACTCTCATCTCCACCACAGCTCCAGGGCAGGCCTCCTGGCCCAGCCAGCCCTCAGGTGCCTCCTCTCAGCCCTCTTGCCACAATTCTTTCACTGAATTGAGAAATTCACACCTCTCTATCTCCATCACTGCTCTTCTTTCTTTTCCTAGCCCATCAGTGAATTAACCTCTCCAATGCCTTGACCCTCTCTCCCTTGGCAATACTTTCATGAAACCCTAACCTGAATGCACTCAACCAGCACCCTCTTGGCACTCATCTGGGAAGTCAAATGTTGTTGGAAGAAATGAGCTTGCCAGGAAAGCTGTGCCCTCCATAAGCTTAAGGCATGAGCAGTCCCAGCTCATGTCACTAGCCAGCTCACTTTCCTGCTCTCCCAAGAGGTCAATGTCTCTCCTTGTCTGCTCTCCTTATACCTCCCATTTCTATCTGAGTCACCACTCTCAACTGAGACTTCCTTCAATTCTCAAGTGAAGAATGTCAACCCTATCATCTGCCCCCTGAGTATTCTAGAAGCCCACCTGCTCTGCCCATGTCCCCTCTTGCTCCCTGAGAAGGGGTCATGCTGCATGTCAAAGGTTAGGTGTGCCGCCTGGACTCTGAACCCATTTCCTCTGGCCCAGGAGTCAGCTGCCACCTCTATGCTGTCTTTCGTCATCACCCATCTTGCCCTGTCTACTGGATCCCTCAGCTTTCCCACCAGCAAACAATCATGACCTAGTATCTCCTGTCCTTTAAAAATCCCCTCCCTTAATTACGCTTAAAATGTTCAGTCTCAGAAGGTTCTACATTGTATGATTCCACTCATATAGTACTCACTAAATAACAAAACTACAGAGACACAGAACAAAGGAGTGGCAGCTGGAGAGAGGGCCAGTGTGAGAGGGAGGGGCATGTGGTAGCACAGGGAACCTTATGGTGATGGAACAGTTCTGTGCCTTGATTGTGGTGGTGGTTACACAAAACTACATATGTGACACAATTACAAAGAACTGCACAAGCACACACACACACACACACACACACATGCATGTATAATTGGGAAATCTGAATAAGGTCTGTGGGTTATATCATTGTGGATCGTGACCTGGTCTGCTCTTGTCCTAGAGTTATACAAGACATCCCCACTGAAGACAGCTGGGTAGGATCTGGAATGAGCCTATATATCACTCGAGATTTCTTGTGACTCTTCCTCCAGCCACCACTTCATTTCTCTTCTTTACACAAAATTTCCAGGAAGAGTCAGCAATACCCTTTCTCTATTTCCTCTTCTCACTTGAAACTAGATTCTATCCATCCCTTCATAGCACTTTCTCTCATCCCAGCCCCCATGACCTCCCTGTTGTCAAATGTAATGGTGGTGTCTATGTCCCCATCTCCCCAACCCCTCACAACACTGACCATGGTAACTTGGTCCTTACTTTTGAACCCTCTCTCTGCTTCTGAGATGCTACAGCATCCTGGCTTTCCTTGCCCTCCTTGAATGTGCTCTGTCAGCCTCCTGTGCTGGCTTTGCTCCTCCATCAACTCTCCACATTGCTGAGCTCAGGGTCCAAACCTTGGTCCTCTCCCTCCACCATCCATATCTCTTCCTGGGCAATCTGCAAGATGTCTATAAACACCACCTACAGTTACTGACTCCTGCATCTCCATCCCCCGCTCAGCCCTTTCCTGGAGCTCCAGGCTTACAAACCCAACTTACAATGGACATCTGTGTTCCAGGAGACAGTCAAGAACAAGCTCCTGTCTGATTCCAACATTCAACCTTCAGGAAGTGGCGGCGGACAGGACCGGAGGGAGGGTGAGTGTGTCAGAGAATGAGCAAGGGTGTGAGAGAGTGTGAGTGGACGTGAAGATGGACAACCAAACCCAAGCAGTGCAGAGATGCGGTGCAGAAGGTTTCTGTGCTGTGGATGGGAGCAGCCAGCTACCAAGGTAAACAGCTATTCAGGGCGCTTCTCCCTGCGCCGCAGGGAGGCCCTACCATTTTGTTGATTTTTTTTTATCCTCACCCGAAGACAATTTTCAATTTTTTTTTTGTTCAGATAGAGTGGGAGAAAAAGAGAGGAAAAGACAAAGAGAGAGAAACATCGATGTGAAAGGGACACATCGAGTGGCTGCCTCCTGCACGACCCAACGAGGGCCGGGGACAAACTGCAACCAAGGTACCTGCCCTTAGCGGGAACCAAACCTGGATCTCTCTGGACCACAGGCTGATGTTCTAACCGCTGAGTCAAAATGGCCAGGGCAGTCCCACCATTTTGGAAGATCCTGGGTCTTCCTGGGAGGAGGCAGTAGGAGCAGCTAGGGCCCCGCAACCTGAGCCCACCAGTGCACCTGGCACCATCGGACCAGTGGACACTCTGTGTCAACACAGACCAGTACACAGCAGTGGAGCTCCCAAGGTGCTGGTCGTGGAAGCTGCAGACAGCCAGGAGCCCAGCACCATCCCCCATAGTAGCAGCCCAATCAGAGTCGAGATATACCCCCAGCAACAGAGGCTGGAGAGCAGACATCCATCCCCAGGCAACAAAAGCAGAGACCAGCAGCTGAGACCCATCCCCAAAAACTACAGCAAAAGTTGAGCAGGAGTTGAGCCCCACAGGGCAGCAGCACTCCCCAGCCGCCAGCAGCAGGACGTGGGGCTCCACAGAGGTCTGTGTGATCCAGTAGCTCACAAGAGCAGTGGGAAGCCAGAGCCCAAGTAAGACTGGTGCGATCCAGCTGCCCACCCATGGGAACTGCAGGGTACGGGGGCACCAGAGAGGCCTGTGTGACACAGCAGGGACTGCACAATCTAGTTACCCACGGGGCCTGTGGGTGCTGAAGCACCAGAGAGGCCTGTGCGACCAAGTAGCCCATATCATAGGCATAGACCAGGTCCCCAAAGGAACTGTGCGATCCAGGTACCCACAGGACCTGAAGGGTGTGGGGGCATCAGAAAGGCCTGTGCGACCAAGTTGCACACAAGATAGGCATAAGTATGTGAAAATGAAGGTGGAGTGAATGGAAGCTACACAGATGATCTCCCAGGACCAAACAAAAATTACAACTAAAATAAAGACAAATCCTTGGGAAAAAAGCAACAGAAAAGCAGCAGGACAAGACCATATAACCAGGGACACTGGTAGGATCTGTGGAGGTGCAAGAGGGTGGCAGGCTGGGAGCCCACTGACAGCACCAGTCTTAGCTGTGAGCAGCGCCCTTGGGGAATAAATACCAAGCCAGCTCCACAGCGCAGAGAGCTAGGACAGAGCACTAAAATAGCCATAGCTCCTCACCTGGGGGCCACAGCAGAGGGAGGGCAGACTGGGCTGGAACTCTGTGGGGAAAACCGGGATTTGGAGGGCACTCAGAGTTTTTGCTGAGTTGCAGCCACAAAGGACTGTGGCCAGTGTGCTCTTTCGCAAAGCTGTGGGAAAAAGCAGCAGCCCCCCCCCCCCCCAAGATTCAGCCTTTCCCAGATGAGGCAAAGAAATGCAAACTGAGGCTCATTAACAACCAGCATCTATCCCACCCTCTGGAAATCCTCTTATGCAGAACACCAGGGCCACATTCCAAGGCACTGAGTAACTGAGACTACTAGTCACCAGGAAAAAGCTAGAGGATAACTGAACCATTCCTTGGCTTGCAAATCTACCCAGGAAAGTCAGATTTGACAGTGGTGTTTAATGTGAGCCCGCCCACGCTCATCTAAACACAGTAGAGGGGGAGCCATGAACAGCAGAACACCAACACCCACATGGGAAATTTGGCAGGCTCCAAAACCCACTGAGATACCCAAAATGGTGAAACAAAGAAACAAATCCCAAATGAAAGAACAAGAGAACTCTATTGAGGATGAGATAAGTGAAATGCACCTAAGCAAATTATCAGAGGTAGAGTTCAGAGCCATGATCCTGAGGAAGATCAACAGCATGAGTAAGCACATCAGCACCATGAGTAAAGATATAGAAACACTGAAAACCAACCCAGTGGAAATGAAGAATGACATAGCAGAAATTAAGAATACTTTGGAAGGACTAACTAGCAGAGTAGAGGAAGCTAAGGACCGGATCAGTGAATTAGAAGACAGTGTAGAAAAAATCAACCAATCAGAAAACCGAAAGAAAAAAAAAAGCAATTAAAAAATAGAAAGACAGCTTAAGAGAACTGTGGGACAACTGGAAACGTAATAACATTTGCATCATAGGAGTCCCCGAAGAGAAAGAAAATGGGCAAGGGATAGAGAATACATTTGAAGAAATAGTGACAGAAAACTTTCCTAACTTGGTGAAGGAAGAATGCATTCAAGATACCAAGGAATAAACTTAACCAAAAAAATAAAGGACCTATCTGCAGAAAACTAAAGGACATTAAAAAAAGAAATAGAGGAAAACATAAAAAAGTGAAAGCACATACCTTGTTCATGAATTGGAAGAATCAACATCATTAAAATGTCCATACTACCCAAAGCAATCTATAGATTCAATGCAATCCCCATCAAGATACCAACGACATATTTCACAGAACTAGAACAAATACTTCAAAGGTTCATATGGAAGCAAAAAAGACCTCAAATAGCCACAGCAATCTTGAAAAAGAACAAAGTTGGAGGGATCACATTACCAGATTTCAGCTTATACTACAAAGCCACTGTAATCAAAACAGCCTGGTACTGGCACAAGAACAGACATATCAACAAGTGGAACAGAACAGAGAACCCAGAAATGGACCCAAGGCAATACGCTCAATTAATATTTGGCAAAGGTGGCAAGAGCATACAGTGGAGTAAAGACAGCCTCTTTAATAAATGGTGTTGGGAAAATTGGACAGCTACATGCAAAAAAATGAAACTAGACCATCAACTTACACCATACACAAGAATAAACTCAAAATGGTTAAAAGACTTAAATGCGACTCATGAATCCATAAAAATCCTAGAAGAAAATGTAGGCAAAAAAAATTTCAGACATCACATGCAGCAGAATTTTCACTGATACATCACCTTAGGCAACAGAAACAAAGGAGAAAATGAACACATGGGACTACATGAAACTCAAAAGCTTCTGCACAGCAAAAGAAACAGCCACCAAAATGGAAAGGCAACCCACTCTAAGGGAGAGCATAACTGCCAATGATATATCATATAAGGGGTTAATTTCCAATATATAGAGAGAGTGCTCATACAACTCAACAAAAAAAAGACAAAGGACCCAATTAAAAAATGGGCAGAGGAACTAAACAGACACCTCTCCAAACAGGACATACAAATGGTAAGAGACATATGAAGAAATGCTCAACATCACTAATCATCAGAGAGATGCAAATTAAAACAACAAAGAGATATCACCTCACACCTGTCAGAATGGCCGCCATCAACAAATCATCAAACAACAAGTGTTGGTGAGGGTGTGAAGAAAAGGGGACTCTAGTACACTGCTGGTGGGAATGCAGACTGGTGCAGCCACTATGGAAAACAATATGGTGTTACCTCCAAAAATTGAACTTCCATTTGACTCAGTGATCCCACTTCTAGAAGTATACCCTAAGAAGCCTGAAACACCCATCAGAAAGAATATATGTACCCCCATGTTCATAGCAGCACTATTTACAATAGCTAAGATCTGGAAACAGCCCAAATGTTCGTCAGTAGACAAATGGATAAAACAGCAGTGGTACATATACACAATGGAGTACTATGCAGCTGTAAAAAAGAAAGATCTCTTAACCTTTGAGACAACATGGAGGGACCTAGAGAGCATTATCCTAAGTAAAACAAGCCAAACAGGGAAGGACAAGTATCATATGATCTCACTTATTTGTGGAATATAAGGAACATAACAGTCTGAGGAATGGGGTAGTCCCAGAGACGTGGAAGTGAGGTACAGACTGACAAGCCCCAGAAGAGAGGATGGTGGGGGAGAGATAAGCCACAGAACTTATATGCATGTATGCATGAACAATGGACATGGACAACAAAGCTGGGGACGGGGTGGGGGGATCAGTGGGGGATAAAGGAGAAACATCTATAACAAAAATAAATTAATTAATTGAAAAATAAATAAATAAAATATACCCAAATGTTAAAAATATATATATATCCAACCTTCACTATCTTCCCATCTCAAGTTAGGAAATGAGCAGTCTTCCTTGCCTCCTTCACGTTCCCCCCCCCCCCCCCACCCCCCATTCAGCCTCCATGACAGGTCTGTAGTCATCTGCCTCTCTCCATCCTCATGGCTACCATTTTGGCACAAGCCTTCATCACTTCTGCCTTACCCCGTTTCCCCTCTTGGCCCCTCCTGCACCAACCAGAGAGATCTTTTTAAAGCATAAAGCAGATCAGTAGCTGATGACCCATCAATACCTGGTCACTGTCCCTTGGGAAACATTTCAGCTACTCCTCCAATAGCCCGAGTCTCATGCAAAGGTCCACACATGAGGCCTCCTCCCCTGTTACACAGCCTCCTCTTCCCCACACAGGGCCCTCCCACAGGTGCTCCCTGACCTGAGAGAGGCCTAGGCCTCATCTCACAGGTGTCCCCATCCCTCTCCATCACTGCATCATTAGCAATTTAAAATTCACTGTTAGCCTTTGTTTGTTATTGTCTGCCTTACCCACCAGTCAGCACCTGGTACATAGTAGGTGCTCAATAACGCTTGCTGAGCCCGACCAGTGTGGCTCAGTTGATTGAGCATCATCCCATGCAAAAGGGGGTCACTGGCCCGAGTCGCAGTCAGGGCACATGCCAGGGTTGTGGCTTGATCACCAGTAGGAGGCATGCAGGAGGCAGCCTATCAATGTTTCTCTTTCATCGAAGTTTCTATCTCTCTCTTCCTCTGAAATCAATAAAAACATATTTTTTGAAATAAAATAAAGATAATGCACAGCAAAGGAAACAATCATCAAAATGGAAAGGCAACCCACTGTATGGGAGAACATCATTGCCAATGATGTATCAGATAAGGGGTTAATTTCCAATATATATAGAGTGCTCATACAACTCCACAAAAGGAAGACAAAGAACCCAATTAAAAAATGGGCAGAGGAGCTAAATAGACACCTCTCCAAACAGGACATACAAATGGCCAAAAGACATATGAAGAAATGCTCAACATCACTAATCATCAGAGAGATGCAAATTAAAACAACAGTGAGGTATCACCTCACACCTGTCAGAATGGCTGCCATCAACAAATCATCAAACAACAAGTGTTGGCGAGGGTGTGGAGAAAAGGGGACTCTAATACACTGCTGGTGGGAATGCAGACTGGTGCAGCCGCTATGGAAAACAATATGGTGCTACCTCAAAAAATTAAAAATTGAACTCCCATTTGACCCAGTGATCCCACCGCTGGGAATATACCCTAAGAAGCCTGAAACACCAATCAGGAAGAATATATGTACCCCCATGTTCATAGCAGCACTATTTACAATAGCTAAGATCTGGAAACAGCCCAAGTGTCCACCAGTAGACGAATGGATAAAAAAGCTGTGGTACATATACACAATGGAGTACTATGCAGTGGTAAGAAAGAAAGATCTCTTATCCTTTGAGACGACATGGAGGGACCTGGAAAGTATTATCCTAAGTGAAAGAAGCCAAGCAGAAAAAGACAAATACCACATGATCTCACTTATATACGGAATATAATGAACATAACAGTCTGAGGAATACAGTAGACCCAGACACATGGAAGTAGGGCACAGACTGACATCCCTCAGAAGAGGGGATGGGGGGGTGGGGGGGTGGGAAGAGATAAACCATAGAACTTATATGCATGTATGCATGACCAATGGACATGGACAACTAAGCCGGGGTCGGGGCGGAGGTGGGGTGGGGTGGGGGGTGCCAATGGGGTAAAAAGTTAAAATATCTGTAACAAAAAAATAAATAAATAAAATAAAAAAATAAAATAAAATAAATAATAAAACCCAAGTCAAAAAAAAAAAAGATAATTCTTGCTGAGTGAGTGGACAAGCTTCCCTCATCTCCTCCTCCAGCAGTGTGTTCTCTGCCACCTGACGAGGCTGGCTCACTTGTGCATGGGAGAGGGTGCACATGTCTATAAACCCACACACTCCACTTTCCCCCAAACAGAAACTGAAACCCAGTTGACTGGACAATGTAATAGTTTTCCTACATCATGCTCGGAGCTGCTTCCAGAGGTAAAGTTTGCTGTTTTATGGCCCCAAGACGACATCAGCCATAATGTGCTAAAATTATAACCTAGGAGAGTCATCTGTTTAAATACTCTGGAAACTGCCTGGCTGGGTGGCTCAGTTAACTGGAGCATCATCTGTACAACAAAAGGTTGCAGGTTTGATCACAGTCAGGGTACATACCCGGTTGTGGGTTCAATCCCTGGTAAGGATGTGTATGGGAGGCAACCAATCAATGTTTCTCACATCGATGTTTGTTTGCTTGTTTTTAAGTGTTTTTATTAAATTTTAGAGAGAGAAGAAGGGAGAAGGAGAGAGAGATAGAAACATCGATCAGCTGCCTCCTGCATGCCCCGCAATGGGGATTGAACCTGCAACCCGGGCATGTGTTCTGACCAGGAATCAAACCAGAAACCTCTTGGTGTAGACAATGCCACATTGGCCAGGCTCACATTGATGTTTTTTTCTTTTCTTCTTTCCTTTCTTTCTTCTTTCTTTTTTTTTCTCCCTCCCTCCCTCTCTCTCTAAAAATCAATAAAAATATCCTTGGGTGAAAATTAAAAAATAAATACATACTCTGAAAACCAAACTCTCAGGGCTGAGCACTATTCCACATTGCCCTGGGTGCCCATGAATGACCTGGCTGATGGGGGACCCTGCACTCCAGGGTTGGGCACCAGAGCTGGGCCCAGCCTACTCTACAGGGTGACCATGGTCACATGTGATTGTGGCGTGCCACACCTCGTGTCCAGCACACTGCAGGTGGTTAGTGTGGGGCACTTTCCATTCCTTTCATGCATCGGGGGCACTGGGAAGAAATGGTGCAGCCTACTCAATGTGGGCCCAGCAGGAAGCCAGTGGGCCCAAATGGACAGGGTATGGCTGAGGGAGTATGAAGTTGATGAGGGCTGAGTTATGTCAATCAGATTTGGGCCTACCCTAAATATCACTGTTAGAATGAGTGGAATCAAACAAAAATGTCATGAACTATCTTGAAACGTGGAGTCAGCTCCATCACCAGAGGTGTCCAGGCAAAGCAGGGCATTATGGGGAAGGGTTTGAACCTGGGCTCTTCTCCAGCTCTGCAGTGCTGGGACTTGAGCCATGAGTGGAATAGAACTTCAGGGTCAAAATATACACAAGTTCAAATCCCACTTCTACCATTGACAGTTTGGGTGACTCTGAGTAAGTTACATATGTGTTCAGATGCAGATTCCTCACCTCTACAGATAGATAACATATACAAGATGTCTGCATGCTATAGGTGCCTACTAAACATTAGCCTCTCTGCTTCCCTCTGAATCAATGTAAACATCTCTCTGGACCTTGGCACTCTCCAGATAGCCTTTCTGTCCTTCCCCAACAGGTTCTCAGGCCTACCCTTCTCTGTCTATCGGAGGACTAGTGCAGGTACCACCTCCTCCAGGAAGCCACTCCTGGCTGCTCTGATGGACACTGGGCTCCTCCTCACTTGCAAGTTGTAGAGCACACCAGGTACACTTTTGGTACCTTATGGTCAGTGAGTTGAGGCAGGAGATCATGCTGTGTATGAGTGTGAGGGTGTCTTAAAATAATGACAGCAAATATTCACACTGAATTTGCATGTACCAGGCACCTTACAGGCAATTAACTCATTTAGTCTGTACAACAAAGTTAAGAAGGAGGCACTGTTCTCATCTCTATTTTACAGATGGGAGAACTGATGCCCAGAGAAGTTAAGTGACCTACCCAAGGTCATGTGGCAAAGCCAGATTTGTATCCAATCAGTGTGATCCCAGAGTCTGTACACCTAACCTTGACCTGCATCACTCAGCCTCTCAATGCAGAGGTGGGCCCTTTCACAAGTACTACAGAGGGTCAGGAGCCCTTAAGTCAACACTAATGATGCTTCATGACCCTGGAGGCCAGGCTGCATGCAGATACACACACACACACACACACACACACACACAGAGGCATTAGTTAACACATGCAGACTTATGCACACAAAGGAAAGAAGAGACATTGAGCTATCACTACCAGTCCCAGGGCCTGAAAGTCTCTCATCCCTTCTCTCCCCAAGGCACTACAGGCAAGGAGGAAGTGGGAAACATCAGGCATTGCCCACCTCTGCTGTCAAGTCTGTCCTAGGTGTAAAAATCAAATCCTGGTCTGCCCATGTGGTAAGACCCCTTTGCCTAGGTGGTAACCTGGAGGCTCAGAGAGGAATGAACATTCTCTTTAGGTCACATAGCAAGTCAAGGCAAAACTTGGTCAACACCCAGGCCTAGGAAGTTCTCAAGAAATGCTTTGTCACCACATCCCAGGGTCCCCTCCACAACCCCCAATTCCAGACATCTCTATTCCTACTTGCTTTGAGCAGGACATAAAGAAATAGAGATAAAGAGAAAACAAGAAAAAGATGGAAACAAAGGCAAGTAGGAGAGGGACCCAGGAGCTGAGAGGAGAGAATCAACAGGAAATGTCTGAGCAGAGAGCAGTAGGGCCCTGGCTCAGCTACCAGCTCACCAGGCCCCTCACTCACCCCTGTGCCAGAGGAATGCAGAGAGGCAGGGGTTAACTCTCTTCTGTGGAGCAGAAAATTAGGCTCCAGTTATTAGTTGATTTATTGCCCTGTCCTCAATCTGTGCTCAGGTCCTGGAAGGAAATGTTCCACTCGAAAGCATTAAGTGTCTTCAAAGAGCATGAGCATTAAAAATTGAAATCATAAAATAGACACGTAAATATAGTGGAGGTGAGGGGGGCAGCCCCCTGGGCAGGCTGAGGTGGGAGTGGCAGGCCCAGGTCCCAGCTGGCCTACACAGGAGCCAACTGTGTCTACTGTGGTGTGGGGGTGTTCCTGCCCAGAAGTGGCACCCAGCATCACTCACAGTGCCTGAAACCCCTCCATTAGCACTCCATGTCTTAGCAGTTGGAATTGCCTTATCTTTGAAAACTCTATTCCCTCTTGGCAGAGGGTCCTAAGCTCAACCCAAGAACCTGTCACATAATGGGGGAGAGGGCTGGGAGGAGAGGCAGATGGGGATTTAGCTGACTTCTACCTTAGCAGCTGTGTTGATGGGAAGAGGAGGGGGCAGGCCTGGGATTGGGTCAGGGCAGCTCCTTCTGGGCAGGTCCAGGCTGCTGCTTTACACAGGAAGCAGTCCCAGTAAACCAGCCCGCGGCCAAGGCCTTCCTCAGCAATGCTCAGACCCCAGTGCACGTCTGGGATTTGGTCCCACCATGTGAGAAAGGGCTCACCGCCAGTTGGGCCTCAGAGGGGAGTGGACAAGGAAGTCCCTGCCCTGTCCTTGGCACATCTAGGCAGTGGAGTCACAGAGCAGGTTATCCAACTCATGCTCTCTCCATACAAGGGCCTAGTGTGCTGGGAGAAGGGTCTGAGGCCTGCCTGTTACAGGACACTCACTGGCACCTAGAAAGACAGTGCCATCCCTCCCAAGGGGGCTGGCTCCCAGCACAGACCAGAGTTCATATCTCTGATTTGTCACCACCTGCCTAGAGAGCCGCCCTGTTCCAAACTCTAAGGAGGGGCCTTGTCAGGTCCCTCAGTGGCACACACAGACCTACATGGGAATACACACATACGAACATGCAAGGTAGTACTGGGGTGCAGCATCCCAGGTGCACATGTTAAAAGCCACATGTATGCACACCCATGCCCATGGATGTGTATACATACACAGGAGCATTCCACACATGTATGTATACATGTGCAACCACATGCCTGCATGTACCCATTTGTGTGTGCACAGGCATGTATCAACACTTATACATTTGTACAGGCACACCCCACATGCACACACATGTGCACACATGTATATGTACACCTAATGACACACATATGTATCCATTCCTACACATGTACATGTGTGAGTGTCCAGACCCATGTGCACAGGCAAGCCTCTGGACTCCAACATCAGGCCCCAAAGATGTATGTGGTCCAGAAGTTAGTGTGCCGGGTTCTCATGAGAGATCCAGGGGTCTAGAGAGCCAAGAGCATCTCTTTCTCTGGCCCTGGGGACCCTGCAGCCTTAGTTTCCTTGGCCTTGGCCACGGCCACCCTCATAACTCCCTGGGGTCATGGGGTCTGTCCCTTCCCCGACCATGGCTCCAGGCTGTATGACCTTGGACAAGCCTCTGTCCCTCTTGGTCCACATGCTCTGTAAACTACTGGGGCCTCTCTGACTGCAACAGCTTCTTCTTCAACCAGGCAGCACATTAAAAAAAGAACCCTTCAACTTATTTCCCCATTTTGAGCAGTAAGAGAGGCTAGAACTGGGCTGGGATTGGAGGGCAGCAGGAAGACAGACAAGGTTTCAGCTGTGTTTGGCTGGGGGGCCTGGGTTGGCATGAGCAGAATTGGAGCCAAAGCCATTAGTAAATCAGGAGTATGGCCAGAGGGGAGCAGTGACAATGACCTGGGGAGGGATACACAGCAGACTGATGGGGTCTCAAGGAGGAGAGGGTGGCACTCAGCTCTCCCTGCTAGGCCCTCACTGCTGTGGCACTTCCTGTAACCCTGTCCTCACAGCCTCCTTGAGAGAGTCAACCCCTAGCTTCGAGCCCCTTGGGCTGTGACCATGACTGGGCTGAGCAGCTCCTAGGACTGAGGTGGTGGGTATGAATGGAGTGAGGAAGCCAACAAAGTCTCCCTCCAGCACCTGGGACACTTGTAGTTGAGGCCTCGGGGACCTCATCTACACTCAATCCTCTTAGAAGGGCATGGCGGTCAGCTGAGATGTTCTCCCTTCTGAGGGGACCTAAACACCCTTCTCTGTAGAGACCATCCCTCCAACCCTCATAGGCCTTAGCTGACCACAGACTCACAGGGTCCCAGAAACCCATCAGGACTTTCTGAGATCGGGGCTTGACACCTCCAGGTCAGGCTATAATGGAGATGGGGAGGGGAGAAGGCTCCGTGAGAGTGGCTGCTGTTCTGCCCACCCAGGGCTCCTGGCATGCAGAGAGTCCCGGGCTTCTGACTTTTCCAAATACATCAGAAAGCCTGGTTTTGATGGGAAACATCCAATATTTCCAAAATCTGTGGGCTGAGATTTTTACCACATCTGTGGCTAGAATATACACATTCTCACACACATACATGATCTACACACTCAGGCTTACACACAAACACACTCATATTCACACACACTTGCATGCATAAATGCACAAATACACTCATATCACACTTACATAAACACACTCAAAAACACACATCATAAACACAGTCACATATACACTCTTACACATACATGTACTCACACACACTTGCCCACATGCTTACTCTCACCCATTCACACACACACAAGCACATCCATGGAGTAGATTGTGCTTCTGAGCCACTGTTTAGGATCTCTGACCCAGGCAGAGATGAGGAATTGAGGGTGAGACCATAAGGCTGTGTTGGTAACAAAGGACATCAGGGGTGGAGGAGCCAGGCCCAAACTCAGATTCCTGCCATCAAGGCCCCACTCACTCCTCCCAGCTCAGCTTCCCTGGGAGTGAGAAACAGGAATCACCCCTTCCTGCCTGCCTTTCCCCACCCCAGTCTCTCCCTCACTCTCTCTTTCATCTGAGCATATCAACAACCACCTGCACCCCTGCTTTACCCCTCACTACCCCCCCTTCCCCCTGTCCCCACTCAGCCCGAAGGCCAGGGTGGGGGAGTGCCCCAGCTTGTCTGAAACCACTCTGGCCCAGGAACTCTTTCTCCCACATGTAACTTTCCTAACTGGGAGCTCATTAATTATCTTCATATTTTCCAGAGGAAGTAAACAACAATTAGAGAGAGAAGTGGTATTTTTATTCTCCAGAAGACTCAGCAGCATAGCACCCCATTCCATCTCCACCCCTGATAGCCTGTCCAGCCGCCCGCCAGGTCCACTCACCTGCCCCTCTCCCTGCCATATGTGAGCAACCTGCCTGCCACCAGGCCATCCAACAGCAGGTCGCCTCTTGAAATCTGCGTGAAAATCAATAAATTGCTGAGAAAGGGCCTCCTTACTCATGCAACAGAAGGTTATAGTATTTACAGAGAGCAGTGAAACTGTTTTTATTAATCAGAACTGCTATAAAGAAAGCATTTTAATTAACATAATTATCCCAATTGACAAAAGCAGTCCTTACCCTATAGATACTTTTCAGACTAAAGATGCCAGCTGTCACCATCGGTCACAATTAAGTAATGCAAGCCTTTTCCCCTCTCCTCTCAGGGCACGGCTCTTCCTGAGTTAGATCTCAGAGTGTGACAAGATGTCATACCCTCAGTGCTTGTGCTCCCACACCCCAGATGCCTCTTGAGTTGCATTTCAGAGAAGGAGAACCCATGCCTGGCTTCACTGCCTCCTAGAGGAGGAAGGGCACCCACTTCATCCCCTTAGCCCTCCACCTCCCACAAAATAGTGAATCCCAGAGGGCTATCCCTCCTGGACACCTGCAGGGACTTTCCGGGGTTAGTTAGGGGGTGGAAATGGGGGCATACAGCTAGTCAGTTGGCACTTAGATCAGCACCCTGGTTCTGGCCACCAGTCCCTCCCACCTGGCTGCTCACATTCACCCCTAACTACCACCCCCACTCCACTGCTCACTTAACTTCAGACCATCTTCCCACATAACAGCCAAGAATCTGTCCATACCACAAATCTAAGTGTAAGACCCTCCCTATCCCAGCTTAGAGCCCTCATGAGCCACATGGAGGCCTGGCCCTGCCCACTTCACCTCCCACTACACCTCCCTAAGTGTGCTCCACTCCCGCCATATTGGCTTTTCCTCATTTCCTGAGCTCTACCACAGAGCTCATGCCATTTTGTACATGCCATTCCCTCTGCCTGCTGTCCCGTCCCTCCAGCTACCACCTCCCACCTTCCCAACTCATCTGTTTATCCTGCAGCACTCAGTTCAGGTGTCACCTCCTCAGGGAAGGCCCCCCAACCTCCCTGACCTGGCTAACCCTCTCTCAGACCCTCTCAGGGGATGGAGAGCCACCAGAGCAGTATGTACACTGCAGCCTTACGACTTGGATGGCTTTTCTATTGAGCTTCGGTCTCCTCTAATCAACTGTAAGCTCCATGAAGCGGCTAGAGACTTCAGTTTTGTTGGTTTGTTTGATCATTTTACTGTACTTTTTGTTTGTTCACCGCTGTATCCCCAGTGCCCTGGGATCAGTGTTTGGCTGGAGGTAAGCACTTAAGAAACATCTGTGGAAGGAAAGAAGGAAGAGAGGGAGGAGGGAGCCCCAGCTCTGTACTCTCTAGGAGACTGCCATAGCCCGAGTGTACTGGGGGCCTTCCAAGAAGGAAGTGAGAGAACATCCAAGAAGCTGAAATACTCCATTCCCCTAGTCCCACCTGGGCATCATGATTCACCCCACCAAGGCCCAATGAGAGGCAAAGGTGCACAGACTCTGGGTTTGCCCAGGTCCTGACTAGGTCTGCTTCCAGGATGAGGCAGGAGGACAGAAATATAGGAGTCCCTCCTATGGGTACAATGTTCCTTTGGGCTGCTGGAGACAGATATCAGGATGTGTGACCTTGGACCTTTCATTCCTCTTTCTGGGCCGCAGCTTCTCCATCTTTGAAATGGGCGGCCTGGAACAGGTAACTACATGCCCCACTCCACCCCACCCTATCTAACACCTCCCAAAGCTTCAGACATCCCTCCTTCTCCTCCCCCTACAAGGCTTGAAATGTTGACCTGCTCACCAAGTACCTGCTGTCCTCAAGACCACCCAGGGAGGGTGAAGCTGGGCACTCACTGTCCCCCTCATCAGAGCTTTTAGGATGACATATATGTGTAGGTGACACCATGGATGTATTTCACCCTGACATGCTGCAGTTTCCTCCCTGAAAAGGTGCTTATTTTTTAGTACATCTTAAATATTGGAGCTGCAAAGTGTGCTGTCAGCGCTTTTTAAATGGCTTGTTAATGTCCCGTAAAGCTCAGTGCTGGCCAGAGGAGACAGCTCACTCCTGGGCCCAATACAGCCTGTGCTCCAAGCACACACTTGTGCCGAGCCTCAGGACCCCAGACACTTCCCAATTAAAGATGCCAAAAGCCCTGCTGGGGCCACAAGACTTGGCAACTCTCAGAGAATGGCAAAGGAAAGAGAAAAGTGGTGCAAGTTCAAATCCCTTCTTGGCCACTTACTAGCTGGGTGACCTCAGGCCAATGACTAAGCTTTCTGCACCTCCAGTTTCCTCATCTATAAAATGGCAATGCTAAGTCCCACCTGAGGTCTATTTTGAAGAGTGAATCAGGTAATAAATACCAAGTGTCAGGTAACATTTGACTTTTAAGGTGTGGTAATGGCATTATGGCTATATTATTTTAAAGGGTTCTTACCTTTTAGAGAAACATGTATGGATAAAAGTATACAATGTCAAAATAACCCATTGGTGTGGGGTATGGGTGGGTATGGAGGAAACAAGTCTGGTCATGAGCTGATGTTCATTGATAGAAATGTAGGCTTCAATAAACTAGTCTCCCCACTTTGATGTAGGTTGACATTTTCACACTGGCACTCACTGAGTGTTCCCTAAACCCAGAGGTGCACACTCCCAGTTTCAGAAGGCTTGGACCTCACAGACCCCCTTGCAGGGCCAGGTTCAGAGACAGGAGGCAGCAAGATCCCATGAAGCACCAGGAAGGAGCATTCGGTGTATGTTGGGTTGGGGGTGGGGGGTGCTGAGCCTTCATGGAGGCCCCCACAGTCCACAGACGGGGAGACAGGCAGATGAGGGGCCCTTATAACCCAGAGACTTAGGAGTCCTGAGAATTCAGGTAGCCTCTGTTCCGGGTCCACCATCCCAGCTGTGTAACGCAGACCATGGCTTTCCCTCTCTGCTCTCCAGGATCCCGACATTAAAGTGGCAGTAGCAACAGCTCATCCCACTCCAACTGCCCGTAAATGTGCGCCTGGCCTAAGGCAGGTGCTCTCACTCGCCCTTAGACTGGTCCTGCCTTCCTCGGCAGAGCTGTCACCTCCTAAAGGTGTGGTAGGCAGGCTGCCCTCATACTGGGCACCAGGATGCAGATCTGCCCTCAGGAAGCTCCCAGGGGAAAAGTCGTTTTTAAACAACACTGTACCGTGCAAAGTCTCAGGAAATGGGGCTTAGAGGACACTCTCCTCAGGAAAAGAAGGACTCACTGCCAGGACAAAGATGAAGATAATATTAATAACAACGACAGTGACAGGGGCTGACTTACTGAGTGCTTTTGAAGTGCCTGGCCTCACGTCACAGTCTTTACCTGCACCTCTCCTTCCACCCTCACCACCTACCAGGTAATGGTTTCATTTATTCCCCATGTAGTTGAGAAAACGGAGGCTCAGAAGGTAAATATTGCAGCAAGTGAGTGCTGAGGCAAGTCCTAAAGCCACCTGAGTCCAAGGCCCAGTGGGGTGGGGAGGCTCTGGGCATCCAGAAGGGCCATGGCAGAAGTCTGGGAGCCTATGGGCCCACTGAGACAAGCCCTCTCCAGGCCTCGGTTTCTTCACCTGTGAAATGGGGGCAGAAAGACCCCAGCCCCATGAAAAGGGCACCAGGGAAAAGTGGCATGAGTGCAGGAGAAGGCAGTACCCTGAACGTTCCAAAAGGAGTGGAGGCAGCTGTGTGAGGTAAGTCGAGGTGTAAGGGCGGCAGGCAAGAACACGAGAGAGAGCTCAAGCTGAGGCTCAGGTGCTGGGATATTTTCCCAGGGCTGTATTTTTAGATGAACTACTTTTTCTCCCCTCCACCACCCCAGTAGGAGAAAGAACACAGAAATATCTGGGTGTGCTGTCTGAGCGGCTATATATAGTGGGCACAAACCACGCAAACCAGTCACCTGGGTTCCTCCCTCTCCCTGCCACTGGACCCCGAGCTGAGAGGCAGGGGCCCTTCCTCTTGCCCAATTGCCACAGTGTCTGCTCAGCTCCAGCAGCTTCCTCTAGGCATCCCCTCACTCCAGCACACACATGTGTGTACACATGCACAGCCAGAGACGTTGCCAATGACTACCTGCCCTGACCCAAGTCTCAGGGGTGTTTGAACAGTCCCAGAGCAACTGACAAGCCCTGCCCAGAGAGGTATTAATAACAGCATGAATGACTCCCCAGAGAGGGACTCATATCCATCATCTTGTTCAACCCTCAAAATTCCCCACAAGAAGGAAATAATGGTTATTTTACAGATGGAGAAACTGAGGACAAGAGAAGAAACAAGGCCTTCCTGGGTCACACAGAAAGCTTGTGGCAGAGCTTGTTAACTCCCTGGCTTCACAGCAGACCCATCAGAGGTGGAGCCTGCATCCGCCAGGTCTGGAAAAGATAGGACATCTCAGATGCCTGTATTGAGCAAGCAGCTCAAAAAATCCCTGAACACGTGCCAATGGGTTCAAGAGAGAGAGGTATTTGAGCTGGTTCCAGCTCAGCACTGCTGGGGGCGAGGGGTGGCAGCAACTGCCCAGTCCTCACTCCTATACCCATCCCTGGCATTGAGCTTTTGTGCCCAAGTGCAAACCTTCATTTTTTCAGCTCTAAAATTCCAAGTGGTTTGGTGGGTTTCAGCCAAGAAATCCCATCGGCCTCTTGCTGGCAAATGTGGACACTGCACCATCACCTCAGGCACCAGAAAAAAAATCGGGTAGGAAGAGGCCAGAGGCTTAGGGTGCCTCACTGGTGACCTTCCTCCCACAGATCAATGACTAGTCTTGACTCTGGGCTGTTGGTCCTGCTCAGTAGACTGACACTGGACACCCATACCTACTCCATCACAGAGCTTCTGACCCCACCCAGAGGCCCTGGAGATGAGTGGAGCAGAAGCCCGCATTCCTGAGTGATTTATAAGACCCCAGTGGGGATGGAGGCCCTGCCCTGAGGGCAACCCAGCCCTACTTGACCTGCAGGCAGCAGCGCCCAAAGGGAGGAAAAAGAACTCGGCACCAGTACAACAGCCATGCCCAAGAGGAGAGGACATGGGTCCTGCTCTCGGTGGACCTGGATAAAGACATTACATAAGATAGAATGAGCTTAAAGTTACTTTGGCCTATGTTTAGTTTCTCAATATCCGCATGCAAACAAATAAAGCTGGACCCGTATCTCACACCACACAAAAAAATTAAAGTTCCAAAACTATAAAACTCCTAGAAGAAAACGGGGAAAACTTCATGACATTGGATTTGGCAGTGATTTCTTGGATATGACACCAAAAGCACAGGCAACAAAAGCAAAAGTAGACGAATGGAACTACATCAAACTGAAAACTTCTGCACAGCAAAGAAAACAAACAAGAGTGAAAAAGCAACTTACGGAATGATAGAAAATATTTGCAAACCATATATCTGACAAGGGGTTAATATCCAGAATATATAAAGAATTCCTACAACTGAATATCATAATCATAAACCAAACTGGAGACTCATCCCATGATTGCCAAATGTCCATTCTCTTTCACTCTCCTTCCTTCAAGGCTTTACGGAACCCCACATCCCTGAGAGTCCAGGCAGCACCGGAAGGGAATTAGGTCACTCCACCATCCTGCCCTTAGCAGCTCAGGGACCAGTGATTTGGGGTGGGAAGGGCTAAGGTGGGTACCTGCAGAGTTAGGTCATGAGAGCGGGTGTGGGGAGCCCCAAGGGCTGAGCTAGGCTCTGGGTTGAGAGCTGGAAGGCCAGGGACAGAGAGCTGAAGCCAAGGCTCAGGCAGTGGGGAGACATAGAGTTCTTGAGGAGAGAAGCAGACTTGACAGAGCTGACCTCAGGCCCTGCCCTGCAGGTGTGCAGGCCCAGATGAACAGGAGAAACCAGAGCTGGGGGTGGGGCTGGGGCTGGGAAACTTGGAGCAGGAGCACATATATCGGGGGTTGTGGTCCAGTGCCCACCCCACACACGCTGGCCAAAGAGTCCTTCCCCTGTGCCCCAGCATCACCCTGTGCAGGAAGAGAGGGTCTTCCTGCCTGAAGTTGGTCAGCCTCCTGACCCAGATTTGACCTCCATTCTCCAAATCCTGAGCTTCTGTGGAGAGCAGGAATGGTTGGACAGATGCAGCCCCCACTTTAGTCAATCATGATCTTGAGAGGAGGGAGCACCACACATCTCCTCCCATCTCCTGAGGCAAGACAGGCCTGGTTTCAAGCCTGGCTCCTCAGTTTCCCAACCATGAAGCCCTGAGCAAGTTACTCAGCCCCACTGAGCCCAGCTTCCTCTTACACACCCACAGGGTACAGTAAGGAAGAAGTGGGTGATGGCTTTAAAATACCTGGCACAAAATGCCCCTCTGGGCCTCATTTTCCCCACCTGTAAAATGAGTGTTGAGAGATGGTATATGAGAGGCCTTTTGAACCAGACTCTACCTCTGGGTGGGTGGTTCCAGCAGCATCAGCCCAGCTCTGGTGCCCAGCTCACTGCTCACCAAGCTCTGCCTCCCTGAGCCCAGGTGCCAAGTGAAAAGAATGGGATGACACTGCACCACCTGCAGGGTTCCCACCCAGTCCACTCCTAGGCTGCAATGTGAATCCAGTGAATCCAATGTCCTGGTGAGTGGGCAGGAGGGCAGGGGCTGCTCTGATCCAACCTGACAAGTGTGGAAGCCTGCATATCCCATTCCCCTAAGACTCCTCCTCCTGGGAAACCACTCCTCAGAGCCCTCATGCTGCTCCGTTCCTGAGGACAGTGTAAATCTCATAACTGATGTTTCTCTCGTCACTCTGACCACCGGGAAGCACAGGCCCAAATATTCATCCCAACATCAGGCCCTGTGTGTCCATGTTGTAAGTTTCCTTCCTGTTGCATCCTATTTCCCAGCTCTGGAGTAAGTCTATCTCAGTATCACATGAATGCTTGGAAGCCCTCAAGAATACTTGATGGAATAAGGTGAGTTTAAATAGTTAACATGTAAAACAAAACAAAAATAAAGCCAAAAAATAAACCCCCCACACATAGCTCCTCCCTGGTGATGAAAAACTCAGGGCCTGAGGTCTGGAGAAGGAGAGTGGGGGTGGGGGCAGGTTGAGGAAGGCTCCAGCCCTGTCCTCTTAACTCTGGCCTCTAGTTGCACTCAGGAGCTGAGAGGGCTCTGCTGTCATCCTAGAACATTCCATAGTCCTACTAATAATAATCCTGGCAACTGTGACTGGAATTTATTGAGTACTTATTATGTGCCAGGCATCACTCCTGGTGCAGTACGTGAGCAATGCAGTTAATCCTCTAATAGCACTGTGAGTAGGTTCTACTATTCTTTTTTGTTTTCCAGATGAGAAAACTGAGGCACAGAGATTTTAAGTAACGTGTCAAAGGTCACACGGCTGATAAGTATTAGAGCTGGGATTCACACCAGGCTGTCTGATGCCATTGCCCAGGTTCTTAACAACTAACCATACTGCCTCAGGTGGTAAAAAGGACATGAGATGAGAGCCCATTCCTTACCCTCCACCCACCTGTGCAGGGGCTGATCCTGCCTCTCATTTGACGTCTGGACTGGCCCAGGCTCTCCCCTACCTTCCAGCTGCATGAGCAGGCACCAGGACTGGGCGGGTAGAGCAGGGTGCATTTACTCCCCAAGTAGCATTGGGGGCATGAGTGGGCAAAAGGAGTCACCAAACATTCTGACATAACAGGGTTGGGGATAAAGGCCAGACTTTGGCACCAGGATGGCCTGAGCCCCTTCTGAGCTTCAGCTTCCACATCTATAACATCGGACAGTAAGAAATTGCCCGCAGAGGCTCTCCTGGGATTGCCCACTGAGCAAACCAGAGCTGGGCCCATTAGCCCTCTACAACACCACGGCCAGAATCCTGCCCTTCAACTGCCTGACTATGTGACCTTAGGAAGGAAACTACACCCCTCTGGCCTCAATTTCCTCAGTGGCAGAATGGGAATAACATAACCCATACTTGGCATACAATGTCTTAGCCGCTAATTATTTTTATTATCCGTGGGCACCTTCCAGCCCTGAGCACCCCTCTTTCCTGTCAGGCAGGCTGGACAAGGGGCTAGGCAGAGGCATGAGAGGCATGTGCAGGAAAACAGGCTCCAGTGTGGGAGCTGCCCCAGGTGTCAGCACTGTAGGAGAAGGCAAAGAGCTGTTCCACCACCCTAGCTACCCAAGGGCTTTCTGCTGAAATGAGGAGGGGCATCAGCACATAGCCACACAAGGATATGCACACACAACCTGGACCATGTGTGACTAATTAATCCCCAGGTAGAAGTCAGCACTAGAGCCCTACCCATTCTTGGTCCCCTCTGCTGCCCTCCCCTCAGGTGAGAAGGTGCATGTGCGCTCAATCCCAGCTCTGCCTCTTCTGTGACTGGGGTCAACTCACCTTCCCTATACGTATTGGCCTCCATTTTTCATGTGGAAACAGGGCTAATAACATGCCTCTCCTGTATGAGGAACAAATGATGTTACCTGTGTGAAGAGCCTATGTTAGGTCCCTGGCACATGACACATGCCAGTTCCGTCTCCTGCCCTCTCTCCACCCTTCCCTCACCTCAGCCTGCCAGGCCTGTAGGCCCAGCCCCTTACCACTGCTGCCTCCCTGTGCCTCATTCAAACAGCCACCCTATTTCCTCACAACTCAGATTTCAGCCTTCTGTGCCCACCTCCACCCTGGTGGCTGAGAGCACCAGTCCCCAAAGCAGAGATAAGCTCTTTCCAACCTCACGCCCAGCAGTGTTCCTGGCAGCCCTCAGGAACTGATCCCCAGAGGAAGGCAGCAGAAAGGAAGCTGGAGCTGCCTCTCTCACTACAACCACGGGCTAGAGTAGAGAGATCCAAATAGCACTGGCTTCAGCCTGCCCTGCTCTGCTGCCTGCCCCGTCCGTGAGGGCACCCAGCTACCAATTCTGGCAACTCTCGACAGGGCTTTGCCAGGCCACATTTAAAGTCTTCTTGTGCTTCATCTTATCTCTCTCTGCATCCCCATGATGAAGCCACTACTGTGCCCATTTCACAGATGAGCAGTCTGAAGCACAGAGAGATTAGGACACTTATTCAAAGTCACACAGCACACAAGTCCAGGATGTGTGTGCATGTCCATGTGTGACTATGTGGTGATACCCCTCACTTGAGCTCATCATGTTTCTGCTAAGACCACCAGCACCTCAGAAATGCCCAGGTCTGGTGGGTACTGGAGAGAGTGCCATGGGGTCTCCCTCCTGTGTAGGGCTAACTGAGGTGAAAACCAAAGTAACAGAGCTGTGTTTGAACAAAGGTGATGACCTTTAAAGCTGAAAATTAGGTCCCCGGGAATAGAATCTTGTTTACGATACAGCCCTATTTCCTCCAGTTTCAGAAATGAGGAAAGTCACAGCTTGGGTCAGTGTCTCAGACCCTAGAGAAAGTCAGGTCAGTGAACTCCAGCAATGATGATGGAAAAGGGTGGGTACCTGGCAAACCCACCAACCCAACAAGCCTTTCCCTGGCCTCCTAGGCTGTGCTGGGTTGTGCCCTCAGATGAGTGTCTACCCCTTGGTGCCCACATATGGCTTCACCTGAGGCAAAACATTGGCAGAGGCTGATATGACCCAGGCCTGCCCAACTGCACATGGAGCCTTGGTGCAAACTAAGACTCCTCATTCTGCCCTCGGTGATGCTGTTGTTATAACCAGGGATCCTAGATTTGCATAATGCCTCCCCCACGTTCCCCAAACCCCAACACACAAGGTTCTGATCCAGCAGAGGTTTCTTCTATTCCAAAGATGACATCTTTGTCCCATGAGTCATAAGTAATCAACAGTCATGTGCTACATGCAAGTGTGCTGGGTAACATCCTTTCAGTCTGCAACAGCCAGACTCCTGGACTTGAACCTGCCGCTTCCCAGTGCTGCCAGGGAACAGCATCCCTATGTCTGTGGGCTCCCTGAGTTGCCTGCCCATTCTCCAGTCTGTTTCCATGACCTCCCATTCTCCAGTCTGTTTCCATGACCTCCCACAGGGCAGCAGACACCCCACACTTCTGGGGCCCATTCGGTCAAGAGAGGGTAGTAGGCTGGAGAGGTCAGCTGAGGACAAGTTACTGTGGAGGAGCTTCAACGAGGAGACAAACTCTGAGCAGAGAGGCTGTCAGGGTGCAGGCAGGAAGAAAAGGAAATGGGTCATGTCCAGAAGGATGGATGTGTCCCAGAGAGGGAACCCGGCAGACTGGCCCAGTGGTTCCATCTTGCAGCCCTGTGGCCTGGTCCAGACAGGCCTCCCCACTGACTTGATGCAGCCTCCAGCTCCCAGTCCACATGCTATGGCTTCTCAGAGGCAGACCCCACCTCTGGGAGCCTTGCCAGAGGACAAGGTGACCAGAGGCATGGCCTCCAACTGTGCCCCTCCCCATGGGTGGCCCCAAACTGGGAAGCAATGTGCAGGTAGTGGGGAGTGATGGGTAGACTGTGAGGCCTGGAGAGAGGAACTAGGCTGAATTCTATCTCAGCCACCAGAGTCTGTCCCCACCTCTAGGAAGGAAACAAACTGCTCCCTTTCATGGGTTGTTGTTAAAATTTATGAGCTAACTAAACTGGGGAAAAGTTTCTTGTACACTTAAAAGAAATGACCAACCACAACAAATGAATCACTATTAACACTCTTCCCCAGGGCCAGGCAATCTACCTGGATTGAGTCTACTGGGCACAGTTTCTCCTAGCTAGAATGGCAGAGAGGCTATGCTGGCCTAAGCAAGGACATCTGAGCTGCTGAGAGCTGCTCCTCTCTGTTCCCAAGAGTCCTGCAGGCACTCCCCAGTAACCAGTCCTACCCAGGGCTCTGCACATGCAGAACTCAGTCCATGCAACATAATAGCTGATGTGCGTTTTAACATTCACTGAGCACCAGCTGTGTGCCAGGGTCAATACCATGCCTTCCCTACACAACACAACATCCAGAAGGATGCCCTCTGAGGAGCCCATTTCACGGAGGAGGAGATGCAGGTGAGTGGGTCACACAGGGTGAAGCAAGAACTCCAACTCCATCTCATTTACTCCCTGCCCTGTAATGTGAGAGTGGAGGAGAGGAGCCCCACCCTCACCCTGCCTACCAGCTGCTGTAAAAGGCTTGGGGGTAAATTGCCACTTCCTCAACGTCACACCTCTATACTTGCTCCAAAGGCTGACTCAGCAGACACACTTGGGCCCCCTGAAACCAAATTAAAGCCAGAAGCCCTCCCAGAAATCATCCACTCAGCAAAGCTGCCTTGAAACTGAAGTTCAAGGAGACACAAGAAGCTGGGGGGATGAAAGAGTGTCTGTTCCCAAGACCTGCTGGGGGCCTGTTCCTGCAGGCCCTCACTGAACGGTGTGCTCAGGCACAGGAATCATGTCCCTCAAATTATGCACCCCCATACTCATCACACTACACAGCCAAGCCCCTGAGGCCAGAGTCTGATCCCCCAAAACATCTGCAGCCTCAATCATGTGGTGGCCTTCCCCAACAGGCAGGCCCACCCTACCTAGGTGACCCACAGCTATGCCCCCTGCTTAATGAGAGACCGCCAGGATTCCCAAGCCTCACTCCTGGCTGGTGCCTGAGCCAGGTACCCCCAGGACTCCAACACCCAGGGGCCCCCAGCACCCTAAGCCTGTCACAGCAAAAAGTTACCCTCCTCCTTTTTTTCTTCTTCTCCACTTTATTTTTATTTATTTATTTATTTTAAATTTTTTTTCTTTATTGATTTTAGAGAGAGAAGAAGGGAAAGGAAGAGAGAGATAGAAACATCAATGAGAGGGAACATTGATTGACCACCTCCTGCATGCCCCCCACTGGGGATTTGGCCCACAACCTGGGCATGTGCCCTGACTGGGAATCGAACCGGTGACCTCTTGGTGTGTGGGTCGATGCTCAACCACTGAGCCACACTGGCCGGGTACCCTCCTCCTTTCTTCCCAAAAGTTGTCCCCAAACCTTCTCACCCCTTTCTTCACTCTGCAACTCAACAGCACCTCTCCCCTCCTACACACACAGGTGCCTGGCTGAAGGGGGCAAAGGTGGACTCCAGGAGACAGAAGAAGAGAAAGGGGTGGCAGAGAGAGCCCAAGCGGAGGATAACAGCACCCCTGGAACCTACCGTGCACACAGACTCCCAGCCCCTACCTCATCCATTAATCCAGACAGTGGGAAAGTGATGAAGTGACAGACGGGGCCTACAGACTTCTGGCCCACAGGACCTGCCCTGCAATCAATCCCACCCAAGCCTCTACCCACAGTCCTGGGACAGATGGAGCAGGAGGAAACCTGGACCCTGCCCTCTGCAAGCTCCTGGGCAGCCCAAAAATGCCAGACTCACTCCACAGTGTCAAGAAGGCACTTTCTGCCTGGCCAGTGTGGCTCAGTGATTGAATATCAACCCATGCACCAAGAGGTCGCCAGTTCAATTCCAGTCAAGGCACATGACCCAGTTGCAGGCTTGATCCCCAGAAGGGGCATTGATCCCCAGTAGGCTTGATCACCAGTAAGGGGCCTGCCACAGGCCCACAGCTCTATGTGGCCTCTAAGGGGTATGCACACCAGAGAGAGCAACTGCTGCACCTATCCACGCCTGCAGGCTCTCTGGCCCAGGACATGCAGCAATGAACCCTGGATCCTTCCTCCCAGGGCAAAATGTGGTGTCCCTCTCGTTTACCTCTGACTAGGACCTTGACCTGAATCATCTCAGACTTTGTCATAGGCTCTCTCCATAATTCTGGACTCACCCTTCCCCTAAATGTACCTTGATTTCCCGTTAGTACCTCAAATTCAGTAGTACCTGTGGGTGCATCAGTCACTGGAGGGCTTATGAAAACACAGCTTGCCGAGCCCACCCCCAGAGTTGCTGATTCAACAGGACCAGGTTGGAGCCTCCGAAACTAATTTCCAACAAGCTCCAGGTGGTGCTGATACCACTATTTGAGGACCACACTTTGAGAATTGCTGGCCTAGATGTGTCCAGCCTGAAAAGTGCATAACCCACACGTTAAAGTTCATAGGCTGGACATGGCCAGGTAGCTTGGTGGGTTACAGTGTTGTCCTGATATGCCAAGGTTGTGGGTTTGATCCCCAGTCAGGGCACAAACAAGAGTCAACCAGTGAATACATAAATAAGTGGAACAACAAATTAATGTATGTCTGTCTGTGTGTCTATCTCTCTCTTTCTCTTTCTCCCTTCCTCTCTCTAAAATCAATTTTAAAGAAAAGAAGTTCAGCCCTGGCCGGTTTGGCTCAGCGGTTAGAGCATCAGCCTGCGGTCAGGAGAGACCCGGGTTCGGTTCCCGCTAAGGGCATGTACCTCGGTTGCAGTTTGTCCCCGGCCCTGGTTGGTCGTGCGGGTGGCAGCCACTCGATGTGTCTCTTTCACATCGATGTTTCTCTCTCTCTCTTCCTCTCTCTCCCTCCCACTCTATCTGTGCAAAAAATGGAAAAATGTCCTCGGGCGAGGATAAATAAAATAAAATAAAAAAAGAAAAGAAGTTCATCGCCCTGAATGGTTTGGCTCAGCAGTTAGAGTGTTGGCCCATGGACCAAAGAGTCACGGGTTCGATTCCGGTCAAGGGTGCGTACATCAGTTGCAGTTCAATCCCTGGTCCTGGTCGGGTCGTGTGGGAGGCAGCCAATCGATGTGTCTCTCTCACATAGATTTCTCTCTTTCTCTCTCTCTCCTCTCCCTCCCACTCTATCTGAGGATAAATGGAAAAATATCCTCTGGTAAGGATTAAAAAAAAAGAGGTCATAGGCTAACTGAAGAGACCACACACACACACACACACACACACACACAAAATCATGCATATTGGACTCAAAGCAGCCACAGCATGACATGTGGCTTCTAACCACTAAGAAGATCTGGGTCGTGGGCTGGTGAAATCATGGAAGGCTTCCCAGAGGAAGTAAAGACCTAAATTACCATTTTATATATTGAACTCATTATTACACAAGTAGAACATGAAAGCTTTCTCTGATTAAGAGCTTCAAATACAGATGTGTTTACTGTAGCATAAACAGTCATTCCCTACATCTCCAGAGGTCCTCACTGCCCTTTGGTGTGAAGCTTTCACTGTGCATTTGCATACACATTCAAAGAAGTGCATATATGTGTACATATAAACAAACACACATGGGGTTATACACAAGGGAGCACAGCCTCTGTGCCCTTGCATAACTGCATTTCTCACTTAGCAAGAGATTCTGGAGACCTTTCCCTGTCTGTACATGAAGATAACAATAATCGCTTCTTCTATTCACTGAGCACCTATGTGCCAGATACTGGGTTGAATGCTTTATGTAATTAATTTGCACAACAAGCTCCTAAGATGGGTGCTGTTGTTCACCTCATTTTGTAGTTAAGAAAACTGAAGTGTAGAGTGGTGGTCAGTAACCTGTCCAAGAACACCCAGCCAGGGAGTGGCTTGGCCTCTGGAGTGACAGTGGCTGTGTGCTCAGCAGAATGCCATCCTGAGGAACTCCACGCAAGGCATGCCCTGACCCTACTTAACCAGACCCCTGAAGACAGTGCTTAGGGGTTTCCAATTTTTATTTCAGACATTGCTAGAAATAAAAACTCTTCCTCTTTGTCACATGTGCAAGTATTTTTGAAGGGTAGTTCAAAGGATATACACATTTTAAATATCAATATTATCAAATTGTCCACCAAAAGTATCTGTGCCAATGCCTGGTTGCCCATTTCCCCATGGGAACACTTAAGAAAAAGTCCCATTTACTGAGCACCTATTATGTGCTAGATCCAGTAACACATCCATTTTGCAAATGTGGAACTAAGGCTCAGAGAGGTTAAGCTGCTTGCCCAAATTCACACAGCTAGTAAAAAAACATACTAATATGCCAGGTGGGAGCAGAAAGCCTGTGAGGTAGTAGGCTGGAGGGAGTGAGATGCCCTGTGGGGGAGCAGGCAGGTGTTGGGTATGTGTGGCGGGGGGGGGGGGGGGGGGCTTATTGGGAGAACTGTCAAATTTTGCTGATGGTTTAGGTGTGGGGTGTGAAAGCCTCAATACTGTGGATAGTGGGAGGGAGGTTCCTCCATCCTACATGCCCTTCCACTTTTCTGCTCCCTTTTGTAACAAAACTCAAGAGAGTAAGCTTCTCTCTCAGTCCCCCTTCAACCCCCATCCCACACCCCACTCACTTCCTGTTCTCCAGCACTCTCCTGTTGGGCTTCTATTCCCACCAGTCCACTGTAGTGCTTTTATCAAGGTTCCCAGAAATCCCTGTTTTGCCAAACTCATTGGTCATTCTCTGACTTGCACTTTAACTTTGGGCTACCGGCATTCAGCCTCTCCTGGGTGTTCTCTCCTGGGTGTCCTCCCATGCCTTCCTCCCCTTTTACCCCACCTGCTCCAAACATCCAAGGCCCCAGGGCTCTCCAGGCTCTCTTTTCTCTCCTGTCTATACAGTCCTTGGCTGGTCTCCCTATATCATGTGTCTTTAAATCCCAGCCAAGCCTCCAGTCCCTGTTCTCTGTCCTGGCACCAGCTGCATGTGTCCAAGAAACCTATCTGTCATTTCCACTTGCTCATCTAACAGACATGTCCAAAACAGAACTCATTTTTATCCCCAAAATTACATCTCCCTTTGCCTCGCTTGTCTCTTTCACACCCCACACTTAAACCATCAGCAAAATTTGACAGTTCTCCCAACAAGCCCCCCCACACACACACACACACACCCAACACCTGCCCACTCCCCCACAGGGCATCTCACTCCCTCCAGCCTACTACCTCACAGGCTCCCTGCTCCCACCTGGTCCCAAACTACCACAGCAGCCAGCAAGTGGTACAGATCAGATCCTGTCGCTACCCTGCCATAAACAAAGGGTTTCCATGGCAGAGAAAATCAAGTCCAGATTCTTCAAGCTTGCTCACTACTCAGAAATCACCTACTACATGCTGGCCAGTCTCAGGGTCTCTGTCCTTGCTGCTTCTTCTGCTCACAATGCTCTTCCCCAACTTTCCTATCATTCTGTTCAAATGGGACCTCCTTTATCTACCCTGGTCATCCTCGGTCAAAAGTCTTCATGCACCCCAATCTCCTCCATTTTTCATAGTATTTACCCTTACCTGACATTTTCTTCTTTATTTGTGTCCTTCCTATGTTTCTCCTCATCATAACATAAACTCTATAAGGTAGGGAGGAGCCATATCCATCTTGTTGGCCCTATGTCCACTCCTATACAAATGTGCAGTGCTTGGCACATAACAGATGCTCAGTAAATATTTGTTGAATGAGTGAATGCATGCATGAATAAAGGTGCAATGAATGAATGAATGAATGAATGAATGAATGAATGAATGAACAGGCAGAGCCACATCTCTCTAGCTCCAAAATGATTCTGTTCCCTATACAAACTACTTTCCATATGAAGAAGTGGGAGGTAGCCAGAGGCACACCCAGCAGAGCAGGACCCACTGAGCAAAGGCAGGGAGGTGGGCATAAGACTAAGACAAGTCCAGTTGGAACACTGGCTGCACCTTGAAGGCACAAGGCCTCCCAGGATGCCAGGCCCCACAGCCCCACCTCAGGGGGCTCCAGAGCTCTCACACCTGCCAACCTGTCCTAATCAGGAGAGGGCCTTGGGGGGCAGCTGGCAACTGAGTATAACTGGCAGGGGACCAGGATGCCTGCCAACATCTGGCACTGCTGCCAGGCAGCCAAGTAATCATATTAGCCATGGAAATTGGTCCAGGGAGTTTTTTTTCCCCCTTCACCTCCCATTTTCTTTCTCTTCCCCTTCTCCCTTGGAGCTGCAAGACTCGGAAGATTGATCTTTACCTGAAACAGAGGAGATAACTTGATATAATGAACTCCACTGTCTCTCTTTCCATTTGGAGCTTTTAAAAATTTTAAGGGCTAGAGACAAAAGCTTGTCCTCAGGCTCTCTGAGGCTGCTCCCCTCCCTGGAAGCCTCTGCCCCTGTGCGTGCCCCTCTCCCAAATCTCCATTTGCCTCCTTCTTCTTTCTTTTTTGCTTGGGATGCCTTGATGGAACAAAGGTTAAAAATATCTCTTTCTCTTGTAGGTTTTAAAAATAATTCCACTGAAGTCAGGACTGGATCCACCCTGCCTCCCATGGCCCCTGAGGCTGTCCCCACTCCCTAGAGTCACCAGCCAGCCTGGGGGTGACAAGCTGGCTCAGTTCACCTGTTCCCACAGCATTTCTGAAGGGAGCAAGTAAGGTGGCCCACCCAGTGAGGTGTTGCCAGAGATGGTTTTTGTTCCAGCAAACGGCTCTTTAAAGAGCAGTTTAATGACACACCAAGGGTGCACAGCTCTGACAGGGACCCAGGCTTTGCTCCCCAATTACTTCCCCTCCACCAGCCTTGGCAGCCCCTCCAGCCTGATGCTCGTGGATCTTGTGCCCTGGCATGCACACAATCAATATTATTAAGCACCTACTCTGTGCCAGGAACTGGGCTGAGAGCTGAAGGGGACAACCAAACCCCTATGATTCCTACCTCAATGGCTTTAAAGCCTGGTTGGCATCAATGACCATGTGTGTGGGGGGCACACTGAGGTGATGGCCAGGGGGCCCTGAGAGCATAAACAGTGATCAGGGAGGGCTCCCCTGAGGAAGTATCCTTGGAACAGAGATCAGAGGACAAGCAGAAGACCACCAGGAATAAGGTATGGGTAGATGTCTCCAGGCATCATGGGAAGTTCTGCTCTCAGGATCATGCCACCCAATCAGGGGCCTCTCCCCAGTACTTTCTGACTGCCGAGGGAGGCCAGACCTCCTGGTTCCTTACCTGACATTCGGGGCCCTTCCTAGCCTGGTCTCTGTCCCCAAGATCCCCTCATACCCAGCACAAAGTACGTCACAAATCTCTCTTTATTGGCCCTGGGGCAGGAGGTGCTGCTCCCTCTGGGCTCCCATACCACTGTGCTCCTCCCCACCCCATTCCACCACAGACCACTCTGGCCTACTGCTGGGTATTACAGGGCCCCTGCCCACAGCAGTCTCTGTGTAGCTGGAGCCACACACAGTGCCAGGAGTGTGTGCAAAGAAAACAGAAACAACTGGAGACACTATCAGAAGTTTCAAACCCAGCTCTATGAGCACTGAGGCATCAGGGTGGGCTTCCTGAAGAGGTGGGTCAGGACTCTGAATAAATAAGAATTTGGAGAAAGGGTGGGGTGGGAGTGGGGGTTCAGGGCAGCAGAGACAGAGGCTCAGGAAAGGCCTGAAGAAGTGGGAACCTTGAGGCCTGTTTAGACTGATCTCTAACCTGCAGCCCCCAAGAAGTCAAGGAGGGGAAACTGCGGCTCACAGAGAGCAGCGGCTTCCACTAGTCTATGCAGCTAGGCAATAGTGGCAGGAGGGATGTGGTCCAGAGGTGGCAGCAGCCTCCCTCGTGCTCTTAAGCAGTCACTGTCCACCAGAACCTCCCTCTGAAACTCCCCAGAAAAGCTTGGACCAGAAACCCGGCAGCTACCATACCATGTAGCCAGTGGAGGGGGACGGAGCCTGGAGCAGGAGCACAAATCTGGGCTAAAAAGCCAGAGACACCTGAAGTAGGTCTCTAAGAAGGAGAGGTTTGCTGGTCTAGAAAACGCATTCAGGCAGGGCAAGTTCTGGGCAAGGCCCAGAAGTGCCTTCCCAGATTTGCTTCTATGCCCCCAGGGCTTCTAACCTGGCTGGGCTCCTGGGAACATGAGTCAGCCCATCCAAGCCAAAACCTTGAAAGAACCAGCCCCTTCCCCACCCACTGCATTGTCCTCAGAGGTTATGCTGGGAAACTTCTGGAACCTGCCCTGGCCAGTCTCAGGTTTTCAGTCCTACACTTCTGGGCCCTGGAGACCCAACCCAACCTAGGACCTTGGGTTCATGACACAGCAGAGGCTAAGGGATCCTGCCTAGGAAGGCCATCCTGGGGTCCTCAGCCTAGGCCCCAGCAGCTCCCACCCCAGGCACAGGGCATGGCCACCAGGGTGGGCAGGCCACAGGCCCCATGGACTAAATTATGGCCAGCTGCTCTCCCCAGGGCCCACCATTGCCAGCAAAAAAACAGAGAGACTCAGCTTGACCTTGTGGTTCTGCAGGCAAATAACTTCCCATCTCAGCGTCCCCACTGCGGCCCTGGGGTGGCAGGTTCTGTCATGACAGGGAAGTTGGAGGCACGGGAATCTGTGTGACTAGCCCTGCCCCATTCTGTGGGCCTAAGCCCTGGTCCCCATACAGACCAGGGAAGCCTCACCCAGAATTCCCAAAATGAGGCTCCCCAAGACCTCTGATAAACCAGAAAGGAGAGTTGTGGGAAGAAATCAAGGCTCAGAGGAGGGGAGAGCCCACTAGGAGAGGGGCAGAAAGGAGCTTGGGCTATACCCAGTGATCAGAGACTTCAATGTGACAGATAGAAATATTAGGCAGCAATCTCTTGTGCCCAGAAGCTCATGGGCCAATCCATGCACAGGAGTGGGGCCTTCAGCCAGTTACTGGCAAAATAAGGAGCTGGGCAGAGGAGCTGCTGGGGGGTGGGGGGGTGGAGCTGACCACAGGTATGCGTGAAATCTCTGAGAGTGAGAAGACACCTCCAACTCCCACCCCTAAACCATACCAGCTCAGTCAGAGCTGCCCCAGCTTGTCAATGCACCTTCTCCCCAGGCCTCTGGGGGGGCAGTCTCTGCAGACAGGGCCTAGCTGAGCCACCACCTGGAGGGGGGGGTGCATGCAGCTCACCTACCCTCCCAGTAGCTCTCTGAGAGGGCATCAGTATCCCTTTTTACATAGAGAAAACCAAGACTTGGAAGAAGCCACAGAGATCATTGCTCCTGGCCTAATAGTGATAAAGCTGGATGATCTGCAAAATTATAACTTTTATTTAGTCCATCAGAGCTGAAGTTACGAGGCACCAATCAGGAGATCCAAATTCCAAGGTGACAAGCTGCTTGGAGGTGAGCAGACACACAGTTGGTCTGCCTGGCAGACTGGAGGAAAGGACAAAGCCAAACTGCAGTTGAACAGAAAGCAGCTGCAAGTGTAAAATATCTGGGGCTGAGCGTAGGTGACAAGACCACTCAGACCCTGGAAGTCCCAGACACAGTGGTCTGCCCTCCCCACCAGCTCATTTCCACAGGCCCTGAGGATGTTCACAAGAAAGCGTGAGGCAGTGGTGCACAGGCAAAACACCCTGCCTACCGCTCAATGGGGTAGACAGATGAGCAGTTGACTAAAAGGGCAGGGAAGGATGGGGGACAAACTTTCCAGCCTCCCTGTTGCCTTGGGCCTCCTAACTAACCCTCACCCTCCCATCCTCCCTGCCAGACTCCCCTGCTGGGGATGTTCCTGCTGGGGGATTTGGGTAACCCCCTTCTCCTCTCTGGGCTCCTTCCCTCCATCAGTCACATCCATCTCTAGCACACCTTCACACAGGACCCATAGGGTAGTGTGAGTGGGTGGGGTGTGGGGGCAGGGAACAGAGAGCACCACGGCCCACAACCTCCTCTGTGAAAGAAGGCGCTGTGGGGCAAAGAAGGCACAAATTCCTGAGGGGGGCTCAGAACCCAGGCTTCCTGGCCTCAGGCCTGTGCCCATGCCCTTCCTAAGGAATTCCAGTCTAAAGAGGGTTGGTGGGTTGGTCCTGCTCCCTCTGAAGACAGAATCTATTCTGGGCACAGAGTGGGGATTATTTTCTTTTCTCTCTCCTCTAAGACCTTTAGAGAGTCAAATTATAGTTCAATATAAAAACAAATATAAAGACATCAAGTCTGGGAGTTATTCTGATCTTAATGAGCAAGTGGGGAGGGCAGAGGAATGAAGGGAAGCTGAAGATTTGCTGTGACTGGGGGTGGGGGATAGAGCAGAGCAAAAGTCCCCAGGCTAAGGCCTGCACCAGGGAAGACACGCATGGAAATAGGGGGCTGGAAGGTCCAAGGATCTCCTGCAGGGAGTAGCTGGGTGGCCTTCCCACTTCCACTTAGCCAGCAAGCTAATCAACAAGTATTTCTTGAGCACCTCTGTATGCCAGGCCCTGACTTTCCTCAGTGAGTGAGCTGGACAAAGTCCGGCCCATAAAGGGGCTAGGAAGAGAACACATGATGAGCAGAACCTGGTTGGGCACCTAATCAGGGGGCCTCTACTCTGGCAGGGTATCAGGCCCCACTGGCAGACCATGGAAAGCCCCAAACAGAGGAAAGAGCAGAGCTTTGGAATTAATAGGCATTGGCCTAGATCCTGAACCTTCATCACCAATTGTGTGTCTACGGACAAATTCCCTAGTCTCTCTGAGTAACAACAGCAACTGACTTTTATTAAACAATGACTACGTACTCAGCACTGATCTAGAACTTTACATGTATAAACTAATTTAATCAATACAACAACACTATGAGGTAAATACTATTCGTATCCCTCTTTTCTTGGAGACAGAGAGGTTTAGTGCACTGCACAAGATCACACAGCTTGTAAACAGTGCAGCCAGGATTCACAACAGGGCAGCCTGGCTCCAGAGCTTGAGCCCTGCTACATCACGGTCAAGAAGCTGTCGCCAGCACAGACATTCCACTACAATCTAGAATCACTGCCACCCCACCTGTCTCTGCTCACTGAACTCCTATTCACTCTCTAGAGGCCATGTCAAGCACCCTCTCTTCAGTGAAACCTGCCAATTTCTTTCAGGATTAAAGCTCAAAAAGACAAAATGGCTTGTTCAAGGTCACTTAGCTAGTTGGGGAAAGAACTTGACATATACTACATGCCTCTAACAAGGATAGATATGAGGGTACTGTGTGCATGGAAGCCAATGTGAAGGTCACCTCATGGTTCCAGAACCACCTGAGAAGGATGTAGAGTATCTGAGCCTGAAAGAACAGCAGAGTATAAGAACTAGTGACAGGATCTGTCTCTTGTTCAACAGCACAGCTTGGATGCCTTCCATAATAAATGTGGGTGTGAATGCAGAGCCTCCTCCACTTTGTTCCACAGTCTCACATCCTGTCCCCTACCCCAATGCTGAAAGCATCTAGTCTTCTCTCCACCTGTCTAATTCCTGCCCAGCTATTTTTTCAGTCCGGAACCAATACTGCCACCTCCTCCAAGAAGTCAGCCCTGATTGCCCCAGCACCCCTTAGAGTACTCTGAAACTGCAGTCTGGCTGTGGACTGACTGAGGACTGGAAGGCAGAATTACCCTATGCCACATGGACAAAAGACAATCAGGTACATGAATATGGCTGAGGGGAAGGGACCCCTGCCTGGAGGATAACAAGGTACCCTACCCTGTAGGAGGCTCAAGCAAGAGCCCAGCACACCTGCTAGCAGCAAAGCTAATATGATGGATGACACCATTCAGAAAGAAATAAATCCCCATGCTCATGCACCAGGTAAACTGGGGGTGGGTTGGGATGTGATAGATCCATCTTAGAGATACTTAATGAATGTACCAGCCACTATAGTGATAGCATATACATCTGCTGCCCCCTCCTCCAGCTCCTTGTGCTCTGGGACCACCACACACCCCCTCAGGCTCAGCCCCTTCCCCAAACTTTCTTAGAATCAGGGAAGAAGGGTGCAGAGGGGTCCAGAAATTAGCTGTTCCAGACCCAAACTTCCACTGCACAGATGGGAAAACTGAGGCCCAGAGAGAGCAGAGACGGAGCCAACTGCAAAACCTGGACTAGAACTCAGGCCTCCAGCCTCAGCCCATGTGGCCTCTCCCTCAGGTTGCACACTCTCCAGGGACCTCTCCAAACCCTCTCTGCCTTCAAACTGAGTTCTCAAGAAGAGTTGCTAACCACTCCCATCCCCAGGCCCAGGATTGTTCCTCCAGAGCACCTATCCTAGATCCCTCTGTCCCTCTGTACCCTCTTCTACCCCTGACAACATGGGCATAACGTGGCAGGCACTCCAAGCTCAGGGATACTTCTGGTAGGACCAAGTGGATGAAGGGACATGACAGATCAGAGTGGGAACACAGACAGGTCCTGGGGTCTGCATTAATGACCAGGTAAGACCCATCCCTGGACACTCTTCCCAAGAACCAGACCCCTAGGTTCCCTCCCTCCAGTTAATTGCTCCCCCTGTGTGCCTGTTAATTACTCTCTGCCCAGTGACCCCTCACTTCCTAGAAGAGTGGTCAGGCTGGCCTTGCCTACATCAGAACTCCTGCCAATTCCCAGGCCTGGCTTTTACCAAGCTGATGAGCGAACATGCTCAAAACAGATCCCTCAATCACATTAATGAGATGTGAACAGAGCAAGGGAGCCTTGGGGAAGCGGGTGGGGAAAGGCCAGGGAATGGAGCTGTACACAACACAGGAGCCAGGCAAGCCCCCACCCCAGCATCTCCCCACAGCTGCCACCACATCTGAAATGTCACCATTGAAGGGAAACATCGATTCTTTGGGGTTCAGAAGTATGAAAGTCTCCTATTAAAGTGAAAATATCCCTGAGAGAAATCTACCTTCAGTCATTACCTAATTCTACACGTCAACAGAGAAAGTGGGCAGGGGGTGGGGGGAGAAATGGGTAACACTGACCATCTACTATGTGCCAGATTTTGGTAGCAATGCTGAGGCTCAGGGGCCAAGTGGCTGGCCAGATATCACTCAGCCAGTGGGAGGCAGAGGCAGGATTTGAACCCAGGTGCTGCGGAGCCCAGAGTCAAGCTCTCTCCTTCCACACATCCAGACAGGGACTACAGTTGCCTCCATGAGCCTCACTCTGGCAGGATGAGTCACTGGCCACCACCATGAGTCCTGCAGGGTCTCAGGGCAGAGCTTTCCTGGGCCTCGGGGATATAAAAACTGGGACTCAGATCCTCCTCAGGCTAAGTACTCTAGCTTTCCTAATGAGGCAGGACTTTGCACACAACCTCACTCTCTGGATACATACCTCCACCTCTTTGGAATTAGATGACCCAAATTCTAATCATGTCCCCTAACCTTTCTGGACTTTAGTTTCCCTTCTGTCAAATGGCAAGAGTAACATCAGTTTGCAAAATCAGAAGTGATGTGAGAAGGCCGGGAAGAAATCCAGCAGAGTCCGGCTCAGGAGCATCTGCCTCTGGGTGCAGCCATCCACCTCGACTTCCTACAGAGCCAAAGCCCAAAGGTGGCTGCCATCAAGGAGGGCTCAGGCACTGAGAGCAGAACCAGGAGCATAGGAGAAGCAGTGGGTGAAGAAAGGCTGGGCCCCTGCTCCAGAACACAGTCATGGGACCCTGGTGGTCCTGGAAAGAGGTCTGGGAGGAGCATCAACTGACCACTTCAGGACTAATCTGAGGCCCCTGCATTCAGCCGGAGCCCGACAACAGGATGCGCTGCCAGAAAATAAGCATAATGCTGACCCTGGGCATGGCTCCAGTGAACCCCCACAGCCAGAGCCCCTCCTCATCGCTCACACTCAGTCTCCCACACTCTTGCCTCAAGGCCCAGATGAGAAAACAGAGGCTCTGCTGACTTTCCCAGAGTCTCCACTGCAGAACAGAATCTGGAGCAGAGGTCTCTAATTCCTGAACTTGCTCCTCCAAAGCTACCACTTACAATGCACCTATGCAGGAAAGGGTCTGGGGTCCCTCGTTAGAAATGTCTCCTCTTTAATCATCCTAGCGTTGCTGCCCAGGGAGGCTGTTCTAGCACCTCTGGGGTGGGTCACCTACAAGACTACCCTCAACCCAACTCATATCCCCAGGTCCCCAGCATCATCAGCACTCATCTGAAAAAAAGGGGCAGGACCCCAGCCACTTATTTGCCATCAAGTTAATCACCTCTCTGAGGGCTATCCGAGAGCATCCAGAAGTATCCAACTTGGGGGCTGTTGGGGAGGAACTGGTATTTAATAAGCACCAGCTGTGGACAGGCCCACTCTCTATAATTTAATCCTCCCCAAAACCCTGGGGAGAGTTATATTATGCCCACTTAACAGATGGAAAGAGTGAGCCTCTTTCTCTAAGGTGAAGGCACTGGCTTATCTTAGATTTGAACCTGGATCTGCCTGACTCAAGCTGAGCTGTCTCCAGGCCCTGAGTGACCACCAGCAAATGAACTGCCCTGGAGACAGAGCTGGGGCCATTCCCAGATCCCCTTAGGGTCAATAGTTGGCTTAAGCTGACCCCTGGGTGAGAGGTACTTTTTGCTTCCTTTGGGGATGTATCCATCTCCACTCTCACTAGCAAGTGAGTGAGAAGAATACAATTGTAATTTGGCTATACAAGACATAGAATTAGCAGGATTAAATATAAATAGCTATTAAAAGTGCCTTATAATTAAATTCATTTTCCAGTTATTTGTTTTACACACACACCCGCCCACATGTATGCACACACGCATGCGCTCCCATCCTCAGCTCCACACAAAGTGGGTGTCAGGGCCCCAGCTGCTAACCCACCTCTTCCCAGCTGTCGCCTCTTCTTAGGAGTTTCAGTGCCTGCTCCTCTCCTGACTCACTGGCCCTGCTTCCAGTTCATCTACTCAGCCCTTCCCAGAAGAACAGAATCTGTTAATGCTGCTGCTGCTATCCCCATGTGCTGAGCCTGCTATGAGCCAGGCAGTTGACACCATTACCTCCTTATTCCACACAGAGAATATTTTTATTCAATAATTGTTTGTTAAATGCCAAGTACTTAACATACACAGTCTCATTTAATCCATACAATGACACTCATTCCCCCATTAAACAAGTATCAGTTGAACACCTACTACATGCCAGGGCTGGGTAAATGCTAGCAATACTTCAGCCAAATGCCTTGAGCCTCTCCCCTTGTGGAGCCCACCCCATAGAAGAGAGCTCAGAGCCAGAGTCTGGGCCAGGTGACGGGAAAGACACAGATGCTACCTACCTGTCAGGCAAGGAGGAGATCAGGTGGAACAGGGATTCGTAGAGGGGGTGTAATGGGGAGATTCTTCAAACTGTGAGTTCCTCAAGGACCCAACACATCCCACCACCTCTGTGTGTGAAGGGGAAGAGGCGGGCGCAGAGTGGCAAGTCATTTATGACGGTCAGCCTACACTGACCTGAGCTGGTGTGAGCTGGGCTCTACCACTTTTCATGCTGTGCCCACAAGACACCCCTTCTCCCCTCAGACCTCAACTCCCTTCTCTGTGAAATGGAAGTGCACCTAACCCTGTGTACATACAACACAGGAGTGAATACATGTAGAGAGCTGTGAACTGTGCTTGCACATAGCTCAATAAGGGTCAGCTGTTTTATGATTAACTATTAATACCATGACTACTGCTGTTACCATTATCCACTTTGCCTGCAGAGTCAATGAATCATGAATATGAGAGAACACAGAAGAAGCCTCATAGGAATGGGAAGGATTATAAGACCTGTAATAATGGAGCAGGGGGATGCCTGGGAGGAGCACAGTGAAAGTCTATGAGGAGGAGAACCACATAGGAAAGGAATACCTCCAGCTGATCCCTGGAGGGCTTCTTTGAGGAGTACTTCAGGCCTTTCCATTCCAGCTCCCTCTCCTTTGCTCACTTGGCCTGATCTTCAGCCCCTTCCCATGGGGCTTTGGAAAGACCCTAGCCTCAGATCCTGGACTATAAGGGAGGGGGGCTCAAAAGTTTTAGCCTTTTACTCCAGCCATCCAATTGGCCCTACTGCCTCCTGAACCCTGGGAGAAGTGGAATAAGAAGACTCCATCTTTCTAAGAGATCAAATGGCAGGAGGCAGGGCATATGAACCCAAGATGAACAAGGTGTGAGACAATACCAGGGGCATGACCCCAAGTGGTGAATCTCAAGGCCAACAACATTTCCTAAGTCCCTGCTGGGCATCAAGCACTCTATGCCATCATGTCACTCAAGCTGAACATCTGCCCTCTCATATGCCAGATATGACCATGCCCCATTCTTCAGAGAGGTCAGCAGCAACTTGCCCAAAGTCACAAGACCTGCAAGTGGCAGAGCTGGGGACAGAACCCAAATCTATTTTATCCAAAGCTTTTCCTTGCCCCGTGGTTCCCCTGAAGGCCCTACTGCAGGGCACAGGACAAGGAGACTATTCCTGGAAAGCTTGCTCTGGAGGCCCTGCCTGCCCAGCCCCTCTCATCTTCACACTGCTGCCTTTAAGGTGGGCTGCCTACTTTGCTGGCTCCCCACAGAGTTCCCACACTCAGCCAGCCTCAGGAGCCCATCAGGAAAGTTTTTTTCTCTTCAAGGTAGGCACCTAATTAGCAGACTTCATCCTTTCCTCAACAAGGACATTACTTCATTATCTATAGCCAAAAACAGCCCCAAGGTGTTCGGCAAACCAGCAGCTGCCAAAAGCAGCACAAATTGGTGGCAACAAGAGGCCTGCTCTAACCAGCCTTCCCAGAGGGCTTCGGGGCTCCATCCCATCTTTCTGACAGATGCAGAGGGGGAAAGGAGCCTTGTGGATGGCATAAAAGACCCAGAGACAACCCATGCCTATTATCACTTCCAGATGAAATCAACCAACCCTAGGTAAAGGAGGGAGGGCAGGAGAGGTGGGGAGTGGGATCCTGGTAGCATGCCAAGTTGCAGCACTAGAGAGCTGAGTGAAAATCCTGCCCTGTCCATGGTGACTGACAGCCTTCCCTTGTGACCTTGCCAGAGACCAGCCCCTCAGCAGGAGCACTGCCTACCTTCCCAGACTTATCAGCTACTCTAAGCCTATTGGATGGGCTTCTTGCCATTCCCTCACACACAGAGGTGGCCTCAGGTCAGCCTCCTGTTCAGTCACCATGCTGTTTCCCCCACCTTGCTGCCTCTACAGGCTTCATGCCACCTCTTTCAAGGGGTCTTTCTGACTGTTCCATCCTGCAGGGATCTTCTCTGCCTCATGTTTCTGGAGTACTTCTCACAAGCCCCGCAAAATCAAGCATATGGTTCTATTGTGACTGCCATGCAGAGCTCTGTTGTGAAGAGAACAGATACCTGGCTGCCTCCATCTCTCCTTCATCACTGAGCTTAATATAGAGACAGGCACACAGTAGGTGCTTGATAAATTTTGGCTGAGCATTAGGAAGTCCTTGTAAAGCCTCTGTGTGTTGCAATAGTGAACACCCTAACCTGGGGAGACCAGGGTTGTAGTCAGCTCTAAAGCTAAGCTTGTGTGTGCTCTTGGGTAAGTCACTGGTATTCTTTTGGCCTTAGTGTACCCATTTTACAACATAGGGCTTGAGTCAGAGTGACCTCTGAGGCTGTGTTCAGCTGGGAGGAGATAGTGACCCAAGGCTGAGCTAAGTGCTGTTCATGGTGTTGAACCTGGGAGTGACCCTCTCTGGGGCTGGTGGGTACAAAAAATGAACAAAACCATGGAGAAAGAGAACTGGAGGCTGGGGCAGGAAAAGAAAGTACAGCTGAGAGAGACAATTTATTTGAACTGCTGGTTCTGAGTACTGCCAGGGGCTGTTGGTGTGGGGGCCATGTGCTCAGGCTGATGGAGAAGGTTCAGCCTCAGACACTGGGGAATCAAGAATCTGGCCAAGGACCCAGAGCCACACTGAGAACATGGTCTGATGAAGGTGGGATCTGGAAGCACAGACACACCAAGTGTGCACACACGGGCACACACATTACAATGTTTATGTAAGCAATGTGTACCCAAGCCTCACAGGCATTGAGTGCCTCCCAGGCTTTGCCACACTTTATTGTCCCCACACCTGAGGAGGTACAGGAACCCTTTATGGCCTATTTAAAAGAAGAGAAAAATAAGACTCAGTTCCTGGATCCTCCTCATTTCCAGAGTAAGAAGCTACTGCCCAATCACCTCCCTCTTCAGACTGTGCCAGGTGCCTATCTTCATGAGATGAAACAAAGAAGGCCCTCGCTGTGGTAAAGCAGACAACAAGCCCAGAGCTGAGAGAAAAAGTAGGAGCAAGGAGGGATTGGGGGAGAGAGAAAGGGAATGAGAAATGAAAGGGAGGAAGGGAGGGAAGGAAGATAGATCCCACTGCTATTGAGAAGCAGATCTTGGCAGGACCCTGAATAATTTCTCTGGCAAAAACTCCATAATTTGGGATAATAATAATCACTCTGATTTGTATGTATTGAGCACCTCTCAGCCTGAGCTCTCCGAGTGCTTTGCCAACATTAATTAATTCATTAGGCACACCCACCTCCCTAGGACAGGGCTACACAATGCTCTGATCAGCACAGCACAGCTGAATCCAGGATACTTGAAGGATGGCAGTCCCAGCACAGGCACCTGTTGAGTGTCCTGGGGGAGAGGCTCTGAGAAGAGAGCCTGCAGAGGGCCCTAGACCCTGACTCAGGCTACCCCTCAGAGGCCAGGGCTGCCCTCTCAGCACCTCTATTAGAGGGTCAGGTCCGGGGTAGTCAGGTGCACAGAGACAGCCTAGCCCCAACTCTGCCCTCCATCACTGGTGACCTTGGGAAACTCTCAAGTTTCCATAACAGTTTGATCACCTGTAAAAAGGTGCCTGTGGTCTCCAGCTCCCAAGGTGGTATGAAGCTCAAGGCAGACGGTATGGGTGAGAAGCATTCAGATCTGACCAGGACTGTGGGAGAGAGAACCAGATGGCCACAAACAAACACAAACTCTGCCTCTGGATCAGGACTCTCCTAGGACCATACATGGGCACTCAATCCCCTTCAGGAGCATGGAGACACCTCTCCTCCAAAGGACTTTTAATCTGCCCCTATTGCCTACCCCAGGTCAGGTCCCATGCTGGCTCTGGTACCAGAGGCCCAAGGGATCTGACTGGGAAGGAGGAGGTTTTCTAAAGGCCTGGCTCAGAATCAGGGCCAAGAGGGAACTTGGGGGTCAGCAGGCTTCAGCTCCAAAGCACAGCACTCTTGAAACTAACATAGATTGGCCAAATCTGAGGTCATTTCCTCCAGGCCCTCACAGTGTAGATGGGAAAACTGAAGCACACAAGTAGGGAGAGGAATACAGGCTTTGAGGTCCAACCTGGAATCAAATCCTAGTACCACATTTATTTGTGCTGTCACCTTGAGCAAATCACTACCTCCCTGAGCCTCCATTTCTTTATCTGGAAAGTAAAATAGTAATAGCCTTAGATAATGTGAAACAGCAATATGCTTAGTTAACAGTGCTCCTACACTGTAGGTGCCAAACAAATGGAGCTGTTATCATTGACTATGCTACAGTTACACTTTCCATTTAACACCTTCCCCAAGAACACACAGAAAACTCTATAACTGAACCCCCGGTTTCATGTCATAAGTATTCACTGAGCATATACTATGTGCCAGGCATTGGCTGCCTACCTCTCCAGCTCTTCTTTGTAAGTACCCTGTGCCCAGCTGGCTGGCTTCCTCCCTATCTCCTCCACCACATTCCTGCCTCCTTCCTGATGCCAAGCATTTGCCCGTGATGCTTCCTCCACCTGGACTGCCCGTCTTCCTCCCCTCTGCAAAGCTAAATTCCCTTTCAATCTGCCAAGGCCTGCCAGCCCTGTCTCCTCCAGGAAGCCTTCTCTGATTGTCCCTATGTGGTTTAACACCTTACTGTTGCCAAGTTCCTCATCCTGTCTACTGGGTAAGACTGGGGCCTCCTCCAGGGCTAGGACCAGGTCTCCTCCACATCCTGTTTTCACAGTGTGACCAAGCAAAGGCTGGCAGGAGGGTTCTGGACCAGTCCTGGCCAGGGCTGGGAAGGCAGAGACTCAACTACAAGGAGTATGCAAATCCATGTACATGAAGAAGGGTCAGGGCAGGCCCCAGGCTAGACCCTGCCAACTGAGCTTTCTTCTCTGAAAGGTCCTGATCTCTGCATGGAGATCTCGTGTGGTTACAGCTCTTTACAGTCAGGAAGTCCATAGTTTCATGGGGTCCATGAGAAACACAGGGCCCAAAGGACTCAGATACTTTGATACCAACACTGGCAAAGACAGTCACACCCACATATATGGCACTAATACAATGGCACAGTCATGCATGCATTTTCACAAACATAATCACATGAAATGCATAGTGACACACATTCATACAGAGTTATACAATGACAACCACACATCCACAAACACACACACACACACAGTGCAGAGAAGGCCAAACCAAAGTGGTAGCCCAGGGTCAACACCCTGATTGGTGACTGTTTCCCTCCATCTGGGCACCTAACCATCCAGCTTTTTCCTATACCTTCTACACATTTTCTCTATATTCTTTTTTTTTTATTTAATTAATTTATTTATTTTTGTTACAGATGTTTCTCCTTTTTTACCCACTGATACTCCCCTCCCCCTCCTTTGTTGTCCATGTCCACTGTTCATGCATACATGCATATAAGTTCTGTGATTTATCTCTCCCCCACCACCCCCTCTTCTGGGGATTGTCAGTCTGTACCCCACTTCCTCAGACTGTTATGTTCATTATATCCCACAAATAAGTGAGATCATCTGGTATTTGTCTTTCTCTGCTTAGCTTGTTTCGCTTAGGGTAATACTCTCCAGGTCCCTCCATGTCGTCTCAAAGGATAAGAGATCTTTCTTTCGTTCAGCTGCATAGTACTCCATTGTGTATATGAACCACAGCTTTTTTTTTTTTATTCTCACCCGAGGAGATTCTTCTATTTTTTGTTTAGATAGTGTGTGTGGGAGAGAGAGAGAGAGAGACAGAGAGACAGAGAGAGAGAGAGAGAGAGAGAGAGAGAAACATCAACGTGAAAGGGACACATAGAGTGGCTGCCACCCGCATAACCCAATCAGGGCCGGGGACAAACTGCAACTGAGGTACATGCCCTTAGCGGGAACTGAACCCGAGTCTCTCTGGACTGCAGGCCAACGCTCTGACTGCTGAGCCAAACTGGCCAGGGCACCACAGCTTTTTTATTCGTTTGTCTATTGATGGATATTTGGGCTGTTTCCAGATCTTAGCTATTGTAAATAGTGCTGCTATGAACATGGGGGGTACATATATTCTTTCTGATTGGTGTTTCAGGCTTCTTAGGATATATCCCTAGAAGTGGGATCACTGGGTCAAATGGAAGTTCAATTTTTAATTTTTTGAGGTAACACCATATTGTTTTCCATAGTGGCTGCACCAGTCTGCATTCCCACCAGCAGTGTATTAGAGTCCCCTTTTCTCCACACCCTCGCCAAGACTTGCAGTTGGAGGATTTGTTGATGGCGGCCATTCTGACAGGTGTGTGGTAATATCTCCTTATTGTTTTAATTTGCATCTCTCTGATGATTAGTGATTTTGTGCATTTCTTCATATGTCTCTTACCATTTGTATGTCCTGTTTGGAGAGGTGTGTGTTTAGTTCCTCTGCCCATTTTTTAATTGGGTTCTTTGTCTTCCTTTTGTTGAGCTGTTGAGCACTCTATATATATTGGAAATTAACCCCTTATCTGATGTATCATTGGCAATTATGCTCTCCCAAAGAGTGGGTTGCCTTTCCATTTTGGTGGCTGTTTCTTTTGCTGTGCAGAAGCTTTTGAGTTTGATGTAGTCTCATGTGTTTATTTTCTCCTTTGTTTCTGATGCCTTAGGTGATATATCAGTGAAAATTCTGCTGCATGTGATGTCTGAAATTTTGTTGCCTATATTTTCTTCTAGGATTTTTATGGATTCATGAGTCACATTTAAGTCTTTGATCCATTTTGAGTTTATTCTTGTGTATGGTGTAAATTGATGGTCTAGATTCATTTTTCTGCATGTAGCTGTCCAATTTTCCCAACACCATTTATTAAAGAGGTTGTCTTTACTCCACTGTATGCTCTTGCCACCTTTGTCAAATATTAATTCAGCATATTGTCTTGGGTCCATTTCTGGGTTCTCTGTTCTGTTCCATTGATCTATCTGCCTGTTCTTGTGCCAGTACCAGGCTGTTTTGATTACAGTGGCTTTGTAGTATAACCTGAAATCTGGTAATGTGATCCCTCCTACTTTGTTCTTCTTTTTCAAGATTGCTGTGGCTATTTGAGGTCTTTTTCAGTTCCATATGAACTTTTGAAGTATTTGTTCTACTTCTGTGAAATAAGTCGTTGGTATTTTGATGGGGATTGCATTAAATATATAGATTGCTTTGGATAGTACGGACATTTTAGTGAGGTTAATTCTACCAATCCATGAACAAGGTATGTGCTTCCACTTCTTCATATCTTCCTCTATTTCTTTTTTCAATGACCTGTAGTTTTCTGCAAATAGGTCCTTTATTTTTTTTTTGGTTAAGTGTATTCCTAGGTATCTTAATTTTCTTGCTGCAATGGTAAATGGGATTGTTTTTTTAGTTTCTCTTTCTGTGACTTCATCATTGGTGTATAAGAATACCATCGATTTCTTGAAGTTAATTTTATATCCTGCTACTTTGCCAAATTCATTTATTAAGTCTAGTAAATTTTTGATGGAGTCTTTGGGGTTTTCTACATATAGTATCATGTCATCTGCGAATAATGACACTTCCTCCTTTCCAATTTGGATGCCTTTTATTTTTTCTTCGTGTCTGATTGCTGTGGCTAAGACTTCCAGTACTATGTTAAATAAGAGTGGTGAAAGAGGGCATCCTTGCCTTGTTTCTGTTCTTAAGGTAAATGCTTTTAGTTTTTGCCCACTGAGTATGATGCTGCTGTAGGTTTTTCATATATGGCCTTTATTATGTCAAGATAGGATCCCTCTATTCCCAGATTGCTGAACGTTTTTATCAGAAATGGGTGCTGAATTTTGTAGAATGCTTTTTCAGTGTCTATTGATATGATCATATGATTTTTATCTTTAATTTTGTTTATGTGGTGTATCACATTTATTGATTTGAGAATATTGTACCAGCCTGCATCCTTGGAATAAATCCCACTTGGTCATGGTGAATAATTTTTTTTGATGTATTGCTGGATTCGCTTTGCTAGTATTTTGTTCAGGATTTTGGCATCTATGTTCATCAGGAATAATGGCCTGTAGTTTTCTTTCTTTGTAGTGTCTTTTACTGGTTTTGAAATTAGAATTATGCTGGCCTCATAAATCGAGTTTGAAAGTCTTCCTTCTTCTTGAATTTTTTGAAATGGTTTTAGGAGAATGGGTATTAGTTCTTCCTTGAATCTTTGGTAAAATTCCCCCATGAAGCTGTCCAGGCGTGGGATTTTGTTTGCTGGGAGAGTCTTGATTACATCTTCAATTTCTTTTGTTGTTATTGGTCTGATCACGTTTTCTATCTCTCCCTGGTTCAGTTTTGGGAGACACATAGTTTCCAGAACTTTGTCCATTTCACTTATATTGTCAAATTTGTTGCCGTATAATTGTTCATAATATTTGTTAACGATCCTTTGTATTTCTGTGGTGTCAGTTATTATTTCTCCTCTTTCATTTCTGATTTTGTGTATTTGGGTTCTCTCTGTTTCTTGGTGAGTCTAGCTAAGGGTCCATCGATCTTGTTTATCTTTCCAAAGAAGAGCTCTTTGTTTCATTGATCCTTTGAATTGTTTTTTGGTCTCCATGTCATTTATTTCTGCTCTGATCTTTACTATTTCCTTCCTTATACTTGCTCTGGGGTTTTCTTTTCGTTTGCTTTCTAGTTCTTTAAGTAGTGAGGTTAGATAGTCTATTAGAAATTTTTCTTACTTCTTGAGGTAGGCCTGTAGTGCTATGAACTTCCTCTCAGACCTGCTTTCACTGCACCCCATAGATTTTGTGTTGTTGTGTGTTCATTTTCTTTTTTTTTATCTTTATTGTTGAATATATTACACATGTTCCTCATTTTCCCCCATTGACCTCCTCCTCCCCCCTCCCACACCCCTCCTGCCTTTTCCCACACTGTTGTCTGTGTCCATTGGTTATGCATATATGAATATGTTCTTTGGTTTATTTCTTCCCACCCCCTAACCCCCCTTCCCTTAAAGGTTTGTCACTCTAGCAACCCATTTGTACTTCTAAATCCCTTCACCTTTTTCACCCATTCCTCATCCCCCCTCCCATCTGGCAACTAACAAAATGTTCTCTATATCTATGAGAATGTTTCTATTCTGATTGTTCATTTTGTTTGTAGATTCAATTTTTGATAGCTATGTATTCATTGCCATTTCGTTTGTTCATATATATATATATATATATATATATATATATATTTTATCCTCACCCGAGGACATTTTTCCATTTTTTGTTCAGGTAGAGTGGGAAGGAGAGAGAGGAACAGAGAGAGAGAGAGAAACATCGATGTGAAAGGAACACATCGAGTGGCTGCCACCCGCACAACAGACCAGGGCCGGGGACAAACTGCAACCGAGGTACATGCTCTTAGCGGGAACCGAACCCGGGTCTCTCAGGACCGCAGGCCGACGCTCTAACCACTGAGCCAAACCGGCCAGGGCTGATCATATTTTTTATCTTTTTATTCAAGAAGACCCTTCAACAGTTCATATAATAATGGTTTGGTGGTGATGAACTCCTTTAGCTTATCCTTGTCTGCGAAACTCGTTTTATGGCCATCGATTCTAAATGACAGCTTTGCAGGATAGAATAATCTTGGTTGTAGGTTCTTGCTTCTCATCACTCTGAATATTTCTTGCCACTCCCTTCTGGCCTGCAAAGTTTCTTTTGAGAAATCAGCTGACAGCCTAATGGGAACTCCCTTGTAGGTAACTAAATGCTTTTCTCTTGCTGCTTTTAAGATTCCCTCTTTGTCTTAAACCTTTTGCATGTTGATGATGATGTGTCTTGGTGTGGGCCTCTTGGGGTTCATCTTGTTTGGGACTCTCTGTGCTTCCTGGACTTGTATGTCTGTTTCCTTCACCAAGTTGGGGAAGTTTTCTGCCATTACTGTTTCAAATAGGTTTTCGATTTCTTGTTCTCTCTCTTCTCCTTCTGGGACCCCCAAGATGCAAATGTTGGCATGCTTGAAGTTATCCCAGAGGCTCCTTATACTATCCTCATTTTTTTGGATTCTTTTTTCTTTTAGCTGTTCAGATTGGGTGTTTTTTGCTTCCTTATATTCCAAATCGATGGTTTGCTTCTTGGCTTTACCTACTTTACTATTGACTCTGTGTAATTATTCTTTATTTCAGTTAGTGCCTCCTTCATTTCTGACTGGTCCTTTTTTTGTGCTCTTGAGGCCCTCACTAAGTTCACTGATGTTCTCACTGAGTTCATTGAGCACCCTTATAAGCAGTATTTTGAACTCAGCATCTGTAAGGTTGCTTATCTCCATTTTGCTTAGTTCTTTTCCTGGGGTTTTGTTCTGTTCTTTCATTTGGGACCTGTTTCTTTGTCTCCTCATTTTTGCTGCCTCTCTGTGTTTGTTTCTGTGTATTACTTAACCAGAGGTATGGGGCTAGCTAAGACCAGATGCTGCTTGTTTGAAAGAATTTAGGAAAACCTGAAGCAGGATCCAAGAAAGGCCAATCCTATAGTTAACCAACTGGCAACAACTTGAGTGGGCCTGAAAGTTGGGTGGGGCGGGGCCTCAGGGAATCACCAGGGCCGGGCAAACGGTGTGAGCCAGGTTGCTGGAGTCCCAGATATGGCGGCTGTTTGCCACCCCAGGGAAGGGCTCACCAAAGGAACAAAGGCCTCTGACAGCCGTCTGTCCCAGAGAAAGCCCCCTCTTCAGCCCTCGCCCCAATGCCAAACAGCTCAGTTCTTCCCTGTATGTCTCTGGCACCCCTTGAGCTGCCTCCCCTCCAAGCTTAGAGGAGTGAGTCCGATAAGTCCTTGCATGGGCCCTTTAAGAGGATTTGCCTGGGGCTCCAGCCACCTCAGCTTCCCTGAGCCTCAGTTCCTGCTTGTTTTTCCAGCCAGAAGTTATGAGGACTTCTCTTCCTGGCACTGGAACCCTGAGCAGGATGCCTGGTGTGGGATGGGGACCCCTCAGTAATCAGGGAGGACCTTTCCAGAACTGTTATCCTCCTAAATCTTATCTACCACACATGGGTGTGGGGCCAGCCCATCATGCCTCCACCCATCCTACCAGTCATGATGTGGCTGCTTCTTTAATTTCATAGGTGTAGGACTTCCATTCAACTTGATTTCAGGTGGTTTTGAATGATGGTTGTTCTGTAGTTTAGTTGTAACTTTGATGTGGTTGTAGGAGGACGCAATACTGCATTTACCTACACCGCTATGTTGACCGGAAGTCCTGTGACTTCATTTTCATTGGTTTCCAGGAAGTTTTTTATTTCTTCCTTGATCTCAGTGGTAACCCATTCATTGTTCAATAACATAGTATTTAGCCTCCATGTTTTGAAATGTGTTTGCATGTTCTTGTTGCAGTTGATTTCTAGTTTTATGCCATCATGATCTGAGAAGATGCTTAATATGATTTCAATCGTCTTGAACTTGAAGAGACTTAGTTCGTGCCCTAACATGTGGTCTATCTTTGAGAATGTCCCCTGTGCACTTGAGAAGAATGTAAATTCTGCAGTTTTGGGGTGTAATTCTCTGTGGATATCTATTAAATCCATTTGATTTGGCGCTTCATTTGGAGTCTGTGTTTCCTTGTTAATCATTTGTCTAGAGGATCTATCCAGTGATGTCAGCGGGGTGTTGAAGTCCCCTACTATAATTGTATTGCTGTCGATTTCTCCTTTGAAGTCCTCCAGAAGATTTTTAATATATGTTGGTGCTCCTATATTGGGTGCATATATGTTTGCCAAGGTTATATCTTCCTGTTGGATAGATCCCTTCAATATTATGCAGTGGCCTTCTTTGTCTCTAGTTATGGTCTTCATTTTGAAATCTACTTTATCAGATATGACTATTGCTATCCCAGCTTTTTTTTTTTTCTTTCCATTTGCTTGAAAGATTTTTTCCATCCCTTCACTTAAAACCTATGTGAGTCTTTTGTTGTGAGGTGGGTCTCTTGTTAACAACATATATGTGAGTCATTCTTTCTTATCCAATCAGCTAATCTGTGTCTTTTTTTTTTTTTTCCTAACCTGAGGACATTTTTCTATTTTTTGTTCAGATAGAGTAGGAGGGAGGGAGGGAGGGAGAGAGAGAGAGAGAGAGAGAGAGAGAGAGAGAAACATCTACACGAAAGGGATACATCGAGTGGTCGCCACCCGCTTGACTTAACCAGGACCGGGGACAAACTGCAACCGAGGCACATGCCCTTAGTAGGAACCGAACCAAGGTCTCTCTGGACTGCAGGCCAACGCTCCAACCGCTGAGCCAAACAGGGCAGGGCCTAATCTGTGTCTTTTTATTGGAGCATTCAAACCATTCACATTTAAAGTGATAATTGATATGTACTTATTTATTGCCATTTTTGTTTAGTGTAGTTCTATTTTTCTTTCTATTTCTTCTACTAATTACAGCAGTCCTTTTAGCATATCTTGCAGTGCTTGTTTGGTGTTAATATATTCCCTTAGCCTTTTTTGGTCTGGAAAGCTCTTTATTTGACCTTCTATTTTGAATGATAGCCTTGCTGGATATAGTAGTCTTGGATTCAGATCCTTGTTTTTCATGACCTTGATTACTTCATGCCATTCCCTTCTGGCCTGTAGTGTTTCTGTGGAGAAGTCAGCTGAGAGCCTTATGGGGTTTCCTTTGTAGTTAACCTGTTGCTTATCTCTTGCTGCCTTTAGGATCTCTCTTTGTCCTCAATTTTTGGCATTTTAATTACTATGTGTTTTGGTGTGGGCCTATTTGGGTTCTTCTTACTTGGGGCTCTCTGTGCTTCTTGAACTTGAATGCCTTCTTCCTTCACCAAGTTAGGAAAGTTTTCTGTCACTATTTCTTCAAATATATTCTCTAACCTTTGCCCATTTTCTTCCTCTTTAGGGACTCCTATGATGCGAATGTTATTACGTTTCCAGTTGTCCCACAGTTCTCTTAAGCTGTCTTCCTGTTTTGTAATTGTTTTTTTCCTTTTGGTTTTCTGATTGGTTGATTTTTTCTACCCTGTCTTCTAATTCACTGATCCGGTCCCCAGCTTCCTCTACTCTGCTGGTTAGTCTTTCCAACGTGTTCTTCGTTTCTGCTGTCATTCTTCATTTCCACTGGGTTGGTTTTCAATGTTTCTATATCTTTACTCATGGTGTTCATGTGCTTACTCATGCTGTTGAGCTTCCTCAGGATCATGGCTCTGAACTCTACCTCTGATCATTGGCTTAGGTGCATTTCATTTATCTCATCTTCGATAGAGTTCTCTTGTTCTTTCATTTGGGATTTGTTTCTTTGTTTCACCATTTTGGGTATCTCAGTGGGTTTTGGAGCCTGCCAAATTTCCCCTGTGGGTGTTGGTGTTCTGCTGTTTGTGGCTCCCTCTACTGGGTTTGGATGGGCCTGGGCGGGCCCACATTAAACACCACTGTCAAATCTGACTTTCCTGGGTAGATTTGCAAGCCCAGGAAAGGCTCAGTTATCCTCTAGCTGTTTCCTGGAGGCTAGCAGTTACTCAATGCCTTGGAATGTAGCCCTGGTGTTCTGCATAAGAGGATTTCCAGAGGGTGGGATAGACGCTGGTTGTTAATGAGCCTCAGTTTGCATTTCTTTGCCTCACCTGGGAAAGGCTGAATCTCCGAGGTAGGGCTGCTGCTTTTCCCTACAGCTCTGGGAAGGAGCACACTGGTCACTGTCCTTTGTGGCCACAACGCAGCAAAAACTGAGTGCCCTCCAAATTCCGGTTGTCCCCACAGAGTTCCAGCCCAGTCTGCCCTCCCTCTGCTGTGGCCCCCAGGTGAGTGGCTGTGGCTATTTTAGTGCTCTGTCCTAGCTCTCTGCGCTGTGGAGCTGGCTTGGTCTTTATTCCCTAAGGGCACTGCTCACAGCTAATAATGCTGCTGTCTGTGGGCTCCCAGCTCGCCACCCTCTCTTGCCTTAGCAGATCCTACCAATGTCCCTGGTTATATGGTCCTGTCCAGCTGCTTTTCTGTTGTTGTTTTTTCCAAGGATTTGTCTTTATTTTAGTTGTAATTCCCATTTGGTCCTGGGAGATCATCTGTGTAGCTTCCATTCACTCTGTCTCCATTTTCACACCCTCCAAGCCTATCTTGTGTGCAGCTGGGTCGTACAGGCCTCTCTGGTGCCCCCGCACCCTGCAGGTCCTGCGGGTAACTGGATCGCACAGTCCCTTTGGGGACCCGGCTCTGTGCCTATGTTATGGGCTGTTGAGTCGCACAGGCCTCTCTGGTACTTCAGCATTCCGCAGGCCCTGTGAGTAACTAGATTGCACAGTCACTGTTGGGTCGCACAGGCCTCTCTGGTGTTCCAGCACCCACAGGTCCCACAGGCGGGCAGCTGGATCACACCAGTTTCTCTCGGGCTCGGGCTTCCCACTGCTCTTATGAGCTGCTGGACTGCACAGGCCTCTGTGGAGCCCCAGGTTCCGCCGCTGGTGGCTGGGCAGTGCTGCTGCCCCGTGGGGCCCAACTCCTGCTCAGCTTGTGCTCTAGTTTTTGGGGCTGGGTCTCAGTTGCTGGTCTGTGTTTCTGTTGCCTGGGGATGGATGTCTGCTCCCCAGCCTCTGTTGCTGGGGGTATATCTCAACTCTGATTGGGTTGCCACTGTGGGGGATGATGCTGGGCTCCTGGCTGTCCGCAGCTTCCGCGACCAGTACCTTGGGAGCTCCACTACTGTGAACTGGTCTGTGTTGACACAGAGTGTCCACTGGTCCAGTGGTGCCAGGTGCACTTGTGGCTCAGGTTGCTGGACCCTAGCCACTCCCACTGCCTCTTTGGGATCTTCCAAAATGGTGGGACTTCCCTGTGGTGCAGGGAGAAGCACCATGAAGAGCTGCTTACCGCGGTAGCTGGCTGCTCTGTCCACAGCATGGGAACCTTCTCCTCCACATGTCAACACTGCACGAGTTTGGTTGTCCACCTTCATGTCCACTCACACTCTCTACACACTCACCCTCCCTCTGGTCCTGCCCGCCGCCATCTTTCAAGGATAGGGCTCAAAAAAAATCTCCATATACTTAAGAACACTTATGTCAACACACTACCTTGAAAGACAGCTGCAAAAGTGCCCCTTTAAAGGAATGACACTGCACTCACCTATTCCAACCTGTATGTCCTCCATGTAAGGCACTGGATACCTCCACGCTTATGCAGCATGCCCAGCACTGCACTGCCCACACATACTCATCGTGCACACACCCCCATCCCAGAGTGATACACAGTTACACCAACTTCAGTTCCCATGGTGGTTGTAAAGATTGAGGGAGGCCATATATGAGAACACAAAGCCCAGTGCCTGGCACACAGTAAATGTTCACCAAGCTGAGAGAAGCTTTCATCTCACACTCAGCTACAGCAGGAGACCCCACTAAACAGTGAAAGATAAAGTCAGTGACTAGGAAAAAAGGTGCCATCTTCTGAGGGGGCATCTGCCCTCTGTAAATCTTGCTCTAATTGAGTGTCCTAGTAAAACACCTTGATTGGGAATGCAGCCATTTTATTTAAAAGTTCCTGTGGTTTTTTGTTGTTGTTGTTTTGTATCTTTATTGTTGAATGTATTACAGATGTTCCTCATTTTCCCCCATTGACTTCCTTCTCCCCACTCCCGCCCCCCTCCCGCCCCCCTCCTGCTTTTTCCCACACTATAGTCTGTGTCCATTGGTTATGCATATAAGTTCTTTGGTTTATTTCTTCCCACTCCACAACCCCCTTCCCATTGAGGTTTGTCAGTCTAACAACCAATTTGGATTTCTTAATCCCTTCACTTTTTTCACCCATTCCCCCAACCCCCCTCCCATCTGGCAACCAACAAAATGTTCTCTGTATCTATGAGAATGTTTCTGTTCTGCCTGTTCATTTTATTTGTAGAATCAATTGTCGATAGATATGTATTCATTGTCATTTTGTTTGTTCATATATTTTTCTTTTTCTTCAAAAAGACCCTTCAACATTTCATATAATAATGGTTTGGTGGTGATGAACTCCTTTAACTTTTTCTTGTCTGGGAAACTCTTTATATGGCCATTGATTCTAAATGACAGCTTTGCGGGATAGAGTAATCTTGGTTGTGGGTTCTTGCTTTTCATCACTCTGAATATTTCTTGCCACTCCCTTCTGGCCTGCAAAGTTTCTTTTGAGAAATCAGCTGACAGCCTAATGGGAACTCCCTTGTAGGTAACTAAATGCTTTTCTCTTGCTGCTTTTAAGATTCCCTCTTTGTCTTAAACCTTTTGCATGTTGATGATGATGTGTCTTGGTGTGGGCCTCTTGGGGTTCATCTTGTTTGGGACTCTCTGTGCTTCCTGGACTTGTATGTCTGTTTCCTTCACCAAGTTGGGGAAGTTTTCTGCCATTACTGTTTCAAATAGGTTTTCGATTTCTTGTTCTCTCTCTTCTCCTTCTGGGACCCCCAAGATGCAAATGTTGGCATGCTTGAAGGTATCCCAGAGGCTCCTTACACTATCCTCATTTTTTTGGATTCTTTTTTCTTTTAGCTGTTCAGATTAGGTGTTTTTTGCTTCCTTATATTCCAAATCGATGGTTTGCTTCTTGGCTTTACCTATGTTACTATTGACTCTGTGTAATTATTCTTTATTTCAGTTAGTGCCTCCTTCATTTCTGACTGTTCCTTTTTTGTGCTCTTGAGGCCCTCACTAAGTTCACTGATGTTCTCACTGAGTTCATTGAGCACCCTTATAAGCAGTATTTTGAACTCAGCATCTGTTAGGTTGCTTAACTCCATTTCGCTTAGTTCTTTTCCTGGGGTTTTGTTCTGTTCTTTTATTTGGGACCTGTTTCTTTGTCTCCTCATTTTGGCTGCCTCCCTGTGTTTGTTTCTGTGTATTACTTAATGAGAGGTATGGGGCTAGCTGAGACCAGATGCTGCTTGTTTGAATTTAGGAAAACCTGAAGCTGAATCCAAGACAGGCCAATCCTATGGTTAAGCAAGTGGCAACAGCTTGGGTGGGCCTGAAAGTTGGGTGGGGTGGGGCCTCACCCAACCCAACCCAGAGAATCACCAGGGTGGGGCAACTGGTGTGAGCCAGGTTGCTGGAGTCTCAGATATGGCAGCTGTCTCCCACTCCAGGGAAGGGCTCACCAAAGGAACAAAGGCCTCTGTCAGAATGTTTGTCCTGGAGAAAGCCCCCTCTTCAGCCCTTGCTCCACTGCCAAACAGCTCAGTTCTTCCCTGTATGTCTCTGGCACCCCTTGAGCTGCCTCCCCTCCAAGCTTAGAGGGAGTGAGTCCGATAAGTCTGTGCGCGGGCCCTTTGAGAGGAACTGCCGGGGTTCCAGTCACCTCAGCTTCCCTGAGCCTCAGTTCCCACTGGTTTTTCCAGCCAGAAGTTATGGGGACTTCTCTTCCTGGCACTGGAACCCTGAGCAGGGTGCCTGGTTTGAGACGGGGACCCCCTCAGTCCTCAGGGAGGACCTTCCCAGCCGAGGTGGCCTCCTGGTTTTTATCCGCCACACGTGGGTGTGGAGCCAGCCCCTCCGCCCCTCCTACCAGTCTTGATGTGGCTGCTTCTTTAATTCCGTAGTTGTAGGACTTCCTTTCAGCTTGATGTCAGGCAGTTTTGAATGATGGTTGTTTTGTAGTTTAGTTGTAACTTTGATGTGGTTGTGGGAGGATGCGATACCACGTTTACCTACGCTGCCATCTTGACCAGAAGTCTCTTTCTGTGTTACTTTTAAAAGTCATAACTACACCAATTCTCTCCCCTGGCCACATCCTCAGGGAGGCTGGCATACAAGTGAGCAGGACACCACTGCTCACTTGGTGCCAACTAATGGCCATCCACAATGAGGCCTGGAGTGCAGCCACACCTGAGAAAGTGACTGTCAAGTCTCAGAGGCCCTCTACCTCCCCAAGCAAGCCTGAGTGACAATTCTAAGGAGGCAGCTATTTTTCATCCTCAAATGGGAGCTTGGTGGTGACTCACACCTGTTTCCCTGTGACTCACACCTGTTTCCCTATAGCAGTCTGTTTCTTTACTGTCACTCAAGCATACTGATAACTCCCTCCCTATGGAGGTGGAGGTCACTGCTAGGGCAGGGGAGGAGAACAGTGTACAGTCCGGGCTGGATATAGATAGGGTCAAAGAGGCAATGAGCCAGCCATAACAGGGTGTCCCAGACCCACACTGTGACCCCAATACCCACTGAGCCTCAGTGCCTATCTGTAACAGAAGAGAGTAGACTAGACACAGGGATTGCAAACTGGGCAACAGAATGTTTTGTTGGCCTTCTCAGTGTTTTTTAAAAGATAAGAATCAGTTGCCAACTTTTACAAATCACATAAAAATCTGGGTTTCTGCTTTCTCTTGGAAAAATCAGACCTGGCCACACAGGGCCTGCATTTCCACAGGATAATAATCAGTGGGGTATAACAGTGGCCCTCTGGGTCCCCACAGTCCCCACCCAGTCTGCTTCACTCATTTCCATTCCCAGCCTGGCCCCTGGAGCATTTGAGTTTGAGACCCAAGGGCCTCCAGTGCTGAGGTTCCAAATCTCTCAATCAGTATCCAGCCCTTGAGCCTGGCTGAAGCTGGGGAAATAGAGCACAGGAAGAAATGGGGGTAACAGGATTCACAGCTAGACTCATTTTAGAAATGCAATCCAGCCCTGGCCAGTTTGGCTCAGCGGTTAAAGCGTCGGCCTGCGGTCCGGAGAGACCCGCGTTCGGTTCCCGCTAAGGGCACGTACTTCGGTTGCAGTTTGTCCCCGGCCCTGGTTGGTCGTGCGGGTGGCAGCCACTCGATGTGTCCCTTCACGTCGATGTTTCTTTCTCTCTCTCCCTTCCTCTCTCTCCCTCCCACTCTATCTGTACAAAAAAATGGAAAAATATCCTCAGGTGAGGATAAAAAAAAAAAGAAATGCAATCCAGCCTGTCTTATGTGGCTCAGTGGATTGAGCATCTTCCCATGGACTGAGAGGTCCTGCTTCAATTCCCAGTCAGGGCACATGCCCAGTTTGCAGGCTTAATCCCTAGTACGGGGCAACCGAATGATGTAGAAACATCAATGTTTCTATCTCTCTCTCTAAAAAAAATAAATAAAAACATATTGAAAAAATTAAAAAGGCATAGCAATCCAGGAACATACAAACCACAGAATTTATTGTAAATGTTGTTATTTTGTTGCTGCTGTTAACAAGTATCCAATTTTCGTTCACACCATCCTATTAAACCAAACATTTGCTCCAGTGCATGGAGTGGGACAGTGCTAGGACCCACCCCCCAACTGTGAGGGACCAGGCCACAGCAGCCCAACCCAAACACAACACCACACATGATCAAAGGCTGTCTTAGCATTCTTGATAATAGCACAAAAGCCTGGACAGACATCCTCTGTTATCATATTTGGGGATGTAATAACCAATGTAAAAGGATGACTCGTAATTGTGCAAATAGACATAATGAGCAAAAAACTTTTTCCGCTATGATTGTGCTCTTTGCAGTTAAGATATCTAGACTCTAGAAATACCATTTATGTGGCCCAGGTCAGGTATAGAACAGTACAGGTAAATAATCTTCACTGCAACTAAGTGCTAGAAGGAGAGATTTTGACTGACGGAGTTCTCGGAAGGAAGGGCACCACAGGCTGGGGACGCCTGGGCAGTTTCCTGGCCCCAGAGTCATGGAGCCAAGTCCCCTCACTAGCTACCTGTAGCCCCTATGCCCAAGAATCCCTCCCAGGGGAGTGGTGTCAAAGAAGATGACCCAAAGGAGCTCACTGAGTCGCTGTCACATGCACCATCTCTGCAGCTTCCATCCCTGGCACAAAGCCTCTCTGAGCCTCAGTTTTCCATCTATAAAGTGGATGTGAGTGATGGAGTGAGACCTGGCTATGCACTGTTCAGGGAGCAGGCTTCTGCTTCCATTTCCCATGTTTCCCCAAGAAAAGTCCCACAGGCCACGTGAGACCTGGTCCTAGGCAGTGCTGTGCTACTAAATCCTGGCTGTATGACCCCAGACCCTGACCCTCCTTGTTCTCATATCCCCCATCTGTAAAATGGGGCTTTACACTCTCTTGAGTTTTTTGAGCCCTAAACTTGATGATCCAGCCTTAAAGTCACCTAGGCAGACTTGGCTGTGGTCAGAACATCCAGAGCCTTCCTGGTACTGGGGGTGGAAGAACTCAAGGAGAGGGCTGAGGTGCACTGGGTGGCTCTTGCCGGGTGAAGACAAAGCCGGTGGAGGGGTAGCTAGAGGACAATGACGTGAAGACAGTGAATGTATGCCAGTCTTTTAGGACCTTGGCTGTGTTGGTCAGGCCTGAATGGAATGTGGGGCCATGGCACACACCAACCAAGCACATCTTATGCCCAAGACCCAAGTGCAAGGGCAAGATACATTCTCATAGCTCTAGTGGAACAGGCCTTGGGCAAGCCTTCTCCAGGAAGCCTGACCTGAACACCTTCTTCTCTAGGTTAGGACCCCACTCACCATAGGCCCACATCAATTCCTGACCAGACCCTGAGGATGCAGATGGAGTGAATGAGACCCTGAGAGGAGCAGGTACCCTGTTCAAGGCTCTCTGCATGGAGCCTCTGAGCCTCCTGTGCTTCACAGCCAGGAGGTCTAGACTGCAGACTGGGAAACAAGCCTAGAGTGGGAGAGCACATGCGGGAAGCCACACAGTGGACAAGGCTCCAGCCACCAGGTCTTTTCCCAAGCAAGTCCCTCCACCTAAACTCAGGTCTCTTCTCTGTCTTGTGAACACCTTTCTACTTCTAGCACTCAATCCATGGGCCCCTCCTCCAAGAAGCCTTCCCTCACCCATCACTCCAGAGATGCAACAATTCCTCCACTGGACCACTGGTCCTGCCAAGCAGCCCTGGACGCCTCTACCTCTGCCCCAGGGGCCTTCACTGTAACATCTACTCACAAAGCTACCTCCTCAAAGTGCTGGGAGCTCCCTGGGGAATGAACTGGGTCTCACTGTTCTCTGTCACCCTAATACCAGCTTCAGCACCCTGCCTGGCACATATTAGGTACTTAAAAGATGTCTAAGGACAAATAGAGTACCAAAGGTGAGGAGGTATGGAAGAAACACTCAGCAAGAGAGGTGCCCATCCACCCCCACCTGCCAGGCAGGCAGCCTCACTCCACCCTGCCCCAGTTGGCAAAAGCTACAGAATTAAGCCCAAATTATAATTAAGACAGGATGTTGGAAGAGGAACACAATCTCCATTTCCGTGGGATGCACGGGCACAACAATAAACGTCTCATTAATATTCACCTAATTAAGCAGTTTATGAAAGTACGTGGATTTGCATACAGCCACACCAGCCTTGTTCAGGTGGAAAATTATCCCCTCAGGCCCAGCCTGGCCAAGAGGTGGGAGGGCTCAGTGAGTTCTGGGAAAGAGGAGGGGTAGGTGACACAGGTCAGCAGAGACTAGAGGAGGGATGGTCCTCACCCTGCCCAATCCTAGCACCTCCCCAAGTCCCACCTCCCCGGGACCCACTCTCCAGCTTGAGAGTGTACAGTTCACTCTTCCCCTCTTCCCTCTGCCCACTCACTGGGCCAAGGTCAGGGTTTCTCAACTAAGACCTTTTACAAGAAAATAAAGGTCAAGGATCCCCGTCCCACCACACCCCCCAGGCTTTTCCTGCCCCTCACTGACCAACCCTGTGCAGCATAAGCCTGGGCCATGCTCCTGGGTGCTCACTGCAACCCCACCCCTGTGGCAGGAAACAGACCTTCCATCTAAGAAAACCTTTTCAGCTTCAGGTACATTTTACCTGCATCATCTGACTCACCCTCCCAGTTCCCTGAGGGCAGGGTTCGCATTATTCCCATTCTGTCCTGAAGGAGAGGGGTTCTGGGAGTTCTAAACCCTGCTCAAAACCACAGAGCTGGTAAGAGGCAGAACCGCTGCTCTATGACCCCAAGCCCCTCCCACACCTTCAAGTAGCAAGCTTTTGGGGACACAAACACTCCACTGCCAGCAACAACAACATGAGTGACCCCCACCATGCAAAAAGACAGCTTGCTCCTTCTCACATGCCCAGGACACTAACCACCACCACGGGCCTTCTCAACTCACAGCTCAGAGGCCCCTGAGGGAGTTGAGCTGGAATCAGTCCCCTGTGATGGGTCCACAGCAGGAGACCTCTGTTCCCCAAAGGAAAATAAAGGGGCCTGTTAGAATGGTGTCCAAGATGAAGTACAACATTTTCCCCTCAAGCACTTTGAAGCTTTGAGCACTGTCCATATTTCAGTTGTTCATGAATTGCCTTACTGATCCTGGCTCCCACTGCAGGCATTCCCACCATTTGTGCACCTGGATGCCAGTCAACTCGCTGCCCATTCCAAGAGCAAATCAGGACAACGTTTCTCAGTGAAAATGATAGAGAGAGAGAGAGAGAGAGAGAGAGAGAGAGAGATAAAATTTTTAAATGCTCATTCCCAACAAACTATAAAAAGCATCAGTTATAAAGGTGAGACATTTGACTTTGTTACAGTTTAAATAATCCATTTGCCACAACTTAAAACAAAGCCATCACAAAGGGAAAAGAAAACCCATAGACAGACCAGAAGAATATAACTGCAGTACATATAGCTGACAAAAAAAAAAAAATGTTTCCACACTATATAAAAAAACTCTGCAAATCAATAAGAAAAAGATTAATCAGCCCTGGCCGGTTTGGCGCAGCGGTTGGAGCGTCGGCCTGCGGTACTGAAAGACCCGGGTTCGGTTCCCACTAAGGGCACGTACCTTGGTTGCAGTTTGTCCCCGGCCCTGGTTGGTCGTGTGGGTGGCAGCCACTCGATGTGTCCCTTCACATCGATGTTTCTCTCTCTCTCTCTTCCTCTCTCTCCCTCCCACTCTATCTGAACAAAAAATGGAAAAATGTCCTCGGGTGAGGATAAAAAAAAAAAAAAGAAAGAAAAAGATTAATCATCACTTTTTGTAAAAGGCAAAGAACAGGAACAGGCTACTGGAGAATAAAAAGTCCTGAAGAGCCACAACACATGATAAGACTTGCCTCAGTGCAGCCGAGTTCTTGGATACAATTCTGTGCCCATTAAGATACTAGACATCTGAAAAGTCATCATGCCAAGAGTTCTTGGGACTGTGGAGCAGGAGGACCTCTCCTACATTGCTGGTTGAAGTAGAACTTGTCAAAAGCATTTGGAGAAACAATTTGGCCTGTAAAGTTGAAGATACATGTACCCTACCACCACCATTCCATTCCAAGAGACCCTCTCCCCACAATACACACACAAGGAGGATGGGCAATGCTGGCAGCAGCCATGTTTGTAAGACTGAAGGGGAAACACTGCAAGTGGCAGCCAGCAGGAGAATGGATCAACACCGATGAACAGATTAACTGCGGCCGACTGAACACTTGCTCTCACCTTTACTCTTTTCCATAAATCCTCAAGGGCGAAGAATGGAAGAAAAGGAAACAGCAACATAATTTTGGAAGCTGGAAAATAGATGGGTGAATGGTAATTGATTTGGCAGAGCTGAGAAAGCAAAGTTCCAAGTCCAGGTTCTGTTACCTGGCAGAACCCACCAGAGGTTCAGTATCTGATGGCACTGGGTAGCTCTGGACATAGAAATAAAGGGCTTGTTGGAAGGCTGTGTAAGAAGTAGGTATATCCCCAAGGAGCTTCCATCTCCAGCTAAGCCCAGAGAAGACTGGAGTTTTGTGGTGTTTCCTCTGGGGAGGATCAAGCAGACTGGGAGACACCAGACCTGATGGAGATTGAGGACCATACTGAAAACTGAAGGAGTAGGTGAAAGTTTATATGTTGAATTTCAGGTATCAACCCAGCCTTCCTCTCCCACTCAGCTCCAGAAGGCTCTGCCATCAGGGCTCCCCATGAACCAGCCCAGGCAGACCAGCCACAGGGTAGCCACAGCTGAGGAGTTGCAGAGAGGTGACGGGGCACCGAGGAATGGAGGGGGGAGGCTGGGAGCCTCTGCACAGCAGGCCTCTAGGGAAACGGAACTGAGCAGGTCAGAAGGCTCAGGGAGAGAGTTCTTCCACAAGACTAAAGAGGAGAAGTCCTTCCAGTTGACAGAGGACTTTATGTGTTTACCTATGTCCAGAGGAGATTCACCCAACTAGGCAAGAGTTGGAAATTCAATTAGTGATAGGTATTAAAAAAGAACTGCCCTGGCTAGTTTGGCTCAGAGGTTAGAGCACTGGCCCGTGGACCAGAGACCCGGGTTCAGTTCCCACTAAGGGCACGTACCTCAGTTGCAGTTTGTCACCGCCCCGGTTGGGGTCATGTGGGTGGTGACCAGTCATTGTGTCTCTCTCACAACGATGTTTCTCTTTCTTCCTCTCTCTCTCTACCTCCCTCTCTCCCTCCTGCTCTATCTGATGATAAATGCAAAAATGTCCTCAGGTGAGGATAACAAAAAAAAAAAAAAAGGACCACCCTCAATTCCACCCCCACCCCTGAAAAATTAGTAAACGGAGAAAGCAGAGCTGTCAAGAAAGGAAAAGTATTTGGCGTATTCTACCTAGCTCAGCTGGGAGGCTCAGCCAACGAAAAATGTGAGTGGGGAATGGGGTCAAATGGAGCTAAATTCTCAGCTTCCATTGTAGAAGTCAAGAGGTAATGTCTAAAACCAGAAAATCAAGGAGCAGCCATATAAGCTAGTTATATAGAAGCAGGAAAGTAAACACAGAAACAATCCACAGAAAAGAGTTTGCTCTAATGGCAAGTGGCCCAGGGAAGGACAGGGGACTATAGGGTTTTTGACAAAGTAACACCAGTGCCTGCCTACCCCATCCCATTCCCACCCCAGTGTGGCCACCTCTGGCCCTAAATACCTTCCTCCCCTACCCTAACCAGTTAGTGTTCATTGTCCCATGCACCCCTACCCACCAGCACCCCAGCCTCCTGGCCAGCTCCTACCTCTACCCCTGCTGGGTTCCCATACCTGGGCCCCCTCCCCTCCCTCAATGGGACAGAAGCAAGACACCCTGGGCAGACAGGGAGACACTCAGCTTCCTCTTTCTCTTCCTCTTCTCCCTGGTTGGGGGTGTCCTGAGGGTAGGGGTCTGCCCAAGCCAGCAACCTACTGAGTTTTCCTGTCTTTCATTTAGCATAGTTATTGAGTGCCTCTTCTGCCCTGGGCACTGAGGACAGGGCTGTGAACATGGCAGCTACACATGAATCAAATAAAGCAACAAATACAAATTGTGGGAAGAGCCCAGAGGGAAGGGAATCAGGTCTGTGGAAGCAGAGCTCTAATTTCTTCATAGGGACACTGAGGGGTGGGTGGCCTGGGACACTGACAAAAACACAAGTGTCCGAGTGTCCAGGCTTGGAGAAGGGAGGAAAGGACCAGGCGGCGGGTAGGGGGAGCATAAAGGTCTCTCCCCCCAACTCTGTCCTGCCTCTCCCTCTTTGCTCCCCACCTATCACACTTGGGGCCAGGCTTGACAGAAGACAGCAGAAAGAGAAATTCACAATCCAACCTTTAATGGACACTGATGCCCATCTCGCCAGGGTGATCTACACCCTTAATTCCTTGCCCACTCAGATCAGATGAGGTTCTACAGCCATGGGAAGAAGGGTGGGGCAACAGAGCATAGGTGCAGGGCCCCTCTGCCAGGGATTTCTCTCTGTCTGCTGTAGTCCTGTCACTGCAGGTATCTTCCTGCCTGTCCTTCCTCCATAAACCCTGCTTTCATTCAGGCCTCCCCTTCCCAAGAGCCCTCCACTGCTCCCACTGCTCTCAGGGACAATTTATGGACCCTAGCATGTAGTTCTGGCTACAGCCAGACCCAGGCCAGGCTCAGGCCACAGAGCTGAACCAGGAGCTGACAACCACTTCACTTCATGCTGGCTGAAACAGAGGTTGTCCATGGCAAGGAGGAACCCAGAGAGGGAAACAAGCTGGCACAAAGTCAGCAAAGACTTCCAGAGGGACCATGATGAGGCCCAGCGTTGGAGTGCGTGGAAATCTGCCAAGAGCTCATTGACAGGAGGAAAGCCCACTTGGCCCATTCCCACCTCCAGGCCTTTACTCTAGCTGGGCCACCTGTGTACTGGGTCCTTCCTTCTACTACCCAGATAATCCACTTCAAGTCCTCCTGAGGCTGCTCTTTCAAAGATCCTTCCAAGCCTCTCTCAGCCTCATCCGTGACTTGGGCCTCTTTCTTCCCTCCCCATAGCACACAGTGGGTGCTCCGCTCTGGGAGATCTGTTTGTTGGCCAATAGTGTGGCCAGAGTCAGCAATGGGGCAAAAGGGGCAAATTCCCATGGGAAGAATCTCCTTCACACACTGCTCTACCCCAGATTATACTTGGCAATGTCAAAGCCAACTAGAGCCCAGGACGGAGGCAGGGGGATTGACACAGAAAGAGAATGAGGGAAAAGAGCCAGTTCCTCAGCCCCCCCACCCACCCCTGGTGAATGGCGACTCATACCTGACAGTGCTAGATAGCCATCATCCACTTGCCTTGTGCCCTACCCCCACCCCACATCATGAGCAGAAATGGTCCCTGGGAAGAGGGGCCAGGGAGCCTGAAGTAGCTATCACCATCTAATTCCTCCTATGTGCCAGGCACCTCACATGAGACCTGCTTTTCCTTACCTGCTCACTGTCTAAATGTGCCAAACATGCATGTGTTTAATTCTGAGGCCCTGATCTGCCCCAGGTGGAGAAACTGAGGCCCAGAGAGGTTTAGTGACTTGCCTGCAGTCACACTGTGGTAAGTGGCGGACTAGGATGTAGGTCAAATATGCCAGCCCGGGAAGCTGGGTTATTCCCAGGGACCACCTACAATGGGGGTTCCCAGGATGGGGAGAATATATGACTTGGGCCTGAGTACCAAGAAACAAATAACCTGTGGTGCTTTCAACTGAAGTGGGACACCCTGTGAGGCCTCTTCCCAGGCTCACCCCTAAAACCAATGTTTTCCCTCCAAGTGCTAGACAATGCCTGGAGGGTCAGATCATTGCTGCCATTTATAGATGGGGAAAGTGAGGCTGTGAGAGGCTCAGGGACTAGTCCACACACTAGGACGGGTGGATTCCGACTAGAGATCCAGGGCCCTTCTCCAGGAACAATTTATCCTCCTCAACTCAGCAGTAGCAGGCCCTTCATTAGCTCTGGACCAGCCAGAGTGGGCTCAGCCATTCAGGGCCAGGGACACGGGAGGCTGGAGGGCCAGCCTGGACTAGCAAGCTGCCTTCCAGGACCAGAGAGAGTGGCCAGACACCTGTCACTCTCCACCCCTGCCTGAGCAAGTCAGGGGCTGGGCCCCAAAGGGGTCAGCTGGTCCCCATCTTCAGCCCTTGAATGATGACTGCAACCTTCTCTGGGCTCAAGTCACCCAGAAAGCTGAACCCCACTCCATCCCCTGACACAACACCTCTTCACCTACAGGTATCTGGTATGATGAGACAGGATCACAGAAAGGATGAGGCCAAACAGAGGAGAGATGAGAATATCATAGCCCTGGGGAAAGAGCAAGCCCCCTCTAGAATGGGGGTTAAGCCACGAGCTCAGAGGTTCCTTCCAACCTCTTTGACATTAGAGAACCCTGGACCCCAAAAGTCTATGATTCTAAAATCCCACAATTCTGGGGCTTTTGCATCTGCCACCATTGTTGGGCACTGACTCCATGTGCAACATTACATAGCATGGGCATCACCCTCTACCACTCCAGCACGAGGCAGGTTCCACCCACAGAGAATGGACCTGCCCAAGGTCCCAGTGATGAGAGGCAGGCCAGGGTCGGATGCCAGGGCACTGACTGAAGCTGCTGTGTCCTAAGCTCACAGCCCATAGGTCCTCATGTTTCACACTATCCCAGACTGCAGGTTTGCAATAGATTCCTCTGGTCTAGAAAACCAAAGGTCTGAGAGCCATTATTTCTCAGTCCTAGGATTCTCCACAGAGACTTCTCAGAGCATAGAAAGGAAGCCCCCACCCTGTTCCTGCCCTCCCAGAGCTCTCCAAGCTCTGTAAACAAGATCTCCCAGTGTTCATGGAGATCCCTGAGGAAGGACAGGTAAGTCTTGGGCTCAGAGTCCTGGAAGCTGGGTCAGGAGGCTGGGGTAGGGCCAAGAGGGGAAAGGGGCTGGTAGGGACTCCAGAGCCACTGCCAGCCATCTGCCTGCAAATGAACAGGGTGCTATTGGGCCCACTCCACATATGAAGTAACTCAGGAAGGAAAATTCTTGGCCCAGCTAGGCACCCTGGGGACAAGGCACATGCTCCCTTCCCAGCCCTGGCCCTGAAAACGGATTGGGCAGGCCACCTGCCCTCTCTGGCCTCGAGTTTCTCTCTGTTCTGTGAACTGAATCACCCCCTTCCAGCCAGGTTCCAAGTCTGGTGTTAGAATCCTCAGAGTGGCCACCCTCCAATTCAGAGGCCACCAGAAAGGTAGGACACCCACTACCACTGTGGACCCCACCTCCAAACCTGCAACAAACACCACTTAAATAGCATCATCCATGTAGAAAGAGAAACCTTGCAGCCTTCCTCCTGGGTCAGTGTGACCACAGGTGCTCTTGGGCCAGGGATGGCCAGTGGCTAGGAGAACTTGCTATCCCTGGGAGTGACCTGGATGGACAGTCCCATTCTGGCTGAACTCCTGCACCCGATGGGTCAGGCAACAAGATGGGGTGGTGACATGATGGAGTTTGGTGGCAGACAGCCCAGGTTCAAATGTCACCCACCAACCCCTAAAATTTCAGAACCGTTTAGGGCAAGTATTTTAATTTCTCTTAACCTCATTTCCTCATCCATAAATGGAGGCCATATGTACTTCCTTAAAAGGAAGGGATGTGTGTAAGCAGGCAAACTGGCGGGGCTGAGGGAGGTGCTCTGCCCAGGCCTCCCTGAACAACCTGCCTGCCCCCAGGTCCGCCCTACCTGACACCTCAACTTCCACTTTCAATGTCCAAAATCCACAGACCAGGAGGAAAAATCTGTAGTTTAAAATAAAGTGAGATTTGCTTCTCATTAAAATGAAGTTTGTCACCTCTGTCATAAGCTGTTGTCTTCCTCAGCAGCAGAGAAGGGTCCATTAACACATTTTCTTCTTTCTCCAAATGAGGCAAGAGTGGATAGGTTTGAAAATTCCTGTGGACAATAAAAAAGTCTGAAAAGTACCCCCACCTCCAGCTGTCCCCAGAAGCCAAAAATCACTGTAACGATGTGTCTAAGAGCAGACTGGGGAGAGCACCTTAGTCTGGCTCCTTCCAGTGCTGATCAGCAGGAACCAGCCCTGGTTCTAGGAGGTTGAAGACTGGGTAGTGGGCTTCAGTCTCTCCCTCTCACCATCCCTGCCTTCCACCTCCAAACATTTGCTCTCAGAGCCTAGGTCCCTGCAGTTACACTCTCTCTCAAGGCCTCAGCCTCCAATCTGAGCCATGGAGCTGTCTGTGCAACGGCTGAGGGCACTGGAGCCCTAGGTACCTGTTCCTGAGAAGGGCGGGCTGGTGGGGAAAAGGGGCTGCCTGGTGCTCTGAACACTTTCAATTCTGATATTATAACAATGATGACCAACATTTAATGAGCAGCTACTATGTACAGGGTTTGACAGAACTGACACAATCTTGGCACAGAGCCACACAAAGTCGTCCCTCCCCATGTCCTTTATAGATGAGGAGGATAATCACAGTAACATTAAGTGCCAGCTAGAACAGACAGCTAGAACAGAGAGATCTGAACAGAGAGGCCAAACTGAGCCCCATCCCCACCCACCCAGCACCCTGGATGCCCATGTATCCCAGCCAAACTCCAGCCCCAGATCTATGCAGGAAGAAACACAACAGTCCAGCCTTCAGCAACTTTCAGCACAGTAGACCTAAGAGATGGGAGCTATTACTGTACAATGACACACAAAGATAAAGGCTCTTACCTGGGGTCACTCAGCCCAGAAGAGGTGGAATTTTAAGAATATGGGCTTTGGGCCCCAGTTCACAGCCCTGGAAACTTACTTGGGCCCAGCTAGCCTCTAAGAGGCCCCGCCTGGAACAGCAGCTACCCCTCCGGAACTCAGAGGCCCTGCTAACTCAGGGGTCTCTGCCTAACCCATCTCCTTTTAAATCCTGAGAGCACCCCTCCTGAGGCTCCTGCCCCAGCCCTCACAAACAATACCCTTCCTCAGTCCCACACTTTCATGCTTCAAAGGGGTTATAAGTTCTTGGAGGGCTCCCAACCCTCCTGAACTCTGACCACCAAAACAACAGTGGGGACCCTCACCCTACCTGCCGCCCTCCTACGCTGCTCCCAAGGTGGGAGGCTCATGCTCTGATCCCTGCCTGGCCAGAGCCTCTGGGAGCTGCAGGCCAGCCCATGTTCTCTCTAGGGAGAATGGGTGAGGGGAGTTAGAGGCCACAGAGGATCAGTCTAGTGGGTGGTGAGAGTGTACAGGGAGGGGGCCTCACTTTCCTATAAAGTTTTCTTGGCTCCTCAAATGAGCAGGTAAGTGTGGGCCTTCACTCACATGAAATGCTGATCTGGCCTGACAGGACTTTATCCCCTGCCCAATGCTCACTCTGTACCCAGCCAAGCCCTCCAGCCCCTTGCCCACCTCACCCAGAGCCCATTGCCCCTCAAGCACCTTCTAGTTTAGATTCTACCTCAGAATTAAGGACCAGCCCCCATCCAATTCCACCCACACCCCCCTGGATGCCAGAGGTTATGTGGCATTCTTCAGGAGCCCTGCTCCAACCCCCAACATTCAATGCACACACGTCCACACAAATTCTCACACATGCAATCTGGGCATTCTACATGTGTGAGCATGGCATGAGTGCCTACCACACACACAGTTCCCTGCCTACCTGGGTCAGGCCAGTGACATCAGCAATGACAGCAGCATTCCAATCGGTTACAAGGGCTGATTGCCACTCACAGCAGATAAAAAGAAGCTTCCTGACCCCAGGCTGAGCCCTGGCCCTGGTCACAGGTATCATCATGGGTATTCCTCAATTTCTAGTCTCTCCCTTTACCTGTTTCAACTGTGCAGAGGAAGTAGTCAAGAGAGGCTGGAGTCACCACCCAGCATCAGGCCCTAAGGTTCCTTCGTAGCAGCTCCCTGTCCACAACTACAATGTTCCTTATTTCCACTTCAGAGAGGCCAAGGGTTCCAGCTGAAGTCACAAAGCAAGTCAGGGCCAAACTGGCACTGGGACCCAGGTCTCTCATCTCCTGGACCTGAGGCTCATGGGCAAGGCATGCCATGAGAGAGCAGAGCCACAGTGCTCGTGTCATGGTCCATCTCATGATGGTAGCACCTCAAGCCTAGAAGGACAGGACCCAAACCCACCCCTCTCTCCATCATAAATTCCCTCTCCAGTCTCCTTGGCCATATCCATCAAGCCCCTACTTGCATAATTCTGATGACAGCAAGCTCACCACCAAAGCAGCCTCTCCATCTGGAGCTCTAACTGGGATCCCTGTTCCTAGACTTGCCTCTGTTCCAGAGCAGATAGTACCCACTGCAAACCATGGTTTGTGGGGAGGGGGAGTTCTGGCCCCTCAGAGATTTCTAGACAGCAAGTATAGCCCCTGAGCCTGCCCTTTTCCAGGTTGCAGGTTGCAGTCCTTCTTTGCCTTCTACTTCCCATTATGTCCTTATGGACCAAGGTGGGGGCCCAAGCTGGAGCACCCACCAATTGGCTGAGTGGCTTAAGGTAAGTTCCTCATGCTCTCGGATATGAGATAACTTAGGTAAAGGCCTGACCCCAGAGGCTCTGGCAGCGTGGGCTTATCATACTCAGCCCTGGACAGGGCCCTGCACACCAGGCCTAACTGAGCCTACCCAGTCATCTCCTTCACACCAGACTCACTGTTCCTTGCAATATAGCCTCCAACAGCCTGAGCCAACACTTAGTAGCACTCTGCCCTATGTCTGTGCCTCTCTAGGTCTGGAACACCATTGTGTGGGTAGGCCTCCAACTCTGCTAGTATCTCCCTGACAGCTTGTTCTGTCTCTGAGGTTGTCCCTGGGCCAGGGGCCAGAGGTTTTCCCCAAAGCCTGGCCAGCAGACACCCCACTGTCCCCCCAACATGCTCAGTTCTAAGCCCTCATCAGCATCCCAGCCATACTCTCATTAACATAGTCAGCTGTCCCAAGCCCCAGGCTTAGTGAGTTACAGCCCATCCCTCCCTCCCAATGTCCTCACTACTGCTACCACAGGCCCATATTACAGTATGCCCATCTGTTAGCCTGTGGCTGCCATCACTACTGCTATTCCAGGGAGACAGAAGAAACAATAAGAACAAAAACAGGAAACAAAATAGTAAGACATGGTCTTGGGACAACTGAGGGGGCAGGAAGTGAGACTAAATAGATTGAGCAGGAGCTAAGTTTGAAGGGCCTTAGACAGCAGATCAAGGAGGTTGAACTCTTCCCTGTGGGCAATGGTGGGCCACTGAAGGAGAGAACATGGCAGGCGTATGTGTCTTGAGGCTCCCCCACTTCAGACACCAACAGGCAGACTAGATGTGGAGAGAGGTTGGGATATACGGCCCACCTACCGCATGCCAGGGAAAGAACTTGGAAATTCCCCCAAATTGTGGCCTCAGTTAGGAAGCAGTTCAAACCAGAGTGTCATTTTAGAGCCCCCAGTATGCCCTGGACTGTGGTGAGAGGAGACCTGGGGAAAATTAAAGCCAATGGTTTGTAACAAATGCTAGACTGTGTGGCTTCAATGTAGCCAGGGAGCAGGTATGGTGCTATGGACCAAACTGTGTCCCCCAAAGTCCATGTGTTAGAGCCCCTAACTCCCAATGTAACTATATTTGAAGGAAATAATTAAAATTAGATTAAGTCATGGCAAAACACCCTAATCTCAGAGGATTAGTGTCCTTATAAAAAGAGACATCGGAAATCTCTCTGTCACATAAGTACACAGCAAAAAGGTAGCCATCTATAAGCCAGGAAGAGAGATATTCCCAGAACCCAACCATGCTGGCACCCTGATCTCAGACTTTCAGCCTCCAGAACTGTGAGAAACAAACTGCTATTGATTAAGCCACCCAGTCTACGGGGTTTTGTTATGGCAGCCAAGTGAACTAAGACAAATGACAAAGTCAAGGAGAGCTTCCTAGAGGAGACAAGGTGTTGGGCAGTCCTAGGGCTGAAGACAGGCCAAATCATGGCTGGCTGGACACAGTGGGCCCCAGCCAAGGCCCACCCTTAATGAGGCCTACAAAGCCTCAGCAGTTTCTTTGGGGTATGACTCCTCCACAAGGAGTACTGAGGCAGTTGCAGGGTTGACAGGACTTTGAATCTTCCACAAAGTACAACAGACCTCCCTGGACAGGGTAAAGGCTAGAATTTTATGGCTCCTTGGCACCAGATTCTCTCTTCTGCCTCTACTAAAGGTAACAGCCTGGCCCAAGCCAGCCAGGAGTCAATGTGCAAAGACCTCCCCCCTACCCATGCTACCACCCCTAAGGGGGATGCCTGAAAGTGGAAACCTGAGCTCTGAACAACAGAAATGATCAGAATATGCAGAGAGAGAAAAGTTCTATAAATAAATATACATTTTAATGACATGTTTAATTAAAGTGGATTAAAATTAACTTGCTTTAAGAAAATCAGAAGTGCCCTGGAGGATTTCAGAAGCAGGGCCACAGTCCCTGAGTCCAAACACTCCACAGAAAAGCCTGTGGTGAGGTAAGGGAAGTACCCCATTCCCTGCATATGGTGTCCTTAGAAGGTGGTTGTTCACACTTACATAGCGCTCTGTGTACCACAAGGTGTATTCACATGGGATGATGGGCATGATCAGCCCTACTTTGCCAGGGGTAAACTAAAGCCCAAAAGGCACAGTGACTTTCCCAAGGTCACACAGCATGTCTGTGGCAGCTTCCACAGGAGGCCGCAGGTCCTTTTTGTCAACCCTGGGTATTTAATTCATTTTCAGCAACCAAAAGCCCCTTGCCCTCTGTACCCATGATCTGAGCTGCTGCCCACTAGCTCCCTCCACCTTCTCTGTGACAATCTGGTTCCTCTGAGGCCCAGCACAGGGAAGGTAGAGGGAAGTAGCCTGGGGGTTGGCAACAGGAGGCAGAAAAGGAAAGGACCCAAAAATCAAGATTCCAGAAATTCAAGCAGTCTTTGGAGGAGTAGATTCAGCTGTAGCAATTTGCTCCAGGGGAAAATCATGTTCCCGTGCTCTATTATACAGAATAGAAGGAACATTTGGTGGGTTGAATACTTTTTAATTTATTTCTCTGTTAATGGGCCCAAGGCCAAGCTCACGTGGGTGCAGGCGCGTGCACACACACACACACACACACACACACACACACATCAGGCATCAGCAGGAGATAGTGCATAAGCTCCCCAAGTTTTTCTGCCATCTCTCTATCAAGTGTCACTCAAGTTCTTGCTCCCTCCTCTAAATGCCAGAGGTCAGAGGGAGGCCATATATGGTTCAGAGACTGAGGTGAGGCCCTAGTTTCCTCACGTGAAAAATGAACTTAGCAAAGAAATGACCGAACATGTTAGGTTGACCTTGGAGCCAGTATAACCAGATGTGAGAAGACGTCTTGAGAGTGTCTACAGATATGCAGGGAGATCCCGACTGGATGGCTCCTTGGCACTTCACACTGAGCAAATCCAAACAAAGATTGTCACATTTCCACCTGGCCCAGATTCCCATTTTAGACAACAGTGCCACCATGTATCTTTTTGCTCAGGCCAAAATGACTTCCCCAACCTGGACTCTCAGCCTTCCCACCCCAAAGCCAATCTCTAGTATCTCTCCATCATCCATTTCTCACCATCCCACAGCCATCCCAGCCATGACCCCATCTCTCTCCTCCAGACCCTGCACCCCATCCCATCAGGCTTCCTGCTTTCCCTGCCACTGACTCTAATCCAATTCTCTCCCCTTCGTGAGAAAGACAAAGCCAAGGAACACTGAGCCACCCAAGGAAGTCTGTGAGGTCACACAGCCTCTAAAAGTCAGCCCTGGAGAGTAGAGTGGGGACCCTGGAAAGGCAAGAAGTTTGGAGTTCAGGTTTAGAATATGACCCACGGAGAGTGTATCATTAGCCTGTATGAGCCTAATCTTCAATTCATTAGGATGACACTAAGTGCCACCTCCATTCTGGGCTGCTGTGCAAGCCGAGTTCATAGTGAGTTTGAGTTGGAGCCTGGCACAGTGAGTATTGAATAAGCACGAGTCTCCCAGCCCCCCCAACCCACCACAGACCACTCCCTACCTCTCTTGGCCCTTGAGAAGCCAGACCACCTGGTTCCTTATCCTGGCTTAGAGGCTACTCTCAGGCTGACCCCCAATTCTAGCCAAAGCTCCCCACAGGCTCTTCCTGCCAGTTTGGACAGCTGCCACCAGCCTTTTCCCGGGCCTTGTACCAGGTCTTCATACCTCCCACTTAAGGCCTCAGAGCCTGGGGAGTCCTGTCTGTGCATGGACCCTACACTAAACACCACCCCTCCTCACTGGCCCCATATCAGGCTCTTTGCTAGGATCCAGGCTGCATGTTTGTTGTCCCCCTGCCCTAAGTCAGGAGACAGCTGTCCCACTCCCAACTCTTAGTCTCCTACCCTACCAGGAATCCAGGGCTTGGACTTCTCTGGGCTCTGACTGCACCTGCCCTCGCACACCCAATGCCGCACTGCCTATTCTCAGGAGCTCACACCCTACCCTGTGCTTGATCCTTTTGCCTGGTCTTTTTTTTTTTTTTTTTTTGCTCACACAATTCCCAACCAGGCTTACCCTCTCCACACTCCACCCTGCCCCACCCCTTCCCCTGATCCTCCTGAACACTAAGGTCCAGCCTTCTCCAGAAAGCCCTCCCTAACTTCTCTAGCCTTTATATCCTTCCCTTTTCTGGGGCCCACAACATTTCTCCTTGGCCCCTCTAACTTCAGGTTGCTACCCAGAGGCAAGGTCCATATCACCTACTCATTTTGTGGTCACCAAGCCGAGGCCAAGCCCAGTGGGTATGCAGGAAGACAGGCTCATTAAGTGATTCTGGGGAAGGAACACAGAGGACTCCCACTGATGGAGTACGAACTCTGGAGTACACACCTCTGTGAGATAGGTGTCATTTTGCACCTTGTGCAGATGGTGACAAAGAGGTTAAGAAAAGTGAAGCACTTGCCCAGTGGAAGTACTGGGATGTGAACAAGTCCCAACAAATCCACAGTCCTTGTACATGACCCACCAGCCCTGCAGTCCACACACTATTCCATGTGACCCCTTCTTCTCCACTGTTGTCTGTGTCCCACAGAAGTGAACTGAGATTCTGAGAGACGAGGTCACTTGCTCAGGCCACACAGACAGTAGGCAGCAAGACTGGAATATAAATACAAAGTGTCTCAGCTCCCAGCCTGATGAGACACATGTTCAGGACAACCCCCTCACACGATCTGCAGGACCCATCTTGCCCTGCCTGGTGGCTCACACTTCACCAAGACAGCAGAGCCACCACCTGGACTGTGACAAGGTCTCCTCAAATGACCTTGGCAATTCCTCAGGACAGACCCTGTGGGGCCTAGGGTAAAGGCCTGAACTGCCCACTAAATGGAGGGCCATGGTCAATGTCCCCTCCAGCTTCTCTGCTAGATTAACTGGAACGCCTCAGAGGACATAAGAAGAGACATATTTTTTAGCAAGAATCCCCCTCTGTGTTGAGAGGTCACCTCACTTCACTGAGCCTCTCTCTGCCCCCTCATCTGTAAGTAGGGTTCAACACACTACCATCATCTCCAACACACTACCTCCACATTCTAGGCACTCAGCTACACTAGGTTGGCTCACCCCAGCAAGGTCTGAAGATGCACCTCTCTCGGGACCCAGACATAAGTAGGAAAGATCTGGTCTCCCAGGAAAACAGCTAGGCAACACTGGGTGGGGATACCAGGATAAAATGCAGATGGGTACCCCACCAAAGAGCAATAACATCATACCCAGGATGTCACCTAGCCAGCTGGGTCAGAACAGTGGGCATGGCATGGGTGCTGAGGAGCCTGGGTCTCAGAAGCCAAGAGAACACTACTCCCCCATCCAAACTGGCTGCTCCTGAGCCCAAGGTCCAGGCCATGTCCACCATTAAAGAATGTCATCAGCATACCCCTGCCTCCTCCCAACTCCATCCTGGCCTGAATAGAAGAGCAAAGGGTAGGCTGTGGAAGACAATGGGTCCCTGGTGAAGGATACCCATGTATGCAATTCAGGCTGGGACCAAAAGAAACTAAGGGCTGTGGGGACTGGGAGTAAGACCCTTCACCTCTCTTTGCCCTCCCCATGCCAACCCCCACCTTCACCACTCCCACTGCTGTGCAAGAAGGAGACACAGTTTCACCCCACCCCCACCACACAATCAGAGATCTCAAGGCTCTGGGGCCATCTTCAGCCCCCCCCACTTCCACCTGCAGCTCAGGTTCCAATTGTCTCTCCAACCCCAGCTCAAGCCCTTTTATTATTCAGAAGAGCCTCTTGATCGAAAAGGCCTCTAATGCATCTCACAAATAAGAATCCTTTAATTGGGAAGTTGTCAACTTCTCAAAGAGAAATTTTAATTTTGCTTCCCCACTATCTCTTCTCCTCAAAACCTGCCAACTAAACAGAAAGCCTAACAAAGCCAAGTACCTGACAGCTGGGCACCCCTTCCCAGGGGGCAGAGGCAAGAGTGGCAGGTGCCCCGCCCCATCCCACCTGCACAGATCCCCAGATTCCTACCTGTGACTATGAGAAGGCCTCTAATCCCTCCCTGTGGGCATGCCTGCTTCCTATCTCCCTCACCACCCCACACCCAAAGTGCCCTTGGAGCAAAGGGTGGCAAATGGCTAAAGGGTTAACAGGATTACAGGGTACCCAGATAGGGCAGGGACCACACAGACTGCCTAACACTCGAAGCACAGCTCCTCATTCTGCCCTCTATCATCCTGTCCTATAGCTGATGACTTAGAATCATATTTATTGGGCACTCACTATGTTGCCAGACACTGCTCTAAGCCCTTTACATGCACCAACCTACTTTTTTAAAAATTAATTATTCATTTATTTTTATCCTCACCTGAGGACACTTTTGGATTCATCTTCAGACAGAGCGAGAGGGAGAGAGGGAGGGAGAAAGAGAGAAACATCAATATGAGAGAGACACATTGACTGGCTGCCACCCGCACGACCCAACCAGGGCCGGGACAAACGGCAACCGAGGTATGTGCCCTTAGCAGGAACCGAACCCGGGTCTCTCTGGACAGCAGGCTGATGCTCTAACCACTGAGCCAAACCGGCCAGGCCTGCACCAATCTACTTAATCCACACAAGGTAGATGTAATTTTCATTCCTAATTTACTGATGAAGAAACTGAGGCCCAGAGAGCTTAAGTAAATGGCCTAAATTCACACCACTAGCAAAAGTCGGAGCTAGGACTAGATCTGTACAGTCTGGCTCCAGAGTGAGCATAAAGCTTTAGTGCCATTTTCACCTGCCTGTTCCACCCATGGCCCGTACGTGTCTTGAGGGCCAGGGCCATGAGCATCTCATCTCTGTTTCTCTGGAGAAGCACAGGGCCTAGCAAATAGCCACACTGAACAAATGTCTGCAGGGTGAATACATGAAAATGAACAAAAGCAAGACCTTCCTACTCATTCTCTCACAGGCGGGATGGTCCCCAACTCAATTAGGCAGACTGATGACCAGAGGTGAAAGCAATTGCCCCAGGTCACCCAGCTTGGGGTGTAGAGCCCTGGGAATTCCTCCTCCCAGCCTGATTATGCATACCTGCCTTCTACCAGAATGTATAGGGATGAGGTTTTTTCTGGTCCCCGATTAACAACCCAGGTGAAACAAACCTCCGAGAGCCCTGGTCACGGCCCTGATACAGTAATCTCCCCTAGATTCCTCACAGCTTAGGCAGCCTCACCTATTCCCTTGCACACCTTGAGACATGATATGCTCCCCACCACCTGTGTACTGCTAGGGAAATGCTAGGTCTAGCCATGAGGAGTTGAATTGCATGCCCCCAACAAAAAATTTAATGTTGAAGTTCTAACCCCTACTGCCTCATAATGTGAGCTGATCTGGAAATTGAGCCATTGTAGATATAATTAGTCAATTAGGATGAGGTCATACTGGTATAGGGTGGGCCCTTAATCCAATATGGCTTGTGCCCTTATAAAGGGGGAAATCTGGACACTGACATGCACACAGAGGGGGACAGAGGAAGATGGCCATCTATAAGCCAAGGAGAGAGGCCTGGCACAGAATCATCCCTCATAGCCTTCAGAAGGAACCAGCCTTGTGGACATCTTGATCTCAGATTTCAAGCCTCTAGAACTATAAGACAATAGGTTTCTGTTTAAGCCACCCAGTTTGTGATATGTGTTACAGCAGACCTAGCAAACTAATATACCTATAAACCTGGGTTTCAGTGCTGACTCAGGCCTTCAGTAGTTGTGTGACACTGGACAAGCCCCTGCTCCTCTCTAAACTTTAGCTTGTTCCCATCATCCCCAGTACTGCTTGGCACACAGTAGGTTCTCAGTAAATGCTTGTTAGAAGAATGAATAGGACAACAGCATCCATCTTCCACATGGCTGTGACAAGGATGAGATACGATGAAGAATGGGATATGCTCTGATGATGCCAAAGCCTTTGATGCACATGGTGATGGCTGGATCTACAGACACACAGAGGGCTGGCTGAGCATAGAGAGTTGCTCCTGGTAGGCAGAGGTGGAAGGAGGCAAGTCCTCCATCTGTCAACTCAGTCAGCATAAGGGAGAGTTTTCTCCACATCAGAGCTGCCTCCAGGGCCTGGGCTGCCCTGAAGAGAGTGAGATCCCCATCCCTGCAGGTGTGCAAGGACAGCTGCACTCCCCAAGCATGAGTTGCACTCCCCAAGCATGAGTCTGGGTTGGGCCAGCAGATCATCAGAAGTAACTGTGGAGCTTGTTAACCATCCACATTCCTGGGTCCCCACAGTGACTCTGAATCAGAAGGTCCTGGTGAAACCCTGAAGATCACTCTCTTTAATAACATCCCTGGGTGGTCCTGATACAGAGTCAAGCTTGGGCACCCTAGAAACAGAGCTCCATGGGTTGAGCAGGATTCCATTTGGCAGTAGTGCATGGGGGCAAGGAGCAGGTGTAACAGGAGACATGAGGGACAGAGGATGAGGAGGGCAAAGATGAAGACAAGTTGAGGAAGATGACAGCAAAATCACAGGCAGCTAGCTCACCAGGAAAAACAGCCATTCAAAGTGGCTATCGGGCATGGAAGAGTTGGGGAAGATGTTCAAGAAGAAGTAGGATTTGGCTGGTGCTGAGCAAAGCCTTCTAGGTGGTGACAGAAGGTGAGACTGAGCATGCTATGTACAGACGATGGAGGAGGAGAGTCGCCTGTTAGAAAGAAGGGGGGCAGGAAGGGTGGGCTTCAACCAGATGGTGAAATGCCTTGAACAGCCAGGGGTTGGGGCTTAGACTTCAACCTTAGGCAGCAAGGAGCTGCTGAGGGTTTTTGAGGAGGAACATGACACGAAGGCAGGCCTATAGTGGTGACCATCAGCAGGGCTTACAGGAAGGAGCCTGGGCTGTTCCAGACTTACCAGATGAGGCTTCCTTTGGGAGGGAAAGGTGGGATAACTAGGCCTAGTAGCAGCACCCCACTTTCTGCTCACAGCCGCCCTGAAGAATGTTCTAGAATGACAGTACCAACCATTAGGCAATTTGGAAGGAGCAGCTGGGAGGGTGAGCTGGCAGCAGTTTCTCTGGGACAGCAAATCCAGAGAGCTTGTCTGCAAGGCTGGAGTAACAGGGCTGCCCATGGGCAGGAAGCTCCACAGGCAAGAGTCACCCTAAGCAGTGAGGCCCAGATCCCTCCTGTACATGACCATGTCAAGGCTCAGAGGCTTTAAAACACACCCCCTCCAGATGCTGATAACTCCCTCCCTGACATGCCCAGCCCCCAACGGCCCTCGGCTACAACCTTACACCCCAGGTCTGTGCAGCCTCTCTGCCTGCCTATGGGCATCTCAAATGTAACACCTCCAAATAGGTCTCGTCCCCTCCAAACCCATCCTCGACTCCCTGTTGTTCAGCTCTGTCAGAGGCTTCACCACCCACCAGTTCTCAGACTCCGGGCTCTCACAGCCCATCTTTCACTACCCTTCAATCTCCTACACTCCTCCCTGCCATGGCCTCCTAACCAGCCTGCCAGCTTCTACTCTTGCCCACTCCACCCCCCATCTTTGTCCACAGGGCAGTGAGGAAGAGCCTGTGAGCATGAATCACCTTTATTTACACCATGCAGCCCTGTTTCCCAGCCCCTCTTCACGACAGGCTCTTTCTCCCACAGCTCAGAGCCTGTCCAGACCTCCAGGGGCCTGTCCTTTCTCCTCCCATCTCTGCTCAGAGTACCTCACCTGAGAGGCCTTTTCCTGACCACCCTACAGAGAAGGGCTCCAGCTGCATGTTCCCACCCTTTTCTTGACTTATTTTTCTCCACAGCACTTATTACTCCCTAACCTTGTATTATAAATTACTTATCTGTTTTCTTATGTCTACTCTGTTTGAATTTAAGCTTTATGAGGGCAATGACCTGGTCTAACTTATTGACCCATAGATTCTGGGCATGTAGAACAGGGCTGACATGCAGCAGGTGTTCAGTAAGTTCTGTGTCAAATGAAGGATAAATGAACCATTGAACTAGTGAATGACTTCAGCAAGCATTTGTGCAGCAGCTGGTGTATGCCACAACGGAACAAAGGGGCGAATCAGGCTAGATCTGCCCCGAGAGCCCTCGTGGTCTATGGGGAGAAAGAAACCAACACCTATGGGTAATTCCACCCAGTGTTCAAGCAGTGCAGGTGAACAAATGTGCACAGGGAGGAGAGTACTGGGGAGGGGGCCACCAGCTGGGCCCAAATGTCAGGAAAGCTTCCTGGAGGAGACACCCTACCCTCAGCTTCTCTCCCTGCCTCTCAGGGCCCTGGGCCACCTCCCACTCCAAACTGAGGGGATGAAGGAGGCCTGACTCACAAGCCACACTGATTCAGGGGTCAGTGAATGTTCGTAGCTGGTGTGTGTGTCCCTCCTGCAAAGAGTAGACCTGGGCAGGGCTGTCAGGAGAAGGGGGCATGATCCCATCAGTGAGAGGTCAAGGGCTATAGAATCTGGGACCCCAGCCTTGTCTGCCCTTCCCTAATCACAGGAGCACTAGAGAAGCAGACAGAGCAAGAAAAAACCTGAGCTTCCTCAGGCTTCAGAACTTTGATGAGTTAAGTCTCAACTCCTCAACATGTCTCCAAGGCTGCCCATGACCAGCCCTACCCCCTCCTTGGCACATCACTCCCAAACACTCCAAAGTCCCCTGCCTCGACAGCTTTGCTTAGGCTGAGCCCTCCCCTTTCCCTAACCCTCTCTGCCCATCATGGCCCTACACATATCATCTTGTACATCCAGGCTGCATTTATAATGACACCATTGGAAACAATCAAAACATATAATGGAGAATTGGTTAAACATGCTATGGCTCACACAAGCTGAAACATTACACTGTCATTAAAAAAAATCACATTACAGAAGAGTATTAATGATGGGGAAATGATTTTGCTATTGTATTAAGTGCAAAAGGCAGGTTAGAAAACAGTAAGTACAGTTTGATCCCAATTATGTCATAAAAATATATTTTGTAAAAGACTGATGGGAAAAACACCCAAGTGCTCATATTTTCTATACGGAACACACATTTTTTTAACAACCAGAAAAATAGAAGATTTTTAAAGAATCCTACAGCCTTTAAGTCTCAGCCCAGGCATCCTTTCATCTAAGCCCCACTCCAGTTTCCCAGCTGAGAACAGCCTCCGCTCTGAGTTAGCTCTCCCTCTAGCTCCCTGCTAGCTTAGTTTCCACAGTGCCATCCACCTGGGCAGTGGTGAGGCTGCTATGGCCCCTGCTGAGGGTGGATGCAAGGCCCGGCCACCCTGCCTCACTGACTCCCCTACCCCAGGTCCTCCCATCACCCTGGTCACCTTGAAGACAACCCTGACCGTATCCTCTCTCCCCATCTCCCAGCAGCAATTACAGATTAAACTGGAGGAACTAATTAGCTGCTTATTCCACCCAGGACTGACTGATTGGCAGGAATATTTTGTTGGCAATAACTGAACTTCAAAGAAAGACTTAGTGCCCAGGAAGGAAACCCAGCCGTCAGCTCCCTGCTACACCCCCACTAGCTTCCTGGTTGAGAGGACAGTGTCAGTTGAGCCTCAGCCACACCTACCGAAACTGAAACTGTCACCCCATCCTTGAGGAAGAGGGTTGGAGGCCTGCTGCCCTGCTGATCTGCTGCTGGGTCTTCTTCACCTGAAAAACGGGGAGCACATACCTGGCCAGTCTGCTCCCCGAGCCTTTCCCCAGCATTCCTTCTATTTAGCAAATTCCTCTGCAGCCCTCTCATGGGTCACAGAGGTCTGTCAAGGACAGGGGATTGGCCTAGATAAAATGTAGAAGTCACTTGTGCAAGGTCACAAGCAAGCCAGGGGTCATGCCAGGCAATAACACAGTTCCCACTCCTTCCCTACTTCCCCATCTCTTCAAGATTTGCTGTAGTTTCCCTCCATTCTCTCACATGGGATATGGAGTGGGAGGGCCTGTCACCTCCCACATTCTGGGTGTCCTGCTCCTCATGATACAGTCCAAGAGGCCATTTGTTCTGCTCACACAAAGCCAAGGTCACCTGGCTGTCAGTGCTTGTCACACATACACACATGTGTCTGTGCTTCATCCTGCCTGGACAGTGTCTGGAACCACACATTGAGTTTTGCTTGGAACCTTGTTAAACCCCACATATCAGAGTCAGTCTCTTAACAGTTTCTTGGATCCTGACTATCTCAGTCCACCTGTTCCCATTCACTCCTAACCTGGAGTCATGCACACATTTTGTCAACAATGTGAAAGAACCAAGAACAGAGTCCTTCAGCTCACTATTAAAGACCTCTCACACCACACAGGAACCCACTAGTTGACATGTCCATGAAACTTTGTCACTCAGAAGAATGAGCTAGCTACCAGAAGTCTGCTATAGCAAGGGCTGGTAGGAAGTGGCACTATCCCATCAAACCTCCTAGACTGGATTTCATGTGGCGAGGGAAAGAGGGAGGCACCCCCAGAAAGACTGTCCCTGAATAGCCTCCCTACAGCCTCTCCCTTGGGGACCCCACTCTGCCAAGTGGCCCAGGGTGGTTTCTTACCTCAGGTCAGGCAGGCATTTGGGGAATGCAGCTGGGGTGGGGGTCAGGCTGGGCTTGACTTAGCTGCCCTCTCTGCCCATTGGCACCAGAGCCTCAGGGCCTATAGGCACAGGAAGCTGTGGGAGAAAGAGGAGATGAGCTGTCAGCAAAACAGGGCAGCAGGGGCAATTATGGGAAGTAGTGGGGGACCATGCACACAGTTGGTCTGATCCCACTTGGCCGGGCGATAAACACTTATACCTCTCTCTCTCTCTCTTTCTCTCTCTCTCTCTCTCTCACACACACACACACACACACACACACACACACACACACCATGCTTCTCTTGCTGATACACTCACTGTCGCATTCACACATACTTACACATGCTCTCACTCACTGACACTCACACACACACACATTCATATGCCACCAGCTGGGGCAGGTAGGGCTCTGGGAATGCTGGGTTTCTGGCCCCAGGCAGAGGGGGATCTGAATACGCTTCCCCACCCACTGGCTCTGTGACCTTGGGAAAGTCAAGTCTCTGAGTCTCACTTCCCTCATCCATAAAATGGGGATACCAGTCCTCCTGCCAGGGCTACTAGGAAGATAAAAAGAAAGAAGGGACTTGTGACCTAGCATACAGTAGGTATCTACCCAGCACCAGGGCCTGCCTTCCTTCCCAGCCCTGCCCCAAGAAGCAAACCCAGGGGCTGGCCCTTGAGGGGGAGCAGAAAGAGCACCAGGGATGCCTACCAAGTGCCTGAGCCTCAGCCTCCTGGTTCCCAAGGATGCCTGCAGCTCAACCTCTTCTGGTTTATGGTTTATTCCTTCGCCACACATTCTCCAAGAGTAACTTGGAACTGCCCCACTACCCTCTCCCCACCTCCGAGAGTAGAGAGGACACTAGGGAGTCCTGTCTCCTTGGCAACACCGGCAGACTGAAAGGCCACAGACATCAGGCTGAAAGTCTCCCACTTGCTGGTTGTGTAGCTCTGGGCAAAACTTCCCCATCTGAGCATGTTTCCTCAAACTCTCAAAGACCCAAATCCCCTTCTGAGTTGTTGCCAAGAGGTTCCAATTCGATCAGTGTTTCTCAAAATGTGGGACCACACACCAGTGGGAGTGCACAGACAAACTTTTAGTTTCACACATATGTGTTTATTTCTCTGTATATTAAAAAATAAAATAAAAATTAAAAAGACAGGCACATCACAGCTGTGATTTCATGGATGTATGGCTTGGGGAGTGCCGGGTAATCCATCTTCACCTGTGAGTCACTGCACAGACAAGGATTAAGTAGAGGTGAGTGCAGGTAGTGCCCAGAGGTAGTGAAAAGCAACTATGGAGCCCTGGCCAGTTTGGCTCAGCGGTTAGAGCGTCGGCCTGCGGTCCGGAGAGACCCGGGTTCGATTCCCGCTAAGGGCACGTACTTCGGTTGCAGTTTGTCCCCGGCCCTGGTTGGTCGTATGGGTGGCAGCCACTCGATGTGTCCCTTCACGTCGATGTTTCTCTCTCTCTCTCCCTTCCTCTCTCTCCCTCCCACTCTATCTGTACAAAAAATGGAAAAGTGTCCTCGGGTGAGGATTAAAAAAAAAAAAAAAAAGAAAAGCAACTATGGAAAGTTGGCATCTAACCCAGGCCTGGCTCCTGGCAGCTATTATGAGAATGAGCAGCTCACTCCCTCTCTGGAAGGCCAGGCCAGCCCCTCCTTTCCCTCTTCATTCCCCACATGGCACATCCAGCACAGTCCTAGGTCCCAGGAGATTTGCAGGGCCCTCCAGATGGAATGGATGGAGCTCAGAGATGGTTGCCATAATGTGGGCAGAAGATGGCAAAGGGCTCTGACTCCCTTCCAAAATTAACATTCTATCAAGACTAAGGCACAAATGGTGGAATTTCTAGGCATATGGTAGGTGAGAGTGGAAGGATTCTTTGGAGGCAAGGGTTTCCTTGTTTCATGAGCTGAAATCTTCTCCTCCAAGAAGGAGGCAGAGACATGGGCACCAAGCAGATTCTAGGGCCTACTTTGGCCTTCCCATTCAGACAACAGAGCCACAAAGCAGTGTGTACCTAGTAAGAGAGGGTTTGCCTAGCCCACACTTCACCAGCCTAAAACTACTTTGCCTGCTGCCAACAGGCCCCAGGGGTGCCTCCTAATGGATGCTGATCCTGGAGGACAGAACAGGACTCAATGGTACCAACCTGGGACAGAGGGGTAGCCAAAGCCTGGGCAGTTGCTCAGGTCTGGGTCCTCCAGGCCAGACCTCACTAAGTAGTGTCCTCAGTGATAGCCTAAACTGGCTCCCGGTAGATAGGCACAAGCTAATTAGGCCCAGGCCGATCAGGCAGCCCTGTCCTGGCAGGCTTCCTAGCCACCAGGCTGGCAGTCCTGAGCCAGTTCCACCTGAGCCAGCAGGGCAAGCCATCCCCACAGCACCACTCCAAGCCCCCAGCTGCCATATTGCCAGATAATGAATGGTCTTTCTGCTCCCTTCTCCCCAGACTTTCCTGAAGCTCCCACTCTCCTCAGCAGCATCACAAGGAGTTACTATAGAAATGGGGCCCCAGGAAGAGGGTAACAATGATCTGGGGCATGGGAGGAGACACAAATAGAGCCAGGAGCTCTCCTATACAGAAGGCATTCCTGGGTGCCAAGTTCCAAGAAGGACATGAAGTCCCAGCTACAGGCCTGAGAACCAAGGGGGTGAAGAAAACCACAGCAGAGGTGAGGGCTTTCTACCTGCCCTCCTGGCTCCTTCTCCCTCAGTGGAGTTCAGAGAGGTCTGAAAATCAGATGCCTTTGTGTTCAACAGAATTACCACATACCCTGGAGAGCATGAAACTTCCAGCAACATGGCCACCACAAGATACTGCCAGAGCGGGTTCGTTCATCCTGTGTGGGCTGGCACCCAGTAGGTGCTCAGTGATACTGTGATCAAAGGGGATGGTACTGGCATGTGTGTGTGTGTGTGTGTGTGTGTGTGTGTGAGAGAGAGAGAGAGAGAGAGAGAGAGAGAGAGAGGCATGTGCCTACTCTAGTCAACAGTCATAGAATCACAGAGCTTGAGAAGCCCACTCCCATTGTACAGATGGGAAAACTGAGGTCCAATAAGAACTGGAGACACCCCACAAATCAACCAAAAAGTCAAGCCCAGACCCAGGTCTCCTCTTCCCCAGGCCTGAACTTTTGACCCAACATCCCCAGCTTGCTTTCCCTCCTCCCTCCCTCTTTCCCTCCCTTCCCTTCCCTTCCCCTTCCCCTTCCCCTTCCCTTCCCCTTCCCTCCCTTCCCCTTCCCTTCCCCTTCCCCTTCCCCTTCCCTTCCTTCCTTCCTTCCTTCCTTCCTTCCTTCCTTCCTTCCTTCCTTCCTTCCTTCCTTCCATTTTGACTTGATGATTTGGATAAAGAGATGTAAAGGACATCATTCCTACCTGCCTAAAGCTCAGAGAGAAGACAGGTTAGAAGGAGGGCGCTAGGACAGAAGTCCAAGGGGCTGCAGGAGTCCAGGGAAGTTTACCTAAAAAATTGTAGTCATGCGTTTCTGAGCCATGCTTCAAAGAGACCTCCAAGTCTTCCTGATTTGTCTCCCAGCTGCTCTCTCAGCCCCAATAAGGAAGTCTCACATCCAGGAGGTGATGGGGTGTATTCCGCATTAGCACCCCCAGTCCCTAGAAATGAGGAACCATGAGGAGAGTGTCCTTGACTGCCCTTCTCTCCCCTCAGGTTCAGCACCTTCTTGCACTGTTCATTCTTTCCTGTGAGTCAGACATTGTCCTTGGCCTGGGGCAGGGCACAGGACAACGGAGCCCTAGTTATCAGTCTTCGCCCTATGGAACTCAAGTCCCCATCTCTGTCATCAGCTTGCAAATTCTCTCCTGGAGTGTTTTTTTATTTGCTTTTTTGGTGGAGGGAGCGGGGCGGAGTATTGAGAAGGCAAAAGAGGATACCTTCCTTCTAGAGCTTGTCTTGGAAGACATGCTAGCTCTGCTGTATCCCACATGGGCCATGGCTCCCAGCAGCTGGTACAGACTCTCAGGACCTGTTTTCCACAGATGGAAACTGAGATCCCGAGAGGTAGCCAGGTAGACCCCAGGTTACTCAGTACTTGGAAAGCAGCGGGGGACTGAAGGGTGGGGCCAGATCCAGGGCTGTGGAAGTGGTAGAAGGAGCTGTCTGGGAAGACTTCCTAGTGGTAAAGGACCTTAATTGGCTCAAATCCTGCTCTCAGAGTCCTGGCAGGAAATGTGTTTCTCTGAGAAAACTGGGTCAGGGCCTGCCCTGGCAGCCCATGTGACTCGGGGTTAGGGTAGCAGGTGGAAGGTGAGGGGTGGATGCTCTCTGACAACCACCATCCCATCCCAAACCCCTGAGGGCTGCCATAAGCTGCCATCTCTCATCCCTAATTGCCACTGCCCAGTGGGAAACAAGTTGGGGATGGAAAACAGTACAGACACAGAAAGGAAGGGCAAAACACAAAGAAAAACAGAGGCCCAAAGAAAGACAGAGCAACTGCGACCCCAAACCAGAAGAGGGGGAGAGGCAGAGATGAAAATGAGCTGCTTAGCAGATGGGCCAGCCCTCTTCCCCCAGTATCAGTGCTACAGATGCCAGGAAGAGCCTACAAACCTGGGCTTTGCAAAGATTTTTCAGCAATAAAATTCTTATTTGAAATGAAATTATATACATTGGGGGGGGGGGCTTTCTATGCCAGACATTAAATCCAGAACGCATAAAGTGAGTATTTGATAAATCAGACTACATAAATGCATATAGCATCTGTACAGCAAAAAGACACTATAAATGAAGTTAAAGGATAAGTGAGACACTGAAAGAAAATATCACTAATATACAAAGAGTCCCTACGAATAAATAAGAAAAAAGACAAAAAAAAGGCGGGGGGGACTGGCAGCAAATTAGAAACCTGCAGAAGAACTAAAATGGCCAATAAGGCGACTTCCGGTCAAGATGGTGGCATAGGTCAACGGGGTACTCGCCTCTTCCCACAACCACACCAAATTACAACTAAACTACAGCACAACCACCATTCAGAACTGCCTGTAATCAAGCTGAGGGAAAGTCCTACAACTACAAAATTAAAGAAAAAGCTACATCAAGACTGGTAGGAGGGGTGGAGGGGTGGAGGTGGAGGCGCGGACAAGCTGGTCCCACACCCACGTGTGGCAGATAAAAATCAGGAGGGACACCTCGGCTTGAAAGGTTCTCCCTGAAGACTGAAGGGTCCCCATCCCACACCAGATGCCCAGCGCAGGGTTCCAGTGCCAGGAAGAGAAGTCCCCATACCTTCTGGCTGTAAAAACCAGCAAGAACTGAGGCTGAGGGAGGTTGAGTCTTCATGAGCCCCAGGCAGTTCCTCTTAAAGGGCCCACACACACATGGACTTACTCAGACTTGCTCCCTCTAAGCTCAGAGGGGAGGCAGCTTGAAAGGCACCAGAGACATACAGGGAAGAAGTGAGTTGTTTGGCCTCTGGATGAGGGCTGGAGAGGCAGCTTTCTCTCAAACAGACATGCTGGCAGGGCCTTCATTCCTTTGGTGAGCCCTTCCCTGGGGCAGGGACTCCAGCAACCTGGCTCACACTGTTTGCTCTGCCCTGGTGATTCCCTGAGGCCCTGCCCCACCCAACCTTTGGGCCCACCAAAACTGTTTCCAAAGGCTTTACCATAGGATTGGATTGTCTTGGATCCTACTTCAGAGTTTCCTAAAATCTCTCAAATAAGCAGCATCTGGTCACAGCAAGCCCTATGCCTCTTGTTAAGTGGCCCCAGACCTGGCACTAGAAGCAGCCAGCCTTGGTTCACAGCTTGGCTTTGCCTGGGCAACTCCAAGCCCAGGGCAAAAAGCAGCCATCTGAAGATCACTTTGTAGCTTAAGCCTGGTGTAACCAGGCAGAACAAAGGCAGAGGCTGACCTTGCCCCAGAGCCAGCACACCCAGTGGACAGCTTCAGACCACATAGAAGCACCACCTCCATAAGTGACACACTCAATGAGTGGACTCAGTGGGTATCAGAGCCCTGCTGAAGTAAGTCTTGCTCTGTGTGTTGGGCCCCTACACTGCTGATCCTCCAAGGTAGTCAGAAGCCAGTGGTCAGTGGACACAGCCAGTCCTTGCAACTTATCAGCCTGAGTAAAACCCTCCCATTGACATTCCAACAGCAATCAAGACTCAATTACAACAGAAGGGTGTACAGTCCACACTAGGGATGCACCTTGAGGGCCCAGCTGGGGTGATCAGAGAGACTGTGCCACTAGATCCTACAGGACACCTACAACAATAGGCCACCTTACAAAGCCTAAGAGACATAGCAACTCTACATAATACATAGAAACAATTACAGAGAAGCAGCCAAAATGAGGAGACAAAAAAACATGTCTCAAATGAAAGAAAAAACAAAACTCCAGGAAAAGAACTCAACAAAATGAAGATAAGCAATCAATCACATGCAGAGTTCAAAGCACAAGTTATAAGGCTGCTCAAGGAACTTAGTGAGACTTTCAAGGAACTTAAGAAGACCTCCAAGGAACTTAGTGAGAATATCAACAACATCAAAAGGACCACTTAGAAATGAAGGATGCACTAACTGAAATAAAGAATAATTCACACAGATTCAATAGTAAAGTATGTAAAGACAAGAAGCAAATCATCAATGGAATATTAGGAAGCAAAAAACACTCAATCAGAACAGCTAAAAGAAAAAATAATCCAAAAAAAATGAGGATAGTGTAAGGAGCCTCTGGAACAACTTCAAGTGTGCCAACATTTGCATCATAGGGGTTCCAGAAGGAGAAGAGAGAGAACAAGAAATTGACAACCTATTTGAAACAATAATGACAGAAAACTTCCCTAACTTGGTGAAGGAAACAGACAAGTCCAGGAAGCACAGAGAGTCCCAAACAAGATGAACCCGAAGAGGTCCACACCAAGACACATCATCATCAAAATGCCAAAGGTTAAATACAAAGAGAGAATCTTAAATGCAGCAAGAGAAAAGCAGTTCATTACCTACAAAGGAGCTCCCATACGACTGTCAGCTGATTTCTCAAAAGAAACTTTGTAGGCCAGAAAGGAGTGGCAAGAGATATTCAAGGTGATAAAAAGCAATGATCTACAACCAAGATTACTCTATCCTGCAAAGCTATCATTCAGAATCAATGGACATATCAACAGTTTCCCAGACAAGAAAAAGCTAAAGGAGTTCATCACCACCAACCAGTATGATATGAAATGTTGAAGGGTCTTCTTGAAGGCAAAGAACAAAAATATGAACAATAAAATGGCAATTAATACATATCTATCAACAATCGAATGTACAAACAAAATGAGCAAGCAGAACAGAAACAGACTCATAGATACAGAAAATCTTTTGTTGCTTGCCAGATGGGCGGGGCCTGGTGAGATGGGTAAAAAAGGTGAAGGAATTAAGAAGTATAAATTTGTTGTTAGACTGGTGAAACTCAAAGGGAAGGGGGGAGGGAGGGCAGGATGAGATAAACCAAAGAAGTTCTATGCATATATGCATAACCAATGGACATTGACAATAGTGTGGGGAAGGCAGGAGGGGGACAGGATTGAGGAGGAGGGGGTCAATGGGGAAAAAATGAGGAGACATCTGTAATATATTCATCAATAAAGATGAGTTAAAAAAATAAAATAAAATAAAATGGCCAATAAGTGTATGAAAAAATGTTATACCTCACTAGCAATCAGGAAAATGCAAATGAAAATGACACAATACCATTTTTTGTCAATCGGATTAGGAAAATTAAATTGATTAATTGTAGCCAGTGCTGACAAGGATGTGGGGAAATTAGGACTCAGACCATTGGAGGGAGGAAAAATTGGCTCGTCCTTTGAAAGAGTAATTTGGGAATTCCGTTCAAGATGGTGGCGTAGGTAAACGTGGTATTGCGTCCTCCCACAACCACATCAAAGTTACAACTGAACTACAGAACAACCATCATTCAAAACCACCTGAAATCAAACTGACTGGAAGTCCTACAACTACGGAAATAAAGCAGCAGCCACATCGAGACTGGTAGGAGGGGCGGAGGCGAACGGGCTGGTCCCACACCCACGTGTGGAGGATAAAAATCAGGAGGATACCTCGGCTGGGAAGGTCCTCCCTGAGGACTGAGGGGTCCCCATCCTACACCAGGCGCCCAACTCAGGGTTCCAGTGCCAGGAAGAGAATCCCCATCACTTCTGTCTGGAAAAACCAGCGGGAACTGAGGCTCAGGGAAGCTGACGCGGCTGGAGCTCCAGGCAAATCCTCTTAAAGGGCCCACGCAGGAACTTATCGGACTCACTCCCTCTAAGCTTGGAGGGGATGCAGCTTGAGGGGCGCCAGAGACATACAGGGAAGAACTGAGCTGTTTGGCACTGGAGGGAGGGCTGGAGAGGGGGCTTTCTCCAGGACAAACGTGCTGTCAGAGGCCTTTGTTCCTTTGGTGAGCCCTTCCCTGGGGCGGCAGACAGCTGCCATATCTGGGACTCCAGCAACCTGGCTTACACTGGTTGCCCCACCCTGGTGATTCCCTGAGGCCCCGCCCCACCCAACTTTCAGGCCCACCCAAGCTGTTGCCAGTTGCTAAACCATAGGATTGACCTGTCTTGGACCCTGCTTCAGATTTTCCTAAATTCCTTCAAACAAGCAGCATCTGGTCTCAGCTAGCCCCATACCTCTCGTTAAGTAATACACAGAAACAAACACAGGGAGGCAGCCAAAATGAGGAGACAAAGAAACAGGTTCCAAATGAAAGAACAGAACAAAACCCCAGGAAAAGAACTAAGCGAAATGGAGTTAAGCAACCTAACAGACGCTGAGTTCAAAATACTGCTTATAAAGATGCTCAATGAACTTAGTGAGAACCTCAGCAAACTTAATGAGGGCCTTAAGAGCATAAAAAAGGACCAGTCAGAAATGAAGGAGGCATTAACTGAAATAAAGAATAATTTACACAGATTCAATAGTAAAGTAGGTAAAGCCAAGAAGCAAACCATCGATTTGGAATATAAGGAAGCAAAAAACACCCAATCAGAACAGCAAAAACAAAAAGAATCCAAAAAAAAATTGAGGAGAGTGTAAGAAGCCTCTGGGACAACTTCAAGCATCCCAACATTCGCATTTTGGAGGTGCCAGAAGGAGAAGAGAGAGAACAGGAAATCAAAACCTATTTGAAACAATAATGGCAGAAAACTTCCCCAACTTGGTGAAGGAAACAGACATACAAGTCCAGGAAGCACAGAGAGTCCCAAACAAGATGAACCCCAAGAGGCCCACACCAAGACACATCATCATCAAAATGCAAAAGATTCAAGATAAAAAGAGAATCTTAAAAGCAGCAAGAGAAAAGCATTTAGTTACCTACAAGGGAGTTCCCATTAGACTGTCAGCTGATTTCTCAAAAGAAACTTTGCAGGCCAGAAGGGAGTGGCAAGAAATATACAGAGTGATGAAAAGTAAGAACCTACAACCAAGATTACTCTATCCCGCAAAGCTGTCATTTAGAATCAATGGCCATATAAAGAGTTTCCCAGACAAGAAAAAGTTAAAGGAGTTCATCACCACCAAACCATTATTATATGAAATGTTGAAGGGTCTTCTTGAAGAAAAAGATAAAATATATGAACAAATAAAATGGCAATGAATACATATCTATCGACAAGGGAATCTACAAACAAAATGAACAAGCAGAACAGAAACAATCTCATAGATACAGAGAACATTTTGTTGCTTGCCAGATGGGAAGGGGGTTGGGGGAATGGGTGAAAAAGGTGAAGGGATTAAGAAGTATAAATTGGTTGCTAGACTGACAAACCTCAAAGAGAAGGGGGTTGGGGAGTGGGAAGAGATAAACCAAAGAACTTATGTACATAACCAATGGACACAGACAACAGTGTGGGGAAAAGCAGGAGGGGAGGAGGGGGGCGGGTGTGGGGGGAGGGGACCAATGGGGGAAAAATGAGGAACATCTGTAATACATTCAACAATAAAATAAAAAGTAAAAAATAAAAATAAAAAAGAGTAATTTGACAATACTGAATAACATTTTAAACCCACGCACCCTACAACCTAGCAATCCCACTTCTAGGAGCTTCTCCTACAGAAATGGTAGCACAGGCACTCACATATAAATATTTAAGAACGCTCATAGCAGCGTTACTGGTAAGAGGAAAAAAGAAATCAGAAATGGCCTAAATATTTGTCAGTAAGAGACTGTTCAAATAAAATACCGCGATCTGTGCTATGGAACACTCTGCGGCCACTCGACAGAAGGAGGCACCTCTATGTATAACAACATGAGAAAAAAAATCAAGCTGTATAATACTATTTCAGAACGAACCCATCTTTATAAATAAGTTTGTTGGTATATGCCCCAAAAGGCAATATCCAGATGTTACAGTGATCACCTCCTAGGAGGGGAACAAGGGAACTTTCATGGTCTTCATTACCCATAAATATGTTTTTAGATTTTCCTTTGTAATCAGAAATGCAAAACCAATAAAGAGTTAATGGTTTTTTGTTTGTTTGTTTGTTTTTCATTTAAATCCTTCCTGGACCCTAATATAAAATGCAGACCTAAGCAGCTCTGCTATAGTTGAAAGGGGAGAGGTCTGTCCAGGCCTATCCCTAACCCCATAGTTCCCAGGCCTCCTCAGGGACAACAGGGCTCTAACACTAGTTGAAGAACCTCCTTTGTTGAAGAACGTGGAGCCAGACAAACCAAAGGCCATGGCAGGAAGTTGCCATGGTCACACAGGCTGTCCAGACTGGCTGAGGCTAAAGCCAGGGCCTCTGGCTCCCCTGGCAGGGCTCTGTCTCTCCAGAATTGGAATGGAAGGTTTCCTTAGGTATCCAAAAAACACTGGGATATCACAGTTTTGGGGAAACCTAGGCTGAGGCTCAGGGGTGAGGGCAACATGGGAGAGGGCTTTGAGGCTCAACTCTGAACTCTTACAGGGCTGTGGTACTAGGGAAGAAGAGGGAGATAGAGTAGAAAAAAAGGCAACAGAGAAGTTGGGGGTGTGTTTCTCTCTGCAAAGAGAAGGTGGAAGCAGAAGAGGGACAGGTGTATGCAGCTGTTGGTGTTCACACAGAGAGAGGGTTCACATGGATCTGCGAAGGTGAACTGTGAAGGTGGTGTGAGGAAGTGTGTCTCTATCAGGGGAGAGTGTGAGTGTGTGTGCATGTGTGTGTGTTGTCACTTCCAGGGATGACAGTAAGAAGGTAGTGTGTGTGTCAAGGAACAGGAGACCCAAGGGTGTGTGTGTGTGTGTGTGTGTGTGTGTGTATTAGGGCATATGGTTAGGTAGCAGATGTGAAGACAGGCCAGATGGCAAACTCCAGAGACCTGTCCCCAACGGGCCCTTAGCCTCATGCTTTGACCCAATGCATCCCAATACTACCCTCCAGTTAGACAAGGTACCTGCCCTCCTTGACAGAGACAGGCCTCCAAGCCTTTGCACTTACTGTTCCCTCTATGAGGATGCCCTCCCTCCCTGACCAGTCCCCAATGTCCTTGAAAAAGCCTCTTCTGACCCCCCCTCCCTCAAGGCTACTATCCCCACCCTTTGTCACCTCTGTCCTGCCCTGACTCTGAAGTTGTGAGTACTGACAGGTGTGACTTCCCATGGGCAGACCCACCCCTTGTTTTTTTCCTGCACTCAGAGACTGGCACAGAGGAGACATTGAAAAGTAGTTTGTGGAAAGAATAAGTGGATTACCACAGCACTTGAGCCCCAGCCAGGTGCGCAATGGGACCTTCGTAAGGCAACAGAGTAGAGCAGAAAGAGCGTGGCCTGGGGACTGAGACGGCTAGCTGCCTGTCCTAGGTCAGCATGACAGGTAACATGTCAACTGAGAAACGATTAAAGCAGGAGCTCCTAACCCAGGTCTCCAGTGAGCAGGACTTAGGAGGTCTGTGAGCACTGATACAAATTGATGAACAGAGTGGGGAGGAGGTGTACTTGTTTCAGGTATACCCTGTGGCTTTCATTCCCCAAGGGCCCCACAGACCAAAAGATACAGAACCATGGAGCAGGAAAGAACAAGGCTATCCTCCAGGAGAAAAGACTCAGGGGCCCCACTTCTGCCTGCATATTAGAGGGCTATTAGGGGGCAGGGGCCAGTACAGGTTCTGCAGCCCCAGGCCCCAGCCAGGTCCCCTGTGAAGTAACAGGGACTAGACACTGGCCCTGAGCAGGGAAAAGAGATGTCCAAGATGGTGGGCCACCTTGGTGGAGATGAGCAAGAGCACAGCTGGATGGGGCAGGGGTCGGGGTGAATGAGTGGCAACCCTGGGTCTCACTTAGGGTCTTTGGGTCTGTTTCCCCATCATACAGTCCAGAGCTACACAACGTGATCCCTGTGAATCCATTCTGAGTGTGTGAAATGGGGTGCTCGGCCATGCAGGGGTGAGGTTCTGGGCTCTAGGGCTGAGTGCACAGTCCTGCATTTGGGCAGTCTTCCCACCTGGTGGTGACCTGCAGCCCTCTTCTCTCCTGGGGTAGGGGACAGGCTGCCTTGGCTGCCTCACACTGCTAACTGGGCCTGCTTGAGTGCTGCAGCCACCAGCTCCCACATGACAGTGACTCCAGCGAGCACAGGAGGAAGAGGTTTCATTATGAACTTGGACTGGGGTCAAGGGAACCTAGGGGCTGGACAGAAGCGCTGAGCAGGGCTGGCAGCCACCCCAAGGCCACATGAGCTCAGTGGATTTCCCCAAAGTCTCCACCCCTCCAGAGCCTCTCCCAGTCTGTCCTGGGGAAACCAAGGTGCAGAGAGAGCCCTCTGCCCTGGGTCACACAGATCTGGGCCTGAATCCCAGGCCTCTTGCCCCTGGCTGGGCTTATACTCTGGGCACCAATGCACTTCACCCCTCAGGTGACACTGCATGCCTCAGCACCTACTAGTTCTGCGAGAAAGAGGTGGCTGGCATGGGGGTTCCAATGGACTAATTCAAACACAAATCTGGTGTGTACCCCAGGATCCAGCCACCCTGAGCCTTGGTTTCCTCCTCTCTAAAACAGAGGTACAAAAACTGCCCTCCTATGTCTATGTGGGGACTATAAGAGCACAGATGTATAAACAGAGGGCCTCAGTTTCCCATCTGTAAGTGAAAAGATAGCCCTGAGTGATTCCCCAGGCCCCCAGAGCCTCTGATGCTTTACTGGAAGCCTGTTCATTGTCCAGCCCATGCCCATGTCTTTGGGAGACAGGCTGCAGGGTAGAGAGCAGGGCCTGCCCTCAGGGAGTGCCCTGCTGGTTGGCAGATAGAAATGGTGGCCCTGGAGTAAAGGCTCCCAAACTGGTGCCCTGTGCCTCCACATTGCCAGTCCCCACCACTCCCTACTGCATCACACCCAGCCTGCTTCACTCATTACCTGCCTGTTCCCTTGAGGTGATATGTTTGTATCCATGCTCCAGGGGGCACGAGAGGCTTAAAAATGGAAAACCCAGTGTGAGCTGAACAGTGATAAAAGAAGGCCTCCAGGAAGAGACAGAACAAAGAGGGTCAAGTTCATACAGGTGCCTGAAGACGCAGTTGAGGAATTCAGACCCTGAGAAGCCACTAGCAGTTTTTCATATGTGCCCCTTCCCCCTGGGCAGAGATACGTGACCCCACCAGGGGCTGGCCTCAGAGCTGTGTCCCCAGCAGAGGGCTTGAGATGGAGGGGGGACCTAGGTGAGAGGCCCCATCCACCCCTCCTCCACAGCCATAGACTGTGCCTCCACCCCAGAGAACTCAGTCCTAGTCAGTGAAGTCCAGCACTGCTGAGGCCTCACTGCAAATAGCTTTGCTGCTGGTGAGTGCCATATGGCCAAGGAGGGCTCCCCCAACAGATTAAGAGCAATGCCAGCCCAGACTCATTCGTATTCTGGTCTGACTGCTGGCTTCAATATGGCTGAGAGACACAAGGGCAGAGGCGCCCCTCTGAGAATGCCCAAAGATAATTCCTCTCCAATTCCAATTTATTTTCTATCATTAATGCTTTTGAAAAGCCCCACACATGCCCTGGCCTGTTTGGCTCAGCTGTTGGAGCTTCGGCCTGCAGACCAGAGAGTCCCGGGTTTGGTTCCTGCTAGGGACATGTACAAAAAAAAAAAAAAAAAAAAAAATTTCTAAAAAAAAATTGTAAAAGCCCCACGCACTCCACAAACAGAGAAGGTGCACAGGGCCCTGAAGGGGAGGAGATGGCTGGGGATGGAGAGGGCACAGCAGACGTGATGTGGGCAGCCAGCTAGAAGTCCTAAGACCTGGGTTCAAATCCCACACCATTTCCACCTGCCTACAAGACCCTAAGGCAAACCTGGGTCAGTGGGGAAGACCCCCCTCCTCTATCTACTCTGCCCACCTCATGGGACTGTTTCCAAAATCTACTAAGGGTCAGAGGTGAGTAAACTTTTTACACTTTAAAGGGCTATACACCTTAAGGGGACCCCCACTCCAGGGTTCAGGGAAGGCCTGGAGCCACAGCGCAATGAGAAGAGATGAGCACCAGGATTTGGGTGATACCCCCACTCCCACCTTATCTGTCTCAAACTCACACTGCCATCCTCCCTTTCCCCACAAGCTCACCTGAGACCAGCCTCTCAGCCAGCATGCTCCCTCCCCCACCCCCTTACTGTGGAGCCAAAGGGATCATCCCCACATGTCCTCTACTCAGAACCCTTTCAGAGCTCCTGGTTATCCTTGAAACCAAATCTAAACTCCCCACTTCCATGTAAACCTCTCCCAGGCAACTCAGGCTCAACCGGGCAGCCTCACCTCCTCCCTAGCCCAACCCCATCCACAACTCCTCTCATCTTTGCACATGCTATTTCCTGTCTGGAATTCCCTCCTCCTTTGCCCCAGTTAACCTGTCAAACTCCTACTCCCTCTTCATGGTGCAGTCCAAGTTCTCCTCTACTGCAGCTTTTCTGACTCTCCTGGCCCTCCCTTCTCTGTGCTCCTAAGTACCAAGTACCCACCTGTATTACGACTCAGTAATACAGTAATTACATTTGTTTAGTGGCTCACCTCCCATCAGTGAGTTCTCATGGCCCAAAGCTGCATCTGATCCATCCCGTGCATTACCAGTGCTTGGCAAAGTGCCTGGCTCACAGTGGAGCTAATGATCCAGTCACCTGATATTAAATGAGCACCTACTCTGTGTTGTCAGGCTCTGTGCTGGGTGCTTGGAGATACAGCAGTGAAGGAGAGAGTCCTCACCCTCAAGTTGCTTCCAATGGATGTACTAAGGGAATGTCTGTTCAGTGAATGAATGGACACAAAGCCACCTTGTGAATGGGAAAACTGAGGCCCAGAAAGGCAAAATGCCTTAAGGGTGCCATGTCTCCCTGCCCACATGTCTTTCTAATCCATTTCTCTTCCAGAACCTTAACAGAAATAAGGAAGAACTCAAAATGAAAGGATACAGTAAAAAAAGAAGAAAATGTAATGGATTCTCCCCTCTTCTCCATAATGTAAAGAAAATTGCTTTGCCAACTATCACAACTTAAAAGCAATTAAAGCTTTTGGAGGGGACTCTGGGCATGAGCTTCAGAGTAAGTGCCCAGCACAGAATTTTTCCAGCATTCATTTGTATCAAGCAAAAGGGGGAAAAAAGTGTTAAAAGTAGCAATTTTCAGCAGCAGACATGGTAGAGATAAAATGTTTACTGTCTCCACCCAGGGGTTGGAGTGTTAACCAGGGAGTTGCCAGTTCAATTCAGTCAAAGGCACCCTACCTCGGTTGCGGTTTGGTCCCCAGCCCTGGTTGCGGTTTGGTCCCCAGCCCTGGTTGGGGTCCTGCAGGAGGCAACCAGTCAAAGTGTCTCTCTCACAGTGATGTCCCCCTCTCCTTCCTCTTCCCCCTCCCCCTCCTTCTGTCTGAAAATGAATGGGAAAAAAATATCCTCTGGTGAGGATTTTATATATATACATATATATATGTATATGTGTGTGTGTGTGTGTGTGTGTGTGTGTGTGTGTGTATCCTCCAAGGGACAGACCTGGGAGGGGCTAGAAACCACACACACAAACTCTCCATGTTCCAGAGGTAGGAAAAAGAAGGGAGAAGAATAAGAGACAAGTAAAATGAGCTGCCCTCTCAGCATGCAGGGATGTGAGCTCGGGGCAAGGGGGGGGAAAGCCCCCAATGCCCCCTGCTTTCTCACCTCTTTTTCATTGTCCACAGCCCACTAAGCAGCCCCCAGCCATCAGCAAGCCATCCATCCCAATTCCTAAGTTGGAATACCATTTCCTCTATTTACTAACTGTGTGATCTTGAAAGTCTCTCAATCTATCTGAGCCTCAGTTTCCTCATCTGTTAAATGGGAATAGTAATAGTACATAGCATGGGTTTTTAGAATTAAATGAAGTAATGCATGTAAAGCACCTGGCACTGTAACAAACACTTAATAGGTGTTCAATAAACTTACCTCTGCCTTACTTCATGCTCAGTCCTCAAGTGTGACTCTCAGAATGGCCCCACACATATGCTCACAGGTTCCCATACCACCATGCCATGCACAAAGGGCACACACTAGCTGAAAGCAAGGGGTGCAGGAGGCTCTGAAGGGCTTTGCACACACACATAGAAGCCCAATCCTTCAGCACAGTGTCACGGATCCTCTTACTTTGTGTGGCTTAGGAGGGATTCCTCCAAGAACAGCCATACCCAGAACCTTTAGAACCTGCCTGTCTGGGTGGAGGAGGTGACTGAAAGTTCAGCCTCCCCTCCAGCCTATGGCAGCAGCCCAGCCCTCAGCAGCCACCCTCCCAGTCCCATTGGACAAAGGCAAACCCCAAAGCCCAGACAATGGCAGTTAGTGGCACAGCTGAGAGCCGAAACCAGGTCTGGAAGGCAAGGGAGGCAGTTCTGACCTCAAATCCCACTCTCACCACTGACCAGCTGGTGGGCCTTTCTGAGCCTGCTTCCCCATCTGTCCACTGGGGGTAGCCACCTTGCAGCACCCTGTCTGGGTTCCAGCCATACCCAGAGTACTTCTGTCCCACCTGTCCTCTGGACTTCAAGCACAGTGCTCTCCCTCTCCCTATAGCACTGAGGACCTGCCTTCTTTCCTGTGACCCATTTCCCACTGGGCAGGGAACTGAAGGACCTGCCAAAAGACAAGCTAACAGCCCATGGCCTGCCCGGTTTTCCATGCCTCACTTGAGAGTGAAAGAGGCTGTTCCTTGTCTCATTTTACCAGGAGGGGTACTGACATGCCCCAGGTCACATAGCCCCTATGGAGCCACTCATTTGAACTCGGGTGTTTTCCTCTCCTCCAACTGCAAAGAATACACAAAATTAATGTAGGGTCTAGCAAAGCCACAGGGGCACAGACTGGGGATCAAAAGGTGTTTGATATCTGTTTCTTACTTTCCTCTAGTCACCTTTTTCACAGGGACCTCTCCCACCACCTGAGCTCCCATCCTGTCCTAGAGAGGCAAGCCCAACAGTAAGCCTGCACTAATCAAGTCTCTCCTTGTTGTTGGGGCAGAAACGGGAGCACAGGAGGCCAGTCCCAGCCTGGGAAGGTTGACCATCCACACACATAGGAAGGAAGTCGGGGGGACATAATAGGGGATCCTGGGGTTTGGCCTCAGGGATAGCTGACAGCTCTTACCCAGCTGGGCTCACTCTCCCCTTTACACCTGGGGGAACCCAGGTGGCCCAGAAGCAGGGGATCCTGGGACTGAAAAGCCAGATTCCTGACTTATTGTCAAGGTTCTGCAATGCTTTTCATGTGAGACCCAACACAGTGCTGACCACTCCATGTGACTCAGTTTCCCTATCTTGAACCTATACAAAGAAGATCATTTCTGAAGCCACCTTCTAGTTCCAACATTCTCCAATTCTATACCTGTAACTTCTGTGACCCCCCACGGGGTCCACAGATGCTCTCAAGTCACCTAGGGCAGAATGAGAAGTCCCAAGCATGTGTGGGTGCTGGGGGACAGGATCACTCAGACCCCAAGGAGACAAGGAAGTGCAGGGAGACCTATGCCTGCCCTAGGCTGGCAGAGGACACCATCCTATGAAGCCTCCCCAGGGAGATGGCAAGACAGGAGAGCGAAGGACAGCTCCCGAGGACAGCTAGAGGTAGCCATAGCCCTCCGCTCTTTCTGCACATGTCCAAGAGCTCAGCCCTCCATGCCTTACTTCCCATCAATGAGGCTATAGTCTTCTGTCTAGCCCAGATCTCAGGCTCAACCCCAAGGTCCTGACACCCGCAGTTTCCTTAGACCCTGTGGCTGTCCAGACTGGGATCCTAAGCCTTCCCACCAGACTAGCCCTCCTTTGCCTTCCATGCTGCCACAAGAAGCTACTTTAGGTTTTTCTAATCCCTGAAACAAAAGGAACAAATAATTACATTAAAAGACAGTTGTCTCCTGTTTCCAGGTAGAACCTCCAGCCAGAGCCAGCGGAACCCACCTTAGGGGGATCCTGCTCAGCCATCTGCCCAGCTCCAGATTACTTATCCTCCCTCTCCCATCTCTGCCAGTCCTGGGCTGACCCCTGTAGCCCACATCTCCTCCCAGAGCCCTCTCTGCTACTTGACCTTGGACAGGATAGGCAACCTCTCAAGCCTAAGTCTCCTCATCTGTCAGCATCCTCATCTCTCAAAAATAAAATGAAAAGAAATATGTGACCACTTATGGTTAGACAGACATTTTCCCTTATTTTTTACAGATGGATGTTGAAATATTTAGGGGTGAAATGTTATGATGTCTATAATGTACTTTTTAAAAGCTCAGAAAAAAAGATGCAGCAAAATGTCAACAATTGTTAAATCTAGGTGAGGGGTATATGGCAGTTTCCTATACTATTCCCTCTACCTTTCTGTATGTTCAAAAATGTTCCTAACAAAAACAATTTTTTTTGTAATAAACCAGCATTGATCATGTGAACCAGGAGTCCCACAAACAGTGCCCCATGCTCCTGGTGGGCCTGAAAGGCAGCTGTGTCTCCTAAGTAGGTTAAACATCCCCCCTGCCATCTCCTTTATGTCGTTTTCCTAGAAATCACTTTTTCACAGATTCCAAGGAGTTCTAGCTCCACATTTAGAAGCCTTAGTACTTCAAAAGCCAGACCAGCGCTTTGGTGCGGCAACGGTTGTCTTCTGACCGACTACCCGCCCTCTTGCCCACCATTGCCCTGTCCTACAGAGCAGCCCTGGGCTGGGGATTGCAATGCTAGCTCCATCCTCACGTGGCCACCACCCTCACTGAGCTTTAGAATGCCCCCACCCATTAAGCAGAAATTATGACAAGTCAGTGACTGCCTGGCCATTTCATTCAAAGGCAGTGTTACCTCATAAAGAGAATGAAAAGGCCGTTTAACAAATGGGAAAGCTGAGACCCAAGACCAGGAGAAACTGGAAGCAGAACAGGAAAGGTGGGAAGGTTGGAACAGGGGAGATAAGAGGGAGCAAAACCTCCCTGCCTGCCCCAAATCCCCCTCCTCTACATCCCTCAATCCCAGCCCTGGCAGCGTTCCGAAGAGAGGATGGACTGCACCTCCTTTTTCCTGGAGCCTTTTCCAGCCAGCCCCAGCCAGGTCTAGCTGACCCACACAAATGCTGGCCAGGCCCACCACTGTTGGTTGATAATGGAAGAGTTATTGGTACCCCAAGTAATCAATTGATAACTGCTGAATGCCACACAGTTCATAAGGAAGACATGTATGGCCAGAGATCAGGCCCTGCCCTGAACTGATGGAGCCTCTAGGAGTGGGAACAGCCATATCTGAGGTGAGCACCTCAGGGCAAAAGCCTGAGATGTCCTAGGCCTAGCCCACAGTCCTGGCCCAAGGGGGAAGAGAAAGTGGCAGTAGCCATAGCGGTCCTCAGGGACACACCACATGCTCCTGATCAGTCCATCTGGCCCCAGGTCCATGGACGGACCAAGTACCCAATATGGATAAGCCCGTCCCAGGCATTATGTCACAACCTCACATACAGTAGGCCTCGCACACAGTAGGTGCACAGCAAATGTTCACTAAATGTAAAGCAGATACACTGCTCTCAGAGTTCTGAGGAAGGAGCAGCTACTTCCAGCTAGGGAGACAGGGGAGGGATGTTTAAACATGGCTTTTGGGCTGAGTGTTGAAAAGTGGGTAGGGTCTATACCAGCAGAGATAGAGGAAGGGATCAGGTGAAGGGGACAACACAGCCAATCCCTGGAGGGTGAAAGCCACAGTTTATGTGAAGAGGAGGGTATGTAGTGTTTGGCTGGAGCCTGGGACACAGAGGAGCATGGAGGGAGATTGCTGGAGCAGAGGGTCAGAGGGTCAGACTGCACAAAGCCCTGAGGGGTCCAGATGCCAGCCTGGAGGCAACAGGGAACCCTTAAAGTTTGCTGAGCATGAGGCTGATGGCCAGTGAAAAGCCATGGAGTCCACAGTTAGTGCCAGGTTGCATTCTCCAAGAGGGGAGGTCTGGTCTTATTCATCTCTGTCCAGCACAGGCAGCACAGCCGTTCCAGAGGAAGTGCCCAACAAATGAATCGCTGAATGATTATAGGATCATCAAATGGAAGACTGGACTCAAAGCTGTAGAATATCATGTTTGTATAAATATAAATATATATATATATATATATATATATATATATATATATATATATATATAATAGAGCCTCAAGAACAGCCTTGAGAAGTAGGTAGGGAGATAATTATCTCAAATTTACAAAGAGGGAAGCTAAGGCTCAAAGAGGGATAGTAACCTGGTCAAGGTCACCCAGCTGGTCAGCAGTGGAGCCCAGTGCTCTCCCACCCTGCCCACCCAGAAGGCTAAGCCCTGCTTGTCTTGACATGGCCAAGGGCTGCCCAGGAGGTGAAAGCCCTCCCCTCCGTACTCCCTGCACCGCTTCCTCTACCTCTACCCAGTTCCGGGCAGCCAGAGAAATGTATCAAATGCTGCCTCACTGAAAGTCCCTTATACCACCCCAACTTGGCTACTTGTCACCATGACAGTGTGTCCCTGCACCTATGACAGAGACAGGGCTATTCAGGGAATCTCTGGAATCCCCAATCTTGGTCTAGACAGGCCTCCACCCCTGAAGTTTGGGAAGCATACCCATGGAGCAAGAGTTCTGGTCTAGGAGTCCAGAGACAGGGTCAAGCCCAACTCACCATGAGTCACTTCCCATTTTCAGCGTCTGTGAAATGTAGCAGTGGCTCTCTGCCTACTTTACAGAGAACTGTCATGAGGACTACTACATGAGGAAAGGAGTGTAAAAACTTATGAAAAATTATAAAACAAATTTTGTCCTGGAAAATAATAATAATAAGCCTCTTCTCTACTTCAACCTGAACACTGAAACTCCAACAGGACTTACCTCCCTTTCCTAGCAGAGATCAAGCCAAGCTAACATTCACCGACATTCTTCAATGTATCAGGCTAGTACATGCATCCCATATATTATTTCAAAGCATGCTAATGATGCCCCATAAGGTAGGTACCATTATTCCAGATACAGAGGAGGAAACTGATACTCAGAAAACTGAAATGACTTGCGTGAGCTCACCTTGCTTAGAAGTGGCTGAGCCAGGATTCAAACCCAGTTCCAGATGGCATCCAAGCTCAGGCCCTTTTGATCACAGCAGGCTGATTCAAGGGGCTTATTTTCATACCTCCAATTCTCAGAACTACAGAATCAATGCTCAGGGTGAGGCTGCATGTCACATACACATACTCCACTGAGGCCCAGGACCCTGATATCAGATGTGCTGTGCCACCCCAAGGTTTGTGGACCAACAGGGCCATAAGAGCTGGGTGGGGATGGGAGGGTAGCTGGCACAGCTGGTAGAATTAACTGGATCTGTCCTGGGCATGGAGCCACCTGTCTGGCTGCCCTGGCAGATGGGTGCTGGAACTGGGCTAACTGCCAAGGTCCAACCTTTATGTCTAAACCAACCTGAACATTGAGGTTCCATTTTGGCTTCTCATTTTGACCCTGGTGGCTAGCAGTACCTACAGATATCCAGAAAACCAGGAATTCTCTTTCTCTCCTGATGTGACCATATGACCCCATATGCTATCTGACAGCTGTACTGCAAAGGCAAATGCCTGAAGATGTCCTCTGCAGAGGCCCCAACCACTGACCAATCCCTACCCAGCAGGCTAGTCACAGCCAGGAAAACCCTAGGCTGGAATGCCCTGTCCCCAATATGCTTTAAGACTTTATACAAAATCCAATTAAAAATGGGCAGAGGAACTAAATAGACACCTCTCCAAACAGGACATACAAATGGCTAAGAAACATATGAAGAAATGCTCATCACCACTAATCATCAGAGAGATGCAAATTAAAACAACAATGAGGTATCACCTCACACCTGTCAGAATGGCCGCCATCAACAAATCATCAAACAAGTGTTGGCAAGGGTGTGGAGAAAAGGGGACTCTAGTACACTGCTGGTGGGAATGCAGACTGGTGCAGCCACTATGGAAAACAATATGGTGTTACCTCAAAAAATTAAAAATTGAACTTCCATTTGACCCAGTGATCCCACTTCTAGGAATATACCCTAAGAAGCCTAAAACACCAATCAGAAAGAATATATGTACCCCCATGTTTGTAGCAGCACTATTTACAATAGCTAAGATCTGGAAACAGCCCAAGTGTCCATCAGTAGACGAATGGATAAAAAAGCGGTGGTACATATACACAATGGAGTACTACGCAGCTGTAAGAAAGACCTCTTAGCCTTTGAGACTACATGGAGGGACCTGGAAAGTATCATACTAAGTGAAACAAGCCAAACAGAGAAAGACAAGTTTCATATGATCTCCACTTATTTGTGGAATATAATGAACATAACAGTCTGAGGAAGGGGGTAGTCCCAGAGACGCAGAAGTGGGATACAGACTGACAATCCCCTAAATGGGGGGTGGTGGGGAAGAGATAAACCACAGAACTTATATGCATGTATGCATGAACAGTGGTCATGGACAACAAACTGGGGAAAGGGCAGGGAGGGAGGGGGAAGGGGGAATCAGTGGGGGGAAAAGGAGAAACATCTGTAACAAAAATTAATTAATAAAAAAATAAAATATAAAAAAAAAAGACTTTATAAAAGTCACTGCCCTCTCTGGGTCTCAGACTCTTCCTCTGTCAAATAGCAGTGCTGACCTTCTACCCCTCCCCTTGGTATCCCACTTCTGAGGTCCCAAACTTCTACCCAAAAGTCACTCTAGGTCTCCAGAGAAACAAATAAACTTATCCTTTTTACAGACATAGAAATTGAAGCCCAAAGGACCATAGGGACTTGCTCAAGTGTGACACTGGGAGGCCCGTACTTATGACTCCAGGACACCTGTCATCTCAGTATACCCAGGTGGTGGGAATAGTGATGCCCCAGGCTCTGGCCAACTCTGATGGCCTACATTGTCCCACCTGGTTTCCCACCCTGGATGAATCTCTCCACCCTTCATTGGGTGAGAAACCATGCATGGGCCCCTTAGCCGCCCTGGTGAAGACAGGCAAGGTGCCTGTCCTGCTGTTGCCCTCACCTCCAGCCTGGATTTCCATAGCAATCTCAGGACCTCCTCTCTGCCTCTGGCTCTCTTAGCCAACCCCTCCCATGACCACCAGAGGGAGCAGTTTAAACTGCAAATCAGATGGAATCCCTCCAGAGCCTCAACCCTGCAAACCCGGAATAAGGAATCAGCCCACACTCCTCAGTCAGACACTCAAGGTCCTCCTCCATCTTTTGCTCTTTCTCTGTCTTGTACCAACCTGCTCTGTGCCTTTTGTGCCTCTGCATGAACTACTCCATTGCAAACACGTTTCACCCATGCCTACTGCACCTCTGTGCCTTTGCTAACGTTGTGCCACCTGCCTGGAAAGCCCTGATTCATTCACATTCTCCATTTATTCATTTATTCAATATATTTACTGAGCATCTACCAAGTGCCAGAAATATCTGAGCAAGTCAAAATGCACCAGCCCTTCTGATCCACCTGAAATAGCCCCTTGCCCACTTCCCTCCCCTAAGGCATGTTTCTTGATAGCAGATATCTGGGCCCCGGAAATCCACAAAAGAGACTGTGATTGGTACCTTTCCTTCCTCAAGTCACTCTAAGGTTGTTGAATTTGTTAGAATGTAATATTTTTATAATTTAAGACATATACACAGCAGGTCAGGGCCTGGCTAGAAAGGAAAATTAAAAGGGCCACACTAGGCACTACCCTTTACCAGTCAGAAGATTGGAGGGGTGAGTGGCTGTCTTCCTAAAGGGACAGCCAGTGGGGGCTGGGAGCACCTGGCTGGGATTTTCATCCTTGACAGCAGAGACCAGGGACCAAAGAGGTATCCTGCACTCTCCCTCCCCAAGGCTTGAGACCCCAAATGGATGGCTCATCCTGCTGGAATCATTTGGGGCTGGGGGTGGAGGAAACTGAAGAATTAGGGAATGGGTTCAAACAGGCCTGATGGCAGGGGTGGGACCAAGCAGGCATCTGGCCATGCTCCAGCCACCTGGGTGTCAACCAGAGAGCATTGATTAACACTCAGGAGGTTCAGGGAACCATAGGAAATGAGCATAGGGGAATGGAAAAGAGAGAGAGAACAGCTAAGAAAGACTGAGTTAGCAAAAGGATGCTGGAGAGTGAAGCCAGCAGAAGATGAGAAAGCTACTATAAGGTCCATCAGGCCCACCCCATCCCCAGCCCCAGGAGAAGTTCTGGTTACTCCTAGGCAACTGCTCTTCCCCCCTCCCCACAGGAGGCCTCCAAGGGCCTAAGTAGCCCTGGGGATGAGTCTGGGCTGCCATCAGGACTGGAGAGTCACACAGGCCTCCCTGGGGCTGATGGCTACTCTAGCCTCCTGTGCCTCAGGTAGGCCACCTGGGAAGAAAGTGGTCTCAATAGCCACCAGGCCCCCCTGCCCCCAATACACATTTAGACCTCTGTGAGGAGACCATTTCCTTGATGGTGAGTTCTGTAGCTCCAGAATGGAGATCTCAAGAGACTGGGAAGGGTTCCAGGGCCTAACCTAGAAGGCCAGGCTAGGAATGGGGAAACCCTTCTGATCCCCAGAATGATACCAACATCCCAATGCTGGGGATTTGCAAACCATCATGCAGAACCCTGGCAGACTCTGGCCCCAAATCTAGGAAGCAAAGGTTAATGAGGGTGGGGTCAAAAAGTACCATGAGTCAAGCCAGAGAGTATCAGGCTGGGAGTGACTGTGCCCACCTTCCTGCCCATCAGGGGAGCATGTTGGTCTCAGGCAGAAGAATAGCTGCCCTGGGCAGACACTCTATCTAGTAGCAGGTCCCCAGAGCCCTGATGCTAAGTTAGTAAAGAGGGCCTTCCCTGCCCCCTCCCCATCTCACCAAAGACCAGAGTAAAAGAATGCCTTCAAAGTAAGGGCTGCCCTGAAACTGAAGTTCTCCTAGCTCCATCTCTGCCTCAAAATCCTCCTCAGTGAAGTGAAGAGGAAGTGTGCCCATGGACCCTGCATTCTCACAAGGTGGCTGAGAGATTCCAGAGGAAAAATGGAAGTGGAAGTAAGGTTTAAGCCTGAAAGCCAGTCACACAACATATTACCCAAGAGACCCAGGTAGGTCCAGCATCACAACCCACCAGCCAGCATCTAGACTGAGAATAAATTTCTGACCCCACAGGCTCATACAATAAGTGCCAAGAAAGAGGGCATATGAACAAGGGCTGCTGGGGAAATCAACTGCTCCAACCCATAAGCCCAAACTAGATGGAAGGATCCAGGAGTAATCGGAGAAGGCTTCCCAGGGGAGGAAGGACCTGAACTAAAAGCAGGGAGAATTTGGTAAATGGGAGGGGCCTTCAAGGGGTCTGACCTCCGGCCCTTCCTTGGGCTTCTCACTCCTGGGGACACAGGGTTCCCTCCCTCTCAGGGGCACTATCTTGGACCACATCCTCCCACCCCATCTACCACAGGGGCAGGTCTGGTATTTGTAGGGAGGGGGCTAGGCAGTTCCCTAAGGCAGCCAGCACAGGACAGGAGTGTGGGAGGAGATTGGAAGATGGGGGTTGGGGCCAAGGCACAATCACAACTTCAACACACATAGTGAGGCACGCAGGAGCATGGCTCCAAGCAAATCAGGGATGGCAGGGAAGCAGGCTGGAGGGCCTAAAGGTGTCCCTTCCAATCCCCAGCCTCTAGAGAGCTCTGCACCCTTAGGGCAGTTCCCTTCCTCCCGACGCCTATCCCATGGAGGAGAAGACGCAGAGACACACACACACATACACACTGGGCAATCTGCCCCACTCTCCCACCTCAAGCCCCGTGTCCTTAGCCTGGATGGTAAAAGGACCTCGCGGCCCCCAGTACCTGGAAGCTGCAGTCGCGCAGTCCCGCCCCACCTGGCAGGGTCACAGGAGTCCGGCGAACAGAGCAGCCCAGCGCGGTGCCAGAAAGCTGGACGGATGTCCCCAAAAGCAGGCGGCTGTGCCGACTGGGTGGTAGAGACGCACACCTCTATGCCCCGACAGGCAGCACAGCCGGCGTTCCGCCTTATACTTCCCTTGCACTTTCTCCTCAGGAAAGAAAGGCTTGAGTGCTACCATTAAAGCGTCTCCATCCTCTCCCCAATACACAGAGTTGCTCCAAGTCACCAAGGTTCTGGTGACAGGCGAGGGTTAGGCGGGGCTGCGCAGTGGAAGGACGCGCGGTCTCGAACTGGATTGCCAAGGGCGCCTCACTCCTGCTACGCTCGTGCACACACCCACGGGCGCGCACCCAAAACCCCGTCCCCACCCACTGCTCCAAAGCCCCCGCCCAATCAAAGGCCGCATACGCAGCACCACCGGCGAAGAGACACCCCAGCTCTTAGCCTGCACTCCGTTATCCTAGCCTCCCAGCAGCGTCCCTGCTTGGTCATACTCACCATAACAGGTGCGCAGTCCGTGCTCAGCTGCGCTTCCGGGCCGCATCCCCAGCTCACCTCTGCCCCTCTTCCCACTCCTGCTAGGGTGCCCGCTCCGCAGGGTTCGGCGGCTCCGAGATTGTGGCAAATGCAACTAGCGAGCTGAGAGGGCGTGTGCACGCGCTCGGTCTTGCGCGCACCCCGGCGTGTGCGTGTGCACGGGTGGGCCTCTGCTCCCCTATGCTCCACTGTACTTCCTCTCTTGCCTCCTGGTCTCCACGCTACGACGCCAGTAGAATCTATAACGCGCGCTCCCTCCTGCCGGGGCGCTCACACTCGCGCGCGTGCGCGCACCCCGCCGCCACAAAGAAGGGCCGGGTGCCCCGACCCCCCAGATACCTGGAGCGTGGCCCGCGCCCCCTGCAGAGCGAACCTCAGTCCCCAAACTGGCTGACCCCTCCCCTCAGACCCCCTGCAGCTCCCAGGTGGAGCCCCTCTGGCGTCCCTGGTTCACCACCTTGCCCCACCAGGCCACGGCTGCGTTCCCAGCCCGGGCGCCCAACTCGGGTTGCAGGCGCTCGCACCCAGAGGCTCCGGCTCCCTCTTACTTGCCGGCGCCGCCACCTGCAGCCTGGTGCTCTCCCGCTCCTTCCCTCCTCTTCTGTCACTGCCCCCTTTTACCTCCTTTCTTTTCTCCTACTTGCCCTCTCTCTCCCGCTGTCAACCAGACCACCGCCCTCTCCCGAGCTCCATGAGCTCCATGCTCCCCGCCGCCCTACACCTATCACATTCTCCGCATTTCATTGGGTGCTGCCCGCCGCTTGCCAGGCCCAGGGTTCGAGCGCGCAGTGGGAGGAGAGGGGACCCCGAGGTGCTGGATCCCTGGGCCCGCCGCCCCCTCAGCTATCCGCTCGCTCCGCCATTGCTAGCACTGGACTGTGGGGCGGAGGTGTCCCGCGCTAGCCTTAGCTATCACTAACAACCCCCATCTCGCTCGGGCTTAAAGGGATAGAGCACCAGTTCAACCTGCCCCACCCCGGGGCAACGAGAAGGGTGACCCCCCAGCTGCCCGAACAGTCAGGGGCGGTGACACAGCAGGAGCCGTGGTGCGCCACCGTTGGTCCTGGAGGTGAGTCCAGCTCTCGAGAGGGGCCCTCTGAAGCTGCTGGCACTCAGTGCTTGTTGGCAGCTAAGTCTAGGGGAAGGCTGCTGGTTTGGGAGCAGTGCAGGATGGGCGCTGAGACTGTGTGGCCAGGGGAGGAGGGCTCAGGGAAGCAGCTGTCTGAATCTGAGATCAGGGTGAAGACATGCTGGGAGGACAGAGCTCACAGGGTGGCTTCCCATTCCTGCTGTGTGACCTCGGGCAAAGGCCTGCCTCTCTCTGAACCTCAGTTCACACTTCCTTGGAAGGACATTGGCTTCCATCATATCTGGGGCCATGCCCACCTCCAATATGGTATTAGGTCCCATAAGAGAAGGAGACCCAAGGCTGGCCCCCAGCCCCCAGAATTTTACCCATTCCTTGCTTCTGAGAGCTGGGGCTACCATCACTCCACCCTCACCCAGCCTAGTCTGCCCCCTCCCTCATTCTATAACCTTCCTTCTCCATCTTCCCCCTCAGTAAAAGAAGACAAAGAGGTACAGAGATCTACCAGTGCTAGCACACTACAGTTTGCAGAGCTCTTTCATATCCAAGATCTCCCTGGACCCATATGACACCCTTAAGAATTAAAGTGCACCCCCTAGACTCCTGGTCAGCCTGATCCTGGATAGTGCTGGTGCATGAGCATTTCATTTTCCTTGTCCTCCCACCCCAGATAGACCCTTGCTCCCCAACCCCCATGAAAGAATGCATTTTGTTCATTTGTTTACTAAGCATCTATTATGTGCCCCACCCTGTGTTGGCTCCTGGGGACACACAGATGATTTAGACACATTCCTGCAGGAGGTATGATGAAACTTTTGGGGATGGAGGAGGTCTAGGAGAGCTTCTGCAGAAGGTGACATTGAAGCTAGGAATTGAAGGATGAGTAGAAGTTGACCAGGCAGAAAGGAACATAAAGAGTATCCCATACCAAGAAAAGAGCATGTGAAAAGACCTGGAAGTGGGAAATAAGGAATTGAGGAGTTTCAACTTTGTTCTGGGGTAGCAGCAGGCCTGCCATGTAGCAAATCTAGCCAGAAGCCCTCACCATCTTTCAGCCATTACAGAGGTATAGCTAAGGTCTTCCCAAATCCAGGAGCTTTTGAAAAAGGCCTCTTCTCTCTGTGTGAACCTATCTGCATCCGGATGAAGCACAACCTCCCCCTGCTGGCTGGAAGTGGGAGGAACCCAGGCTCCACTGTGACCAGAATATGAGTCTGGCCAGGGCCAGAGTTTGGCATCCACATATCAAAGTGTTCTATAAAGACCCCACATTTTGGTGTCAGGCATACCCCATGCCAGTTCCAGCTTTAATGTCCTGCTCTGCACAATGGAAATAAAAATACTCAGCCACCAAAGGGGTTGGTGAAGGATTCATGAGGAATGATGCACAGGAATGACCCAGCACACAGTAGGTATTCAGCAAATGGCCTTTTCCTTCCCCACTGAGTTTGGCTTCGTGGCCCATTCCAAAGTCCCTTACTGTCTTTCTGTTCCTTTCTTGCCTGACCATGTTCCTTATGCCTTCCTACCAGACTTCCTGGGGTCCTCTAGGGAGATGAGCTCATGGCCGTTGCCTGCTCTGGCTCAACACACCTCCTGAGGAGTCTTCCTAGGGCTCCCAGGTGGGCCCTAGAGAAGCCAAACCGAGACAAACAGCCTTTCCCTAGAGTCCTTGACATCCAAGCAGTCTGCATCCCCATTCTCCATACCCATCATTTCTCCTACTCCCCTGTTCTGGGATCCACACAGCCTTTGTGTCTGTGCTTGGGAATTTATGCCCCCACCTTTGCTCTGCAACCTCAGGTATATAGCATGCCCTCTCTGAGCCTGAAGTTCCTCCCCAAGAATGGGGGCAAGCTTGTGTGCCACACAGGGGCAATGAACATAAGTCTAAGTCATTTATTTCCTCTCAGCAGGCCCAGGTCTTGGCCCTCTATCCAGCATTCTTCACAGAGCCAGACAGATACAGAGGTCCCATTTGTATCTTGCCCTTGTGCTAGTGGCCAGTAGCTACTGCCACTTCTGCCTCCCACTAGGCTTTACAGAGAGGCAAAGCATGAGTAACAGGCACACTTGGAGGAACCACTCTCTGCTGCCAGAGCATCATCAGCTGGGGCCCTGCGGCCAGAAACAAAGCCAGTGTGGGCAGCTCCAAGAAGGAATTCCTTCACCACAAGCTGGGAACTTGCTGTTTCCTGTGACATGGGCTGGGTCAGTGCCCCTGCAGATGCCCACCCACGGCCCCTGTGCTATTTTCAACCATCTCAACAGGCCAGTTAGGGAGACCTTGGCAGTGTCCCAGATTAGTCACCAAGCCAGGTCCAGCCTGGGGCTGAGTTGTCCACATTAAGTCCCAGGATGAAGTGAGCATTTTCTGCCTGCCTTTGCAGCAAACCCCGGGCTTCCTGAGTCAGGCCATTGTTCTTTTTTTTAACTTTTTTTTTTTTTTCCATTTATCTTCAGATAGAGCAGGAAGGAGAGAAGGAGAAAGAGAGAGGGAGAAACATCGATGTGAGAGTGACACATCAAGTGGTTGCCTCCCGCACGACCCTAACCAGGGCCGGGGACGAACCACAACCGAGGTACGTGCCCTTAGCGTGAACCAAACATGGGACACTCTGGTCCATGGGCCGACGCTCTAACCACTGAGTCAAACCAGCCAGGGCCATTGTTCTTCATTCTTTCCATGAAGAGGTATTGAGGGCCTAGCCAGGTGTGGGGAATACACATCAGAGGTGTTAGAGCCTAGAGAAAGAAACAGAAATCAAATCATCATGCAAAGAAATGTAAAATTACAACTGGGACAAGTGCTATGAAGAGCTGTGGGGCATTAGGTCGAGGCTTGGTCTCTTCTTGGGAGTCAGGAAAGGCTTCCTACAGAATGTGACATTTGACCTAGTACCAAAAAGTTGGGGAGATGCTAGCTTGGAGAAGTAGGAGGCTCCAGAGAGAAAAACTAGCACACATGAAGGACTTGTGGTGAGAGGAGGGAGAAAAAGGGAATTGGTGATGAGGTTGCAGGTGGCATGGGACCAGAACAACAGGTCCTTGTGGACCCTAAAATGAGTTAGAGATTTAGTCTGGTGGCTCTGAGCTGACCCTGGAGCAGAGGACAGTGGCCCACTATTCCTCTAACTATTTCCCAGGCTGCCACATGGCACCCTACACCTAGGGACAACTTCTGTCCCCTTCTTCTGATGCCCATGCCCTAAGCACAAGGTAGAGCATGCTGGGGATTCAGTCTTGGCAGCTGGGTTGGCAGCATGGTGCAGGAGTCAGGAGACATGGCTCAGTCTCCACTCAGACTCTAGCTGAACAACTCTGGGCAGTGTCTGCCCCCTAATCCCCCTACCCCTGCCCCCATTCTTCACTGTAAGCAAAAATTGGACTAATCCTCTCTGCCATCCCTGGTTGATCCAGGACCAGAGCCTGTAACAAGGGGATGGAGAACATACAACAGTCAAAATGACACCCCCAACCTCCTCCCCAGGTGGTTTCCAGGGCCTAGAGCCCTGCAAGTACAGAGAGAGGCTGCCTGGGCCTACTACTGGCCTAGTGCCTTCCCATCTTTCCTCAACTCCTGAGCTTACTTTTGCCAGATCTCCCCAAATGGAACACTCCAGGGGCTTTCCTGCCTCCCCAACCCTAACCTGGCCTGTGCCCTCACTCACTGCTCCTCACATCAGATGTCTGGGGGTCCCTCCTGGTCTATAAGAGATGAATGGAATCCTTGAGCCTTTGGTTTTCCCATCTGTAAAAGAGACTAATTCTTTGCTCCTCCCATCTCCCTCAGCAGGAGAGGATGAAGGAAACGAATTCTAGGTATAACCTCAAGCTACTCTATCAGGTGCGCTGCTCCCTTGCCAAGCTTCATTCTGGGACCCTTAATCAATATGACTGGGCTGACCTTATAAAACCTCTCCTTGGAAAATCTTACCCAGCTGCCCCTCCCCAAGGACACAGCACACCTCCCCAAAAGGACTACATCACCCTCATGGGTGCTACCAGGCAGAGATGGCTTATGGGTCCTGTTTACACATGGGAAACTGAGGCTCCAAAGGGAAGGGCCTGAGTTATCACAACAAGCCCCCTGTCTTACTTCATCCCAGGCTGCCTGGGGAGAGTCCAGAGAAGGGGTGCCACACCTCATGCCCAGGCTCCCTAGTGGGTCCAGGGAGGTGGGAGGTGGGCTGCTGCAAAGCTCTCTCCCTCCTGGGCAGCACTATACTTTTCTTGTGGGAGGCTTTCTTCTCACCTCTGCATTGCAATTGCTGCTTCTAAGCTTGCCTTAGCCTTTATTAAAAATATGCTTTTATTGATTCTAGAGAGAGAGAAAGGGAGAGGGAGAGAGAGAGAGAAACATCGATGTGAGAGAGATACATCGATCAGTTGCTTTCCATTGAACCCGAAACCTGGGCATGTGCCCCAACCAGGAATCAAACTGGCGACCTTTTGGTGCATGGGACAAAGTTCAACCAACTGAGCCACACTGGCCAGAGCCTGCCTTATCTTTTTAAAGGCCCAACCTAAAAATGCTGGGATGACCCTGAAGGAGCTGTCCCCGGTGAGCTAGGGGTCTTCAGCTCATGGAGCAGGGGCCAGGCCAGCTTGTTGAGAGGGCCTGGTTCAATCCACAGTCCTTCCACATCCGCTTTCTCTACAGTAATCAAACCTGCCTATAACACAGAGAAGTACTTTCCCGTCCACAGGACTATCACATGTGCCTTCTCCATGAAGGCTCACTACAGCCCAGGGAAGTCAGATGATCCTCATTTACAGATAAAGAAACTAAGGCACATATTTATGGCCAGTATGAACAATGGGGATCTGCAGTCCCAACAGAATCACATGACAGGGGCTCAGGAAGGGGTGCTGCCAGGGGCAACAGGAGTGGTGGATGTTGGGGGTCTGGGCAGAGAGGTGACCCTACATATTATTGAGAGGAGGGGTTGGACTTGTAATTTGGGAAGCCAGTGGGCAGGGGGAGTTTGGGGACTTGTAAGTGTGTACAGCTCAGAGGAAAGACCTGCCATTCAGCTTCCACTCACAGAGGGTGTGCCCTTGCCAGACTCCACGGGGCCCTGTCCACGGGGAACTAATAGGCTTTGAGCACACAGGCACGTGGTCAGATCCATAGAGAAATGCCAAGATTCCAGGTTCTGGAGTGGGCACTGTGTCAAAGTGGAGGGGCTGGAGGCTGGCAGAACTGATTGTCAGTAGCCCAAGGAGCCTGGCCCTGGCTTAGAAGAGAGGGAAAGGCCTGCTGTAGTCACCTGGGCTGGCTCTCCCAAAAAGGTGATGGAATGTTGCTGCCCTTCGAGGATGCATAGGAATTCACTGGGTAGGGGAGAGGGGCCTAGGGAATGGGGAGTGCACTGGTAGGGGCACAGTAGGGTCTGGTCAACTCTGGGCCCTTGACATCCACCAGCCCAGGCAGCTCAATGACCTGGCTGGGTTGACCTTTCCCAATTTCCCAAGGCTGAAATGAGGCACCTGCATCTCCCCAAGGCCTGTGGCAGGGATTCAGAGAGTATGTGCTGAGCACATGGATGATGTTTAAATGCAAGAGGGAAGAAAGAGAGGAGAAGGGAGGAGAAAGAAGAGATGAGAGGAGGGAAAAGGAGAGGTGGAGTGGAAGAAAGGAAGGAAGGGAGAAAGGGAAGGAGGAAGGAAGGACTACATGAGCACAGACAGAAAAAACAAAGCACCCATACTATTGAGGGACCAGCAGGATGGTGAACAGGGTGCACTGGGGACAAGTGACAGGGCAGGGTGTCAGGGCTAAGTCACCAAGGTCCTTGAATGCCTTGGAGGATGATTGGACTTCAAAGAGTTTTAAGGGGAGGTAGATGGTCAGATCTGAATTTTTGGACACTCCCTCTGGCTCCTATGGGGGGAATGGATTGGAGGGGGTGAAACTGGAGGTGGAGCCTGGAGGGAAGGCTGTTGGCATCCAGGTGAGGGGATGCAATGGAGTGGAGGGGTCCAAAGGTAGATAATTTTTTAAATGTTTTTATTGATTTTTTAGAGAGAGAGAGGACGGGAGAGACAGAAACATTGATGTGAGAGAAACATTGATCAGCTGCCTCCTGCACGCCCTCCACTGGGGATCGAGCCCACAACCAGTATTCCCTAACCAGGAATCGAACTGGGACCTCTCAGTCCATGGAACAATGCTCAATTCACTGAGCCACACCAGCTGTGCCAAAGGTAGACATTTAAGAATTAAGCCCTGACTGATTTTGCTCAGTGGTTAGAGCATCAGCCTGCGGTCCAGAGAGACCCGGGTTCGGTTCCCGCTAAGGGCACGTACCTCAGTTGCAGTTTGTCCCCATCCCTGGTTGGTCATGCAGGTGGCAGCCACTCGATGTATCTCTTTCACATCAGTGTTTCTCTCTCTCTCTCTCTCTCTCTCTCTTTCTCTCTCTCTCTCTCTCTCTCTCCCTCCCTCCCTCCCTCCCTCTCTCCCTCCCACTCTATCTGAAAAAAAATGGAAAAATGTCCTCGGGTGAGGATAAAAAAAAAAAAGAATTAATAGGCAGAACTTGGGGAGTGTTTGGGTGCGAAGGCAAGAAAGAAGGGGTCCCCAAGGCCATTCAACAGAGTAACTGCTGTTTGCTGAGAGCTGACCACCACCAGGCTTCATGACCTTGTTCTAGGGAACCCTCACACCAGCCTCCCTCAATTGCAGTGTGTAGAAGGCACCTTGGCACACTGCCCAGACCCCTTCAGGGTGGGATACTCCTCCCTCTCCTGGGGGTGTTGAGGCTGCCAAGTCACAGGTGAGTACCTTCCCTCACTGAAGAGAGGTGTGATTTGCCCAAGGCATTGCCCTTCCACGGGCAGCTGCATCCAGCAACCAGTCAAAGCAGGGGATAAGGGCCCAAACCTCTAGCCCCAACTCAGGACAACTCTGCAAAAAACACTTAACTACCAACCCAGTGCAGTCTACTTTCTCCCTTGCCCCATCTTGCTTCTCCGTCTGTCCCTACCCCCATGGCTATTGATTCCAGAAAACCTCTTGCATGCTAATTTCCCTCCACACACTGGTATTATTATTCCCATCTTGCCCATAAGGAAATTGAGGCTCATAGATGTTAAGTGTCTTGCCCACCACCATTGCACAGCTGATGAGTGGCAGATCAGGGTCTCTGGCTGGCTGGGGCAGGGGTGAGGTTGGTGGTTAAACCCCAGGGAAGGCCAGTCCTGCTCATAGACCAGTGCTAGAACCAAGAGGGACTTATTCCATCTGCCTCTCTCTCCCCATTCCACAGATGGGGAAACTGAACTCCAAGAAGTAACAAAGTGTTTCCAGGCTCATAATGTCATTTAATGATGGCCCCAGGCATATTCCCTAGGGTTCTACATCTCAGATCAGCACAAGTGTTTCCTTTGGACAAGAGTGATGTCTCTACCTGCTTGCCCCCTTTCCAAGCGCAGCACTGCCTCCTGGGTTTGGGGAACTGGCTGGGTCAACCCTTCCCAATTTCCCAAAGCTAAAATGAAACACCTGTGGCACCCCCAGGCCTGTTTCAGAGGAACCTGAGCTGCCCACCCCTGGCATAAAGGTGATATACTAGGCTGGGCGGGGAGGCAGGCATTTGACTGGCACAGCACAGCAAACAGACAGGAAGGAAATCAATTTGAGTGTTTGATTAGTTTTAATTTTTTTTAATCCTCATCCAAGGACATGTTCATTGACTTTAAGAGAGGAAGGGGGAGGGTGGGGAGAGAGAAAGAGAGAGAGAGAGAGAGAGAGAGAAACATCCATTGGTTGCTTTCCATATGCACCCCAACCAAGGACTGAACCCACAATCTTTCAGTGTAAGGGATGATGTGCCAACCAACTGAATCACACTGGCCAGGGTAACTATTTTTTTTAATTTTTTTCTTTATTGATTTTAGAGAAAGAGGAAGGGAGAGGAAGAAAGATAGAGACATCGATTAGAGAGAACATCAATTGGCTTCCTCCTGCACAGCCCTCAATGGGGATCAGACCCACAACCTGGCTGGGCATGTGCCCTGACTGTGAATCAAACTGGCGACCTCTTGGTGCATGGGTCAGTGCTCAACCACTGAGCCACACCAACCAGGCTTTTTTTTTTAATCCTCACCGAGGACATTTTGTTCAGGTAGAGTGGAAGGGAGAGAGAGGAAGAGAGAGAGAGAGAAACATCGACATGAAAGGGACACATCGAGTGGCTGCCACCCGCACGACCAACCAGGGCCGGGGACAAACTGCAACTGAGATATGTGCCCTTAGTGGGAACTGAACCCGGGTCTCTCTGGACCGCAGGCTGATGCTCTAACCACTGAGCCAAACCATCCAGGGCCAGAAAAGTAAGATTTGACAGTGGTGTTTAATGTGGGTCCTCCCACACTCATCCAAACCCAGTAGAGGGAGCTACAACCAGCAGAACACCACACCCACAGGGAAAATTTGGCAGGCTCCAAAACCCACTGAGAAAGCCAAAGTAGTGAAACAAAGAAACAAACCCCAAATGAAAGAACAATTCGACAGAAGATGAAATAATGAAAAAGAATTGAATAAGATATCAGAGGGAGAGTTCAGAGGAACAATCATGAGGAAGCTCAACAGCGTGGGTAAAGATATAGAAGCACTGAAAACCAACCAATTGGAAATGAAGACTGACATAGCAGAAATAAAGAATACATTGGAAGGAAAAACCAGCAGAGTAAATGAGGCTGAGGATCGGATCAGTAAATTAGAAGACAGAGGTGAAAATATTGCCCAATCAGAGAACAAAAAAGAAAAAAACAATAAAAACAAAAAACAAAAAACAGGAAGACAGTCTAAGAGAACTGTGGGACAATATGAAATGTAACAATATCCGCATCATAGGAGTTCCAGAAGAAGAAAATGAGCAAGGGTTAGAGAATATATTTGAAGAAATAGTGACAGAAACTTCCCTAACTTGGTGAAGGAAAACAGCATATAAGAAGCACAGAGAGCCCCAAGTAAGTAGAACCCAAACAGGCCCACACCAAGACACATAATAATTAAAATGCCAGAAATTAAAGACAGAGAGAATTCTAAAGGCAGCAAGAGATAAGCAACAGGTTACCTACAAAGGAACCCCCATAAGGCTATCAACTGACTTATCAACAAAAACACTACAGGCCAGAAGGGAATGGCATGAAGTAATCAAGGTCATGAAAAACAAGGATCTGAATTCCAAGACTACTCTACCCAGCAAGGCTATCATTCAAAATAGAAGGTCAAATAAAGAGCTTCCCAGACAAAAAAAAAAAAAAAGGCTAAGGGAATACATTAGCACCAAACCAGCACTGCAAGAAATGTTAAAAGGACTGCTGTAATTGACAGCAGAAATAGGAAGAAAAATAGAACTACAATAAACAAAAATGGTAATAAATAAGTAGATATCAATAATAACCTTAAATATAAATGGATTGAACATTCTGATCAAAAGACACAGAGTAGCTGACTGGATAAGGAAGCATGACTCACATATATGTTGTTTACAAGAGACCCATCTCACAACAAAAGACTCACATAGGTTGAAAGTGAAGGGATGGAAAAAAATCTTCCAAGCAAACAGAAAGGATAAAAGAGCTGGGGTAGCAATACTCATATCCAATAAAATAGACTTCAAAATGAAGGCCATAACTAGAAACAAAGAAAGCCACTGCATAATATTGAAAGGATCTATCCAACAGGAAGATATAACCTTTGTAAACATATATGCACCCAAAATAGGAGCACCAAATATATTACAAAAACTTCTGGAGGATTTCAAAGGTGAAATCAACAGCAATACAATCATAGCAGGGGACTTCAACACCCCAATGTACGTCACTGGATAGATCCTCCAGACAAAAATTTAACAAGGATACAGAGACACTAAATGATGCACTAGATAAAATGGATTTAATAGATATCTAGAGAGAATTACACCCCAAAACTGCAGAATTCACATTCTTCTCAAGTGCACATGGGACATTCTCAAAGATAGACCACATATTAGGACACAAACTAAGTCTCTATAAGTTCAAGAAGATTGCAATCATATCAAACATCTTCTTAGATCACAATGGCATGAAACTAGAAATCAATTACAACAAAAACATTTAAACACATGGGGGCTAAATAGCATGTTATTAAACAATGAATGGGTCACCAAGGAGATCAAGGAAGAAATTTAAAACTTCCTGTAAAACAATGAAAATAAACACACAACAACACAAAATCTATGGGATGCAGCAGAAGCAGTCCTGACAGGAAAGTTCATAGCACTGCAGGCCTACCTCAGAAAACAAGAAAAATTTCTAATTAACTATCTAACCTCACAACTTAAAGAACTAGAAAACAAACAAAAAGAAAAACCCAGAACAAGAAGAAGGAAAGAAATAGTAAATATCAGAGCAGAAATAAACGACATATAGACTTAAAAAACAATTCAAAATATCAATGAAACAAAGAGCTGGTTCTTGGAAAAGATAAACAAGATTGCCTGGCTGGTGTGGCTCAGTGGTTAAGCAACGACCCATGCAGTTTGATTGCCAGTTAGGGCACATGCCCAGGTTGTGGGCCCAATGCCCAGTGGGGGGTATGAAGGAGAGAGCCAATCAATATTCTCGCTCATTTTTTTTCTATCTCTCTCCCTCTCACTTTCTCTCTCTCTAAAATCCATAAAGGTGGAAAATTTTTTAAAAAAGAAAAGAAACAAGATTGATGGACCCTTAGCCATATTCACCAAGAAACAAAGAGAGAGGACCTAAATAAAAAAAAATCAGAAACAAAAGAGGAGAAGTAACAACTGATACCACAGAAATACAAAGGATTGTTAACAAATACTATGAACAATTGTATGGCAACAAATTGGACAATCTAAGCAAATGGACAAATTTCTAGAAACAGATAGTCTCCCAAAATTGAACTGAGAAGAGATAGAAAACTTGAACAGACCAATAACAACTAAGGAAATTGAAGATGTAATCAAGAACCTCCCAGCAAACAAAAGCCTGGGCCTGGATGGCTTCACAGGAGTTTTACCAAACATTCAAAGAAGAACTAACACCCATTCTTCTCAAACTATACCAAAAAATTCAAGAAGGAAGATTTCCAAACCTGTTTTATGAGGCCAGCATAATTCTAATTCCAAAACCAGATAAAGACAGTACAAAGAAAGAAAACTACAGTCCAATATCCATGATAAACACAGTTGCCAAAATCTTAACAAAATATTAGCAAATCGAATCCAGCAATACATTAAAAAACTTATTCACCATAACCAAGTGGGATTCATCCCAGGGATGCAAGGATGGTTCAATATTCTCAAATCAATTAATGTAAACACCACATAAACAAAATGAAAGATAAAAACCATATGATCATATCAATAGATGCTGAAAAAACATTTGACAAAATCCAGCACCCATTTCTGATGAAAATGCTCAGCAATGTGGGAATTGAGGGATCATATCTGGATATAATAAAGTCCATATATGAAAAACCTACAGCCAACATCATACTCAAAGGGCAAAAACTAAAAGCATTCCCCTTAAGAACAGGAATAAGACAGGGATTCCTATTTTCCCTGCTCTTATTTAACATAGTACTGGAAGTCTTAGCCACAGCAATGAGACATCAAGAAACAATAAAAAGGATCCAAAATGGAAAGGAGAAAGTGAAACTGTCATTATTTGCAGATGACATGATATTGTACATAGAAAACCCTAAAGACTTCATCAAAAATCTACTATATTTAATAAACAAATTTGGCAAAGTAGCAGGATACAAAATGGATAAAAAACTTAAATGTAACTCATGAATCTATAAAGATCCCAGAAGAAAATGTAGGCAACAAAAATTCAGACATCACACACAGCAGCATTTTCACTGATATAATGCCTAAGGCAAGAGAAACAAAGGAAAAATTAATACATGGAACTACATCAAACTTAAAAGCTTCTGCACAGCACAAGAAACAGCCATCAAAATGGAAAAGGAACCCACTATATGGGAGAGCATAATTGCCAACAATACATCAGATAAGGGGTTAATTTCCAAAATATATAGAGTACACATGCAACTCAACGAAAGAAAGAAAAAGAACCCAATTAAAATATGGGCAGAGGACCTAAATAAACACCTCTCCAAAAAGGACATACAGATGGCCAAGAGACATTTGAAAAAATGCTCAACATCACTAATCATCAGAGAGATGTAAATTAAAATGATCATGAGGTATCACCTCACACTGGCCACAATGGCCGTCATCAACAAATCATCAAACAGCAAATGCTGGCGAGGATGTGGAGGAAAGGGAACTCCAGTACACTGCTGGTGGGAATGCAGACTGGTGAAGCCACTATGGAAAACAATTTGGTGTTTCCTCAAAAAGTTAAAAATTGATCTGCCATTTGACCCAATGATCCCACTTCTAGGAATATATCCTAAGAAGCCTGAAACACCAATTAGAAAGAATATATGTACCCTTATGTTCATAGCAGCACTATTTACAATTGCTAAGATCTGGAAACAGCCCAAGTGTTCGTCAATAGATGAGTGGATGAAAAAGCTGTGATACAGACCAGCTGGTGTGGCTCAGTGGTTGAGCATCAACTCATGCACCAAGAAGTTGCCAGTTCAATTCCTGGTCAGGGCACATGCACAGGTTGTGATGCAAATTCCCAGTGGGGGGCATGCAGGACGCAGCCAATCAATGTTCTCTCTCATCAATGTTTCTTTTTTTTTAACTCATCTTTATTGTTGAATGTATTACAGATGTTTCTCCCTTTTTTCCCTATTGACTCCCTCCTCCCCATTCCTGTCCCCTCCTACCTTCCCCACACTACTGTCGGTGTCCATTGGTTATGCATATATGCACAGAAGTTTTTTGGTTTACCTCATCCCACCCTCCCTTCCCCCTTCCCTTTGAGGTTCATCACTCTAACAACCAATTTGTACTTCTTAATTCCTTCATCTTTTTCACCCATCCCCCCAGCCCCCATCCATCTGGCAAGCAACAAAAAGTTCTCTGTATCTATGAGTCTGTTTCTGTTCTGCTTGCTCATTTTGTTTGTAGATTCGATTGTTGATAGATATGTATTAATTGCCATTTTATTGTTCATATTTTTGTTCTTCTTTGCCTTCAAGAAGACCCTTCAACATTTCATATAATACTGGTTTGGTGGTAATGAATTCCTTTAGCTTTTTCTTATCTGGGAAACTGTTGATATGTCCATCGATTCTAAATGACAGCTTTGTAGGATAGAGTAATCTTGGTTGTAGGTCATTGCTTTTCATCACCTTGAATATCTCTTGCCACTTCTTTCTGGCCTGCAAAGTTTCTTTTGAGAAATCAGTTGACAGTCTTATGGCAGCTCATTTGTAGGTAACAAACTGCTTTTCTCTCGCTGCATTTAAAATTCTCTCTTTGTATTTAACCTCTGGCATTTTGATGATGATATGTCTTGGTGTGAACCTCTTTGGGTTCAACTTGTTTGGGACTCTCTGTGCTTCCTGGTTTTGTGTGTTTCCTTTACCAAGCTAGGGAAGTTTTCTGTCATTATTGTTTCAAATAGGTTTTCAATTTCTTGTTCTCTCTCTTCTCCTTCAGGCACCCCTATGATGCAAATGTTAGCACACTTGAAGTTGTTCCAGAGGCTCCTTACACTATCCTCATTTTTTTGGATTCTTTTTTTTTTTTTTTTTTTTTCCTGCTTTCTTATATTCCAAATCGATAGTTTGCTTCTTGGCTTTACCTACTCTACTATTGATTCCCTGTAAATTATTCTTTATTTCAGTTAGTGCATCCTTAATTTCTGACTGGCCCTTTTTTATGTTGTTGATGTTTCCACTAAGTTTCTCAGAGGTCTCCTTAAGTTTCTTGAAGGTCTCACTAAGTCCCTTGGATGTCTCACCAAGTTCCCTGAGCAACCTTATAACCTGTGTTTTGAACTCTGCATCTGTTAGATTGCTTATTTCCCTATAGTTTAGTTCTTTTCCTGGAGTTTTATTCTTTTATTTTATTTGAAGCATGTTTCTTTGTCTCCTCATTTTGGCTGCTTCCCTGTGATTGTTTCTATGCATTAGGTAGAGTTGCTATGTCTCCTAGGCTTTGTAAGGTGGCCTATTGTTGTAGGTGTCCTGTAGGATTCAGTGGCACAGTCTCTCTGATCACCCCAGCTGGGCCCTCGAGGTGCACCCCTAGTGTGGACTGTACACCCTTCTGTTGTAATTGAGTCTTGATTGCTATTAGCATGTCAATGGGAAGGGTTTACTCAGGCTTATCAGCTGCAAGGACCGGCTGTGCCCACTGACCACTGGCCTCTGACTACCTTGAAGGATGTGGGACTAGCTGGTCCGCACCTCTGCCCCTCCTACCAGTCTGAATGTGGCTGCTTCTTTAATTTCATAGTTGTAGGACTTCCATTCAGCTCGATTTTAGGTGGTTCTGAATGATGGTTGTGTTGTTAGTTTAGTTGTAATTTTGTTTTTTGGTTTTTTTGGTATGTGCCCCTAGCGGGAACCGAACCCAAGACTCTCTGGTCCGCAGGCCAATGCTCCATCCACTGGGCCAAACTGGCCAGGGCAGTAATTTTGATGTGGTTGTGGGAGGAGGCAATATTGCATCTACCTACACCGCCATCTTTTCATCAATGTTTCTCTCTCTCTCTCTCCCCCTCTTCCTTCCTCTCTCTTCAAAGTCAATAAAGAAAAAAAAAATGTTTTAAGCTGTGGTACATATACACAATGGAACAGCTATGAGAAAGAAAGATCTCTTATCCTTTGAGACAACATGGAGGTAACTGAAGAGCATTATGCTAAGTGCAATAAGCCAATTAGAGAAAGACAAATACCACATGATCTCACCTATTTGTAGAATATAATGAACAAAATAAACTGATGGACAAAATAGACCCAGAGATATCGAAAGGAATACGGTTCAGACTGACAAACCTCAGAGGAGGGGGATGGGGGGAAGGGATAAGGTAAACCAAAGCACTTATATGCATGTATGTGTAATCAATGGCCATAGACAACAACGCTGGGGAGGGGAGGTGGTCAGGAGGAGGGTGTCTAGGGGTAAAAAGGAGAAACATCAGTAACAAAAATAAATTTAAAAAATTGCAACAAAAAAAGATTTAAAAAATGAACAATAAAATGGCAATAAATATACATCTATCAACAATTGAATCTATCATCAAAATGAACAAGCAGAACAGAAACAGACTCAGATACAGAGAGATTTTTGTTCATTCCCAGATGGGAGGAGGTTTGGGGGAATGGGTGAAAAAGGTGAAGAAATTAAGAAGTACAAATTGGGTACTTCCGGTCAAGATGGCGGCATCGGTAAACGCGGTATAGCATCCTCCCACGACCACATCAAAGTTACAACTAAACTACAGAACAATCATCATTCAAAACTGCCTGAAATCAAGCTGAATGGAAGTCCTACAACTACGGAATTAAAGCAGCAGCCACATCAAGACTGGTGCAAGGGGTGGAGGCAGACGGGCTGGTCCCACACCCACGCACGGTGGATAAATATCAGGAGGATACCTCGGCTGGGAAGGTCCTCCCTGAGGACTGAAGGGTCCCTGTCCCACACCAGGCACCTCACTCAGGGTTCCAGTGCCAGGAAGAGAAGTCCTCATACTTCTGGCTGGACAAACCAGCGGGAACTGAGGCTCAGGGAAGCTGACGCAGCTGGAGCCCCAGGCAACTCCTCTTCAAGGGCCCGTGCACAGACTTATCAGACTCACTCCCTCTAAGCTTGGAGGGGAGGCAGTTCGAGGGGCGCCAGAGACATACAGGGAAGAACTGAGCTGTTTGGCATTGGAACAAGGGCTGGAGAGACAGCTTTCTCCAGGACAAACGTGCTGTCAAAGGCCTTTGTTCCTTTGGTGAGCCCTTCCCTGGGGTGGCAGACAGTCACCATATCTGAGACTCCAGCAACCTGGCTCACACTGGTTGCCCTACCCTGGTGATTCCCTGAGGCCCCGCCCCACCCAACTTTCAGGCCCACCCAAGCTGTTGCCACTTGCTTAACCATAGGATTGGCCTGTCTTGGATCCTGCTTCAGGTATCCCTAAATTCTTTCAAACAAGCAGCATCTGGTCTCAGCTAGCCCCATACCTCTCGTTAAGTAATACACAGAAACAAACACAGGGAGGCAGCCAAAATGAGGAGACAAAGAAACAGGTCCCAAATGAAAGAACAGAACAAAACCCCAAGAAAAGAACTAAGCGAAATGGAGATAAGCAACCTAACAGATGCTGAGTTCAAAATACCGCTTATAAGGATGCTCAGTGAACTTACTGAGGGCCTCAAGAATATAAAAAAGGACCAGTCAGAAATGATGGGTGCACAGTTAGAAACGAAGGAGGCTTTAACTAAAATAAAGAATAATTTACACAGATTCAATAGTAGAGTGCATCAATCCAAGAAACAAACCATTGATTTGGAATATAAGGAAGCAAAAAATGCCCAATCAGAACAGCTAAAAGAAAAAAGAATCCAAAAAAATGAGGATAGTGTAAGGAGCCTCTGAGACAACTTCAAGCGTGCCAACATTCGCATCTTGGGGGTGCCAGAAGGAGAAGAGAGAGAACAAGAAATTGAAAACCAGTTTGAAACAATAATGGCAGAAAACTTTCCTAACTTAGTGAAGGAAACAGACATAAAAGTACAGGAAGCACAGAGAGTCCCAAATAAGATGAACCCCAAGAGGCCCACACCAAGACACATCGTCATCAAAATGCAAAAGGTTCAAGACAAAGAGAGAATCTTAAAAGCAGCAAGAGAAAGGCAGCTAGTTACCTACAAGGGAGTTCCCATAAGGCTGTCAGCTGTTTTCTCAAAAGAAACTTTGCAGGCCAGAAGGGAGTGGCAAGAAATATTCAGAGTGATGAAAACCAAGAACCTACAACCAAGATTACTCTATCCTGCAAAGCTGTCATTTAGAATCAATGGCCATATAAAGAGTTTCCCAGACAAGAAAAAGTTAAAGGAGTTCATCACCACCAAACCATTATTATATGAAATGATGAAGGGTCTTTTTGAAGAAAAAGATAAAATATATGAACAAATAAAATGGCAATGAATACATATCTATCGACAAGGGAATCTACAAACAAAATGAACAGGCAGAACAGAAACATTCTCATAGATACAGAGAACATTTTGATGGTTGCCAGATGGGAGGGGGGTTGGGGGAATGGGTGAAAGAATTAAGAAGTACAAATTCATTGCTAGCATGACAAACCTCAAAGGGAAAGGGGTTGGGGGGTGGAAAGAAATAAACCAAAGAACTTATATGCATAACCAATGGACACAGACAATAGTATGGGAAAAGGTTGGAGGGGGGCGGGACAGGGGAGGAGGGGGTTAATGGGGGAAAAATGAGGAACATCTGTAATACATACAACAATAAAGATTTAAAAAAAAAAATACAAATTAGTTGTTAGACTGAAAAACCTCAAAGGGAAGGAGGGTCAGGAAGAGATAACGCAAACAACTTATATGCATATATGCATAACCAATGGACACAGACAATAGTTTGGGGAAGACAGAAGGGGTGCAGGAGTGTGGAGGAGAGGTTCAATAGAGGGAAAAGGAGGGACATCTGTAATACATTCAACATGAAGATAAATTTTTAAAAAATTAAAAATAGCCCTGGCCGATTTGGTTCAGTGGTTAGAGCGTGGGCCCTCGGACCAGAGATTCCTGGGATCAGTTCCCTTTAAGGGCACGTACCTGGATTGCAGTTTGTCCCCGGCCCAGTTGGGGTCATGTGGGTGGCAACCACTCTATCTGTCTCTCTCACATCAATGTTTCTCTCTTTCTCTCTCTTCCTCCCTCTCTCCCTCCCACTCTATCTGAAGATAAATGCAAAAATGTCCTCAGGTGAGGATTAAATAAATAAATAAATCATTAAAAATAAAAATAAACAAGAAAGGTTTTATTCAGGTGCCACATGACCTGGGAGAATGGTGGACTTTCTTTCAAAGACCATCTCCCCTTCCTGCTCAAGCTGGCAGTTCTTATAGGGAAAGGGAGGGGAAGCTTTTTGTTCTATCCAGTTATCTTGCTACCATTCATCACACTCAGGCCCTGTTCATTTATCTTTCTGGTTTTTGGTGCACTTGGTGTAAGAACCTCCCCCTGCACCATCTTGGCCAATGGGGGACACTCCTCAACACTTCCTTACTATCGACTGTAGTGGAGAGGAGGTGCTGTAGGACTCACCATCAGGAAACCTGAAGATGCTGCAGCTCTCAGCCTGCCTTCCAATACAACACAGTGCATGTACTTCTGGGGGAACCAGTTGGAGTCCCTAGGGGACCCCTGAATCCTGGCATGCCCATGTCCTCTGTGCAGCCCCTGAGTGGTTCACCTTTCCGAATTGGCCAACCAGGCCCACACATAATTAATGGCTGCTTATGGCAACATTAGGAAATAAAAAGCAACAGGAGGTGTAGCAGTCCGGTTATTTCATCCATCACATCTCCTCTGCAGAACTGTATCTTTACATGCAATAGTAACTTCCTTCTAATTTTGTCTATTTTTGAAAGTTATAACTTGAATATCTGATTTTTTTCAGGAGGTTTGATGACAAACTTTGAGTACAGTTTGAATGTTTTGATCAGAGTGTGGGGATAGAAATCTATGCCAAATACTTTAGAATTTCTACTTCATTTGTATCTTCTCAACACCAGTGCAGGGGAAGGGTGGGGCTTTCACTAAAGGGCAGAAAGGCAGAGGCTTGTCTACAGTTGTGTGATGGTTAGTGACACAGCTAGAAATAGAACCCATGATTCTTTTCCTCTTCACTCCAGTTTTCCTCATGCCTCCTCAGCCCATCCTCCCAAATTGTAGAGGGATTATGACATATCCTCCCTTGAAGTCTCTTTGGGGCCAATTCAGATCACTCTTATATATGTGACCTTAATGAGATGCCAGAGGTGAGAGACCCCCAAGGTCCCTGGGGCCATCACAGGGCAGTCCAGGCTCTGCTTCCCCTTCCTTGGGAAGCATGATAGATCTTGAAACCAGGAAAGCTGTGCACTGGCCAGAGCACTGTCTCCATTACCTGGTGTTTGAGGCTTACAGCCACAGACAGCAGGGAGGAACTGACGATCTTACAAGACTAGAGACAGCCTTTTCCAGGTAGACAGAAAAAAATTGTTGTAAAGAAAATCATTGTTCTTTGGATCTGCTTAAAATGAGGCCCAGCCATTCTTTGGTTAATATCTTCACTGACTTGGAAGAAAGGTGAATCCCTGAAAACTTCTCTAGAATGAGTTGACCCAATAGTGTGGTTATAAAAACCTAGTCTGGCAGATTTCCCTAGAGAGCTTGTAGAGTGCAGCAGACATCCAGCAATCTGAGATGGGCTAGAGGTGATGACTAGGTCTCTGCTCTGCCACCCTTCTCCCACAGGGGAAGCTTATTGAGTCAAGATGTCATCTGATTGTCCCACAGCTCTGGCCTAATGGGTTGGCTCTTAGGCAGCCTCAAGGAGAGTCATCAGCCCACTGGCCTGGGGCTAGCCACATGCTTCCCTGGAGGAGAAAAAAGGATGCTCTTATTACCTGGGGTTTCAGCATGGTGGGGTTACCACAGTCCCCCCCCCCAATTCCTTCATACTGTCATGATCTTGAAAGAAAATACTATGCAATTTGCTTTGAGATCTTAAAAAATAATAAGTCACAGAGCAGTCAGGACACAAGTGCTCCAGCCCCCCTTGTTGTTCAGAGAACACTGAGACCCAGGGTCACATGATGAGCATGAAGCCCCTCCAATCAGCATTGGCTGCCTGCAGATCACACCCCCAAGGCCCACTGGGCGATGGGGACCCAATCTTTGCTGCCAAGGGGGGAAGCCTGAGGAGTTGGATAGGAAGAGTCTGGGTGAAAAGAGGCAGGAGGCAGGAAGTAGTAGGAATTTGCTTAGCCCAATTGTAGCTTGATCAATTGCAAGTAGGCATGTGACAGTGGGAGCGGCTGCTGGAACCACAGCTCCCCTGAGCCCCATAACTCAGCAATACGGTAATAAAGTGGGTAGGGCTGGAAAAATGCTATGAGACTCCAAAGAGTTCAGTCTCATCCCATGGATTACAACCCTATTATTGACACCCCTGGGGCTTGTTCTGTCTCCTTCAATCCCGGCTCTGGAGATGAAACCTTCCAGGGACAGAAGGAGGTGGGGGTGTAGGCTGGAGGGATACAGCCTGACCCACTCTAAAACCTGACAGAGAGGGAAGGGCAGTATGAGAGAAACTGAATCCTCCCAGGCCACACATGCCATTGATGTCTGGGGGTGACTCTTCTCCCCGAGTCCCAACTCCAGTGTCCACTGAGGACTTTGCCATGCATTGGTTATACCATGAAAGGGACAGAGGGAGGAGAAACTGGGGGCCAGGCCTGAGGGTCCTTGGGGCACAGTCTTCACCTGTCAAAAAGTTAACAGACAGCAGAGATTGTGCAATTTAGCTGTGGACACTCAGAAGACAGAAAGGGCCTTGAGGGTTTCAAAAGGAAAGAAAAGCTTTCTGGGGGAGGTGAGGCTGCAATGGCTAGAAGAGTCGGAATTCTATTCCTGAACCATTGCCACAGGTCTATTACGAACCCCATCCTCCTCCCACACATGGATCAGAGAGCATGCAAGACAATAGGTGCCCACTGTCATTACGTGTGGTGCTCTCTCCAGTATGCCCGTGCTTCCAGGAAAAAGTCAAAGTCCCATCACATTGATAATATTATTCAGCAATAAAAAGAAAAAGAATTCTGATATGTGCTACAACTTGGATGGAACTTGAAATCATTATGCTTTGTGAAATAAACCAGACACAATAGGACAAATATTGTTTGACTGCACTTTTATGCAGTACCTAGAAAAGGCAAATTCATAAAGACAGAAAGCAGAATGGTGGTTGCCAGGGGCTGGTGGCATGAGAAGAATGGGAAAAGAGGAGTTATTAATAGAAAAAAGTTCCTGTTTGAGAAAGTGAAAAAAATCTTGAAACAGAGTGGTGATGGTTACACAACATTGTGAATGTACTTAGTATGACTGAATGTACACTTAAAAATGGTTAAAATTGTAACATTCATGATACATATACTTTACTACAATAAAAAATATCCATCATGTGCTACCATGCAGGCCTCTACCACCTTCCCTGACTTCAGGAGACCATGAACCTAGATTGAGGGGAGAACCAGAAGTCTTGCTAAGTACAGGCAATGCCATGACCAGTATATATCTCACTCCCTGAATGGCCCTCTGTCCCAGCCACTGCAAACTTCTCTCTGCCTCCTGGAGGCACCATGTCCTGTCATGTCTCTGTGCCTTTGCACATGCTGTTCCCTTGACCTGAAATTCCAGCTTCCCCCTCTCTTCCTGGCTAATCAACTGGTTCTTCAACACTCTGCTGTTGTGCCACCCTTTCTATGCATTCTTTCCCACCATGCTCCCTAAACAGTTAGATCCACCTTCCTCTGGGCATCATGCCTGCATAGAGCTGCCCATGCTGACATGTGCTGAATTTTGGGGTACATAAGATGATGCCACCCTCTTGAAGCGGGGCTGGACCGAGCAACCCAAGACATCACAGCAAAGACTCCAGTGTCAATTCCTGTAGGTATTCTTAGTTAAAGCAACAACAAGAAGCCACTTCACTGCTCAGAGATAGAATGCAGGCCACTTACTTAGCATTTTCTATGTGAATGCAAGCCGTGGCTCAAAAACAGTACAGGCATTGCTATAACATTAGGGTCGAGCTCAATATTAACTTCTCAAGAGAATGCAGTGATAGTTTGGTTCACCAGCAACAGAGAAAAAAAGAAGATAAGGACTTGGAGAAAATCAAAAGAGCAACTAAGAGGTGCATCTACCCAATATCTCTATAGGGAAACTTTTAAGTGGCTACAACTAGAAGAATTTAAAACAGAATATTAACTTAGGAACTTTATGATCTATAAAAATGATAATCCACTAACCAAGATTTGCTTTTTTATTCTATTCCAGGATAGAGGATACTCAATTTACATAAATAAAAATCACACTTGATAGATACATAGATACATACATAGACATAGAAATATATGACTAAAAATACTTAGTTTTTTTAAATCCTTGTAAAAGTATGAGACTTACACACCTACACACCTATACTTCAGCAAATACAGTACTGCATCTAAGTCCCTGTTTCCTCATCGAGACTGTGAGCAGCTCGAGGGCAGCCTTTGCTTGTGGTCCCAGCCTAACAGAGTGTGCACAGAGGAAGTAAATAACTATCTGCTTTGTAATTTATCAAGTGATTCCGTGGTTTAACAGATAGCCAAAGCTGAATATCCTTTGGAAAAAAGGAACAAAAGACCTGACCACTGACAGGCTATCTTCATCTGTAAAATGCTACACACAGGAGAACTATGTCCTTGCTCATTAGTCCACAGTGGGGCAGGGGAAGGAAGGGTTCCTCCTTTGCTGAGAAGCCAGCTGCCTGGGTTCTGGGGCCCTGAATGCTGAGGCAGGAGCTGCACAGAACACTCTGTGAGCCAGGAGTAGGGCAAAGCCTGCAGTTTTGGATGATGGAATCCAAGTGACGTTTCAAGAAGAGACTGTTCACAGTGGCAATGTTAATAATGGCCAAAACAAAACAAACAAACAAAAGAAGTCAGATAATTGAAATGCCCTATGAAAGGAAAAAGGGTACATGGGTAGAGGCATTCTGTGGACAACTGGATGGCAATGAGATGGGAGAAACCACAACTCCACACATCAGTGTGGATGAATCTTAGCAACATAATGGGCTGTGAAAAAGTTCATCTCCAAAGGTCACTTATGTGTGGTGAAGGCAGAAGGGTGGGAGCAGAGAGGAGGGGGCCAATGAGGGGAAAAGGGGGACATCTGTAATACTTTCAACAATAAAGATAAATGTAAGTCCCGCAGTGTGGCTCAGTGGTTGAGCATCAACCCATGCACCAAGAGGTCGCCAGTTTGATTCCCGGTCAGGGCATATGCCCAGGTTGTGGGCCCGATACCCAGTGGGGGGCTTGCAGGAGGCAGCCAGTTGTTGTTCTCTCTCATCAATGTTTCTATCCCTCTCACGTCCTCTCTCTCTAAAATCAATAAAGGAAAAAAAATTATTTTTAAAAGATAAATTTAAAAGAAAAAAGATCTCTTATAACATGATGCCCTGTCTATAAAGTTCACCAACAACTAAAATAAAAAACACTATTGGGGGGAGGATTGGGAGGAGCATGTCAATGTGGGGAAAAGGAGAAACATTTGTAACAAAAATAAATGAATGAAAAATGAAAAAAAAAGAAAAGAAAACACCATTTTGGCCTCTACAAATACATGGTTGTGGTAGCATCACCCAAGCTCAGCAACACCTCTGGCTCCTCATTTTTCCTAAGTACACACCTCCCTGAAACTAGGGAAAGACGAGGTCAATGAAATGTCACCGAAGTACTCAGTGTTACTGTGGGGCAGGAACGTCTAAGAACTGGTACTGAGTTCTTATTTTCCTCCCCTGCTGAAGCAAGCCCCAGATCTTAGTGTTGAATAGCAGCATCGTAAGACAACCCACTGCACCCTGTCCAGCCTGTGTCTGCAGTAGGCAGAGGCCGCCGACCTGCACTGGTCATGTAGCAGGAGTGAGAAATAAACCTGTTTTGGGCTGAGCCACTGAGATTAGTGGTTATTTGTTACTGTAGCATCTAAGTAATTTATCCTGCCTGATGTAGTAATAAAATTTTATTTTAAAAGGCAAGAGAATAATAAACACAAAATTCAGTAATTACCTTTGAGGGGGAGTTACAGGATATCGTAAGGGAGGAGCAAAAGATGGATGAAAATATTGTTAAGGCTCTAGATCTTGCACTGAATTCTGAATTCTGACATATTCACCATGTCATTATAAACAAAAAATATATCATTGTAAACAAATTACATAATTAATTAAAGTGGCCCTATAGGGACCAAAAATTAGAGTGTGTTATTAAGTAGGGCTCATGATTTACCCAGTTTTGTGTAACTGAAGTCCATTTAAAAAGAAAAAAAAAAACAAGAAAAGGGAGTGTTGTTCTGATATGAGCTGGAAACCCAGCCTCTGTACCTGCCCAAGAGGTACTGCTATCTCACCTTGCAGGCAAGGGACACACACAAAAGTGTGTAGGGGAGGGCAGGGCATGAGCTCAAAAGTGTGGGGTTTGTTTTTTATTTATTTTATTTTAATTAATTAATTAATTAATTAATTTTTATTACAGATGTTTCTCCTTTTCCCCCCACTGATTCCCTCTCCCTCTCCCCGCCCTGTCCACAGCTTTGTTGTCCATGTCCATTGTTCATGCATACATGCATATAAGTTCTGTGGTTTATCTCTCCCCCACCATCCCCTCTTCTGGGGATTGTCAGTCTGTACCACTCTGGGACTACCCCATTCCTCAGACTGTTATGTTCATTATATTCCACAAATAAGTGAGATCATATGAAACTTGTCTTTCTCTGTTTGGCTTGTTCCGCTTAGGATAATACTTTCCAGGTCCCTCCATGTTGTCTCGAAGGATAAGAGATCTTTCTTTCTTACAACTGCATAGTACTCCATTGTGTATATGTACCACCGCTTTTTTATCCATTCGTCTACTGACAGACATTTGGGCTGTTTCCAGATCTTAGCTATTGTAAATAGTGATGCTACAAACATGGGGGTACATATATTCTTTCTGATTGGTGTTTCAGGCTTCTTAGGGTATATTCCTAGAAGTGGGATCACTGGGTCAAATGGCAGTTCAATTTCTAATTTTTTGAGGTAACACCATATTGTTTTCCATAGTGGCTGCACCAGTCTGCATTCCCGCCAACAGTATACTAGAGTCCCCTTTTCTCCACACCCTCGCCAACACTTGTTTGATGATTTGTTGATGGCGGCCATTCTGACAGGTGTGAGGTGATACCTCATTGTTGTTTTAATTTGCATCTCTCTGATGATTAGTGATGTTGAGCATTTCTTCATATGTTTCTTAGCCATCTGTATGTCCTGTTTGGAGAGGTGTTGTTTGTTTTTTAATTATCTGAGATCCAGGGCCTGAGATTCCATTCCCAACAGCCCCTCCTCCAGCCACTCCCCAAAAACTGTCACTGGAGCCAGTGGGTTGGGGAGGCAGAACACAGGACATCACAGCACCTTTGTTCTTGGCAGTTTGTCAATCTTGCTCCCAAAGCCTCGTTTCAGTAAATTTGCATGAGGTGTTTCATCCCAGTAACCTCCTCTCCTTTGCCCCCAACCCACAGGAACTGCAGGCCCCTGGACTATATTTACCTAATCCCCCTTTGATGATGTCATTATTTACCAGGAAGAATTCTGCTTTTTCTGTACCCAGGGCATCATGAGTCTTACATTACTTTTTTGTACCTCAACCTTGATGCTAAAAATCATTGCATTCAATGAAAAACCATTGGGGAGTTTTAAGGAAGAGAGTCTTGGTGGGATTTGCAACTTGAAAGCTTCTCTGGTTACCAGTGAGGGACAAGGGTGGGGAGGCAGGGGGACCACTAAGGCAACAAATTATGGCATCCAAACTGAGATGGGGGAAGAGGAGAGGTTTAGGAAGCCCCTTGGCAGACCAAGAGCCACTTGGAAAATGGAATCAAGAGCCTGGCAATGAGTCAGAGGGGCAAAGCCTGAGTCTACAGTCTCTGGGGAAGAAACAGGAACAGGTCTGCCACACCATCCCAGGCACCAAAGCTCACAGGTAAGGCTTCCATCATCCCTGCCAACACTGCTCAGGGAGCTCAGGGTCGAGTGTGGAGGAGAGGAATGTTAGGGGAAATGGCTGCAAGTGGCCTCTGAAGGAGCCTGGGCCCAGAGGAGGGGGTGAGGAGGGGAATAGCCATTTATCTTTGGACTTTTAAAACTATTTGCAGCCCTGGCCGGTTTGGCTCAGCTGTTAGAGCGTCGGCCCTCAGACTGAAGAATTATGGGTTCAATTTCCAGTCAAGCGCATGTACCTGGGTTGCAGGTTCAATCCTCAGCTCTGATTGGGGTCATGTGGGAGGCAACCAATCAAGGTGTCTTTCTTACATCGATGTTTCTCTTTCTCTCTCCCTCCCTCTCTTCCACTCTATCTAAAACTCAATAGAAAAATAGAAAAATATTGGGATTAATAACAACAACAACCAAAAATAAACCTGTTTGCATATATCAATTTGACTCCAAATTTTCAATAATAACAACAAAAAAGCACATTAGAGTCAGAGTGCCTCAGTCGTGTCTTCTTACACACAGTGAACTTCAGGGAGTTGATATGAAAATTGTGCACTGAGATGGGTATGTAAGTGTAAGTTTTTTCTGAAAAGGGATCTAAAAGTTATTGAATTCTCAAAGCCTGTGACCAGGTAATAATGAACATTTATATAATGCTACACTTCAGGCTTTTCACTCATTTAATTATATCATATATACTCATTTAATCCTCACAACAACCCTATAAGAGATATTCTATTGTCCTCCCCACTTTACAGATGTAGGGACTGAAGCACAGGGAGATTGAGTAAGTGGCTGACACTCACTCATTTAGTGAGATTAGAGTCCCCAGAGTGTCAACTACTAACCTGGACCTGGTCTGGTCCAATACTGAATTTTCCCAAAGAGATAAGTGAGCCCCTTTCCTCCCCCCTGCCACCAGCACCAAAGGCTACATTCCAGATTTTGTAGGCAGACGGTGCTGGTCAGTGGACCTCCGTGCGCCCAGCCCTTCTGATGCCTCTCACCTCAGGAGTAATAGGAAATGTGCCCCCTCACTGTCTTTCCTACCCAGGGCAGAGAAGGTGGTTTTGTGCCAGGGACATCTCAGAAGCAATCATAAGAGAGGGAAGCCTTCCCACCCACCAGCACTCAACTTCCTCAAAAACCAGGCCAGCAGGAGACCTTTAGGGAACTGTGGCAGAGGCAGGGCTGGGCTGCCTCAGGAGGAAGTGAGGGCATGTGAGCAGAGGCTGGATCCCCAGTCACCTGAGAGGGACCTGGACCAACAGTCATGCCCAGGTTTCAGATCTCCCTCTGCAGGACTCCAGCCTGGTGACACTTACACGACATCACAATAGGGTGTGCAAAGAAGTCTTGCCAGCTCTAGACATTGATTTCATGGAGGCCCAGAGAGGGACAAAGGCTTGTTCAAGGTGCCACAGCATCTTGAGCTGCACTAGGGGAAGGGGAAGCCCCAAGGCCTGAATGCAGGGGGAGAGAGACGAATTTGGAGGAGGGGCTGGTACTTTGAGCAGAAGGATCAGGGGGGCTTCCTGGAGGACAGAGGAATCTTCAAGGGAGGGAGGGTTTGAACAGGCTGAGAACAAGGATGTGTTCAGACAAAGCAGGAGATGGCTGGAGTCAGGCATCCTGATGGAGGATCTTGGAGGGGACTTTGGGCCAGAGTCCAGAGAGCTGGCATGTCCTGCTGAGCAGAAAGACACCCCCTGTGGACTCCCTTAGCCCACCTGGGACAGAAGCCTTTCCTGGTGCCCCATCTCAGCCTGACATGGGTAATTTCTCAGTTATCCTTACAATATGGAAGTAGGGGGAGACAGGTCTGGGAATCCCCCACCCACCCTCAGAATGGGGCCCTCAAGTCAACTCTGTCTCCCCCACAATCTTCTCAAGATAGGCTCATGTCCCTCATCAGCCCCACCCCACACAGCAAGTCCTACCAAGTAGAACCCACACAGGAGGGGTTGCCCTAGCTGCCCCCAAGCCAGACTTTCCCAGTGCACAGAGCAAGAGCAGAGTGGACTTTTTGGACACTTTTGACAGTCCAATATGGAGTCACTGTCAGTCATGGCAGTTGTGTCAAGTGCTATGTCAAGATAGGTAATGGGTGTAACTGGAACACCCTTAGGAGGGGTCCAGAATGCCCCAAACCAAAGTCTGGACAGTTGGATAAGGATTCCATTTAGATACCAATATGAGTGGGACCTCTACTTCTTCTGGACTATAAGCACGCAGAGCTCCAACCACCCAATGCTTAAGCTTGGCTGTACCATGTGTCACGCTCAGAACCCTACCAGACTTTCACTGCACCGGATTCATGCCCTCACTGTAGCCAGCTAGCTTGAGACTGACACTCACCTCTTTAACCTTTGGACACTGCCAGTGACTGGGACTTCATGTAAGCTCCCTCTGTGTGTGTGTACCCTACGTGTGACTCTATTGGCTTTGGGGAGGTCTCCCTAATAAATAAACCTGGCATTGTGAAAAGACACAAATTTGTGTGAGTGACTCCTTTGGGGGAGGTTCCCTCGCTCACAGCAATTGGGGTGACTCCATATTGGATTGTCAAAAGTCTCCAAAAAGTCCACTTAGGTTCTAGCGTCAGCCCAGAAGCAGGCTATTGTTAGCAGGCTCTCCAAAGCAGCATACTGGTTTAGAAATGCCAGTGTGGTTGGTCCCAACACTTTTCTCAGCTTTTAGCTCTTGCAAGGAGTAATTCTCACACCCAGCATTCTCCGATTACCAGGGTGACCTGAGCAGCTGCCTCAAGTCTCCTCATCTACTGAGACCACTGGCAGTGACATGAGAGGAAACCATGAGCAGCCCCCCCCCCACCTCTCTACAGCCCTGTCACCTCATTCTTCTAGAGAGCCAGGGGTCAGAGGGTAAGGTAGATGGTGAACTTCCTTGACTTGATTTGCATAATGTACCTGGTGCTTCATGGGTTGTGAGGAACATTCTGGAAACTCCACCTACCTCAGTCCATAGCAGAAGTTAACATCCATGAGAGGGGTGGGTCAAGTATAGGTCACTTCAGTGAACTCTATTGAGAAGAGCTGCACACTCCCGTTGACGGGTCAGAAACACAAATGCTTTCAGGGGGTTCAGCAGGCACCAGGAGTACAATGATCTGTTTTGCATGTAAATTCCACAGAGGGATATATGTATGCAGCATGTTAATAGGGCTTTTAGTTTTATAGAGAACTTTAAAATTCAAAAATCTGTTGTGGAATCTCCCAGATTTTAAATGTTGGCAAGCAGGTCAGATTTTTTTTTATCCTCACCTGAGGACCTTTTTTTTTGCATTTATCTTCAGATAGAGCAGGAGGGAGAGAAGGGGGAAGATAAAGAAGCATCGATGTGGGAGAGACACATCGAGTGGCTGCCACCCACACAATCCCAACCAGGGCCGGGGACAAACTGCAACCAAGGTACGTGCCCTTAGCGGGAACCGAACCCGGGACTCTCTGGTCCACGAGCAGACGCTCTAACCACTGAGCCAAACTGGCCTGGACCAGGTCAGATTTTAAAAGAATTTGTGTAGTTTCAACAAAACACATCCAGAAACCATGCTTGATCTAGGAGATGGGAACGAGTGCTAACAATGGGTCGTCCCAGCCTTCCAGTGCCTGCTCTGCCACATTTCAAGATGTGCTGCCATGGGAAGGCCCTCTAGGGACAGGGGGAGCTGGCCTTAAGACCCCAGATCCCGCCCTGGTCGGTTTGGCTCAGCAGTTAGAGTGTCGGTTTGCGGACCAGAGAATCCCGGTTCGGTTCCCGCTAAGGGCACGTACCTCGGTTGCAGTTTGTCCCCGGCCCTGGTTGGAATTGTGTGGGTGGCAGCCAGTCAATGTGTCTCTCTCACATCGATGCTTCTCTCTCTTCCCCCCTTCTCTCCCTCCTGCTCTATCTGAAGATAAATGCAAAAATGTCCTCGGATAAGGATTAAAAAAAAAAACCCAGATCCCAGAGGACAGGGCACTACGCTTTAGGGCCCATCCAGCACTTTCCAAACAGTGGTCCAGGGAAACTAGTTGCTAGAGCTATTCGTAGATGTCCTTATTCGCAAACTCTCTGGGAGTCTCTGGGTTAAATAAAGCAAAATAGATTTCTTTACCAGAGGACTTGTCTCAGCCTTTAACATGTAACAAAATGTCTTGTGAATTTCCAGGAGGTGGAACATATGCAGTGCTTCTGTTATAACTCAGTGCCATTGACCCAAACTCCCAGAGGCCTTCACGACAACCAAAGGGGTTGTCAGTTTACTCATTTACTGAAGAACATTCTTCACTAACTAATCCCTAAGTAATCGCTAACCCTGGGGTAATAACTAACCCTTGAGTAATCTTGGGCAGCGCCAGAGATAATCTATTGAAAACATCTTGACCTTTGAGATGTCTGGGAAACTGAGTAACAGGTAATTAACTAACTGCTAAATTCCGCTTCTGTAACATGCTTGCTTACACGTAGCAACCCCCTTACAAAATCCTATAAAAAGGAGCCATTTTAGCTCTCCGGGGCCGCAGTTATTCCTGTGTGGGACATACTGCAGGTGCCTGCGGACTTAGCTTAATAAACTCCTTTTGTTAAACCCCATCTCGGCATCTGAGTTTGGTCAATCTCCTGGGTTACAACACTTCTCCAAAGAGTTCCATATGAAACCCATTTTCAGGGCATATCCATTAACTCTGAAGAGACATTACTACTGTTCCACTTAATGTGGTTCTGGAAGTGTGGCTCACCACGCTAACCTACCCATTCCACAGGCTCAACATCTCAGGGTGGCTAGAGCACAAGAATTGGGGCAGGAGAGGGGTGAAAGAGAGGCAGGGACTGGCAGGTGCTGGTCAAGATCATGGCTTCATTCAGAGAGCAGTGGGAGCTATTGAAGGGTTTTAGGCCAGAAGGGACATGAGAGCAAAGAGCTCATTGCGTGGAGAGCAGACTGAAGGAGAGCAACCAGGCCAGTTAGGGAAGCTGGTACAGAGTGGACGGGAGGTGAAAGGAATTGTCAAGACTAGGTGGCTAGAAGGCTGTGGGGGTGCCGGGAAGTGAGGAGGTAAGAATGAGACCAGGCAATGGGCTAGATGGGAAGAGCCCAGACGGAGGCTTTGAGTCCCTGGGGGAAGGGAGGGTCATGAGACCAGGCTGGGGATTAGTCCCCTCCATGTTCCCTGCCCCACTAACCATCTTGTCAGGGAGCTGGGCTCAGGTAAACTTTAGCCACCTGGGGTTCCCATGGCAACTGTGGAGCAATGTAGTGGAGTACCTGGGCAAGCAGGAAGAGAAAAGGCTGGTTGAAGAGGGAGCTGCTGGCCTGATCAGTGCACTGTAGGCCCAAGGTGCTCAGAACCTGGCCACCCCTTCTCCCAGTGGCAAAGGGATGGCTAGAAGAGAGACAGCCAAGGCTTCTTCCCCCCAGGCTCCTGCTCTCAGAGCCAGGTTATGAAGGTGGTCCAAGGAACCCCAATTTCACTCTGGATCGAAGCCTGTGTCCATCGTCTTTTAGCAGCCCTTGTCACTACCTCTGAGAGAAAAGGTGGAGGCAATTCTCGTGACTATCTCTCCTGCTTCCCCCACAACCATAAGGCTAATTTTAGCCCTGACATCAGGAGGCAGTCAGGGAAGCTGGGTTGGATAAGGCTGTGTATCTGTCCAGCTCTGAATGCAGTTGGGGAGCCCAACAGGAGAGCCAGAGGGCTGTTTGTCCTACCCCCAGACAAACAGAGCAGCTCAGCCAAATGGGCCCTCTGACACTGCCACAACCACCCACCTTCCTCTGGGCCTTTCTGCTCTCACTGGGACTCCCCTCCCTGCTCAGTATCCACCCTCCTTGGGACCCCACTTCCTGCCAAACAAGAAGCAAACCCTTGCCTAGGCAGAGTGGCTCAGTTGGTTGAGCATTGTCTTGTGCACCACAGTGTTGCTGGTTTGATTCCTGGTCAGGAAACATACCTGGGTTGTGAGTTCAGTCCCCGATCAGGGCATATACAGAAGGCAACTAATAGATATTTCTTCCTCACATCTTTCTCTCTCTCTCTCTCTCTCTCTCTCTCTCTCTCTCTCTCTCCCTCCCCCCCCCCCCCCCCCCCCCCGCCCCAAGCATGTCCTCGGGTGAAGATTTAAACAAATAAAAAAGAAAGAAAAAGAAACAAACCCTTAGCCAGACATTTGCCCTCCAGAAGCCAGCCCTGCCCCCCTTTTGATTAACTTCCGCCACTCTGGGCTCTCTCACCAACCAACTTAGGTGGGTTAGTACTCAGCTCCTCCTCCCCTGTACAGAGCCACTATTCCTGATGTACAATCTATGACTACACAGAGGGGATATTTCCAGCAACTCAGAACCACATGCTAAAATCCTACCTCAAGGCTTAGATCAAATATCAGCCCCTCCATGAAACACTCCTAACCCCTCAGTCAGAGCTAAATTCTCTCTCCTCTGTGCATCCCAAGCTTCTGATATTCTTGTATTGTCCATGTATGGACACACTGTCACCCACATGGGACTCTAACTTGAGAGCAGGAACTCAGTCTTGTTCATCTGTTTCCCCCTAAGCCCAGCATGGTGTTTGGTATACAGTGGGCATTGCTGGGGGCTAGGTGGAGGGGATAGGGTGAGTACAGTTTCTCAGCCACTAATGGCCCCCAGCCCCAATTCCCACCCTGCTTTAAAAAAGACAACCCTGAGGGAAGAGAGTTCTAGTCAAGATGGTGAAGTAGATAAACACCATGCTTGCCTCCTCCCATGACCACAGCAAAATTATAACTAAATTATAGAACAAGCAACCTGGATAATCATCTGAAGACTAGCTGAACAGAGAAGTCTTATTACTAAGGATGTAAAGAAGAAGCTACCTCAAGACTGCTAGGAGGGGCAGAGATGCAAAGCAGGCTGGTCCAACCACGTGTGGCAGTTGAGAATCAAAGGGATATCTCATCTATGGAGGCCACCCTTGAGGAGTGAAAGGTCCCAGCCCCACACTGGGATCCCCAGCCTGCAGCACCAGTGCCAGGAAGAGGAGACCCCACAACATGTGGCTGTGAAAATCAGCAGGGACTCTGTCCATCCTGGTGAGACACAGGGCAACTGGAGTCCTAAGCATCCTCTTAAAGGGCTTGCACACAGACTCACTCATTCACAGGCACTCACCCTGGGCTCTGGCAGAGGGATAGCAGTTTGGAGGTGCCAGAGACACACAGGAAGAAACTGAGTTCTGCAGCTTCAGGGTAGGGATGGAAGGAAAACTGCCAGGTCCCTGTGTTGAGCCTTCCTCCTGCACAGCCAGGAGGTAAGCACCATCTTTGCTGCGTTGTACCCTACCCCCAAACTGCCATATCTGAATCTACATCAGCCTGGTGAACACCATTTGCACCACCCTGGTGACTCCCTGAGACCCCGCTTCTCCCACTCTGTGTACCACCCAAGGCGCTTTCTGTGTCTGAGACTTATAGGCAGCTGGCAGGCCAAGGCAGGTCTCAGGGGCCCTGTACTGGTAGCAGTTGACCTTGGTTCACAGCAGAGTGGCTTCTCCCACATGCCTCCTGCCCAGCACAGGCAGGTACCAACCTCAGATAGCTTTGTAGCTCCTACCAGGAAGCACCAGGCCAGTCACAGGCAGTGGCTGACCATGGCCTGCACCGGAGCCCCTCCCAAGAGGCTCCAGGATCAACACACACAGTGGCCAGCTTTGGAGCACAACAGAGCACCACCTGATTGGCTCCACAAGCAGCAAACCCAAAGGGTGGTCTCAGTAGGCACCAGAGCCCACTGGGGCAAATTTTTCTCCATTGGGTCAGCCCACGCATGTCAGCTCATATACACTGTGGTCATGGCCGATACTCATAGCCATTCAGCCTGAGGGTCAAACTCACCCACTGATGTGCCAACAGCAATCAAAGCTCAATTACAACAGGAGAGCACATACAATGCACACAAAGTATACTCCTGGAGCACCTGGCTCAGGTCATCATGGAAACTGCACCACTGGACCCCTCAAGACACCTACTAGATTAGGCCACTCTGCCAAGACTGGAAGACATAACAGCTCTGCCTAATATATAGAAGCAAACACAGAGAGGCAGCCAAGATGAGGAGACAAACATATCCCAAATGAAAGAACAGGAAAAATCTCCAGAAACATAACTAAATGAAATGGAGGCAAGCAATCTATCAGATACAGAGTTCAAAACACTGGTTCTAAGGATGCTCAAGGAACTTAGTGAGGACTTTAACAAAGAGATAGTAAGCATTAACAGGACATAGAAATAATATTTTTTTTAAAATAAGAAAATTTCAGTCAAGATGGCAGTGTAGGTAAATGCCATACTTGGAACCTCCCACAACCATATCAAAATTACAACTGAACTACAAAACAACCATCATTCAGAACCACCTGAACACCTGAATTCTAGCTGAACAGAAGTCCTACAACTAAGGATATAAAGAGGCAGCCACAACGAGACTGACAGAAGGGGTGGAGATTTAGAATGGGCTGGTCTAACACCCACGTGTGGCAGATAAAAATCAAGAGGGATATCTCAGCTAAATCAAGAGGGATATCTCAGCTGTGAAGGTCTCTCCTAGAAGTGAGGGGTCCCGGCCCCATACCAAGACTCAAGCCCAGGGTTCCAGTGCCAGAAAAGAAGTCCCTGTAACTTCTGGCTGTAAAAACCAGTGGGGATTGTGACTGAATGAGATGGAGGGCAGCTAGAGTCCCAGCATTCCTCTTAAAAGGCCCATGTACAAACTTACTCGGACTCAATTGCTCCAAGATCCAGCACTGGGGCAGCAGCTCAGAAGGCACCAGGAACATACAAGGAGGAACTGAGTTGTCTGGCATTGAGGTGAGAGCTGGAGGGGCAGCTTTCCCCCAAACAGAAGTGCTGGCAGAGGTCATTGTTCCTTTTCTGTTTTTTTTAATCCTAACCCGAGGATACGTTTTCTATTTATCTTCAGATAGAGAGAGAGAAACAACAAAGTGAGAGGGACACATCGACTGGCTACCTTCATACAACCCCGACCAGGGCCGGGAATAAACCGCAACCAAAGTACATGCCCTTGACCTGAATCGAACCCACGACTCATTTTGGTCTGTGGGCTGATGCTCTAACCACTGAGCCAAACCAGCCAGGGCCATTGTTCCTTTTCAAAGCCCACCTCCCACAGAGCCAGCAAGCAGGTACGATATCTCATTCTCCATCAATCTGGCTAACCCTGTTTGTCCCGCACTGGTCATTCCCTAAGACTCTGCCCCACCCAACTTACAGGCCCACCCAAGCCAGCCATTTCCAGTGGTTTTTCCATAAAATCTCTCAAACAAGGAGCATCTGGACTTTGTGTACCCTGTACCTCTTGCATAGTGACCCCAGGCCTGGCACTAGTGGCAGCTGGCCTTGGTTCATAGCTTGGCCTCTCCTGAGCACCTCCAAGCCCAGCATAGGTAGCAGCCATCTGCAGATCAGTCTGTAGCTCATGCCAGGTGGTCCCAGGCAGGGCATAGGTTGTGGCTGACCTTACATCTCCCAGGAGGCCCCAGAGCTGGCCCTGTGGTCAACTTCAGACCACGTCAGATTACAACCCTACCACCTCCACAAGTGACACTCTCAAGGGGCAGGCTCGGCAAGCACCAAAGCCCACTGAAATGTGGAGACAAAGAAACAGGTCACAAATGAAATAACAGGACACATATCCAGAAAAAGAACTAAATGAAATGGAGACAAATTTCAAAACAATGGTTATAAGGATGTTCAAGGTACTTAACGTGAACTTCAAGGAACTTAGTAAGAACTTCAATAGCATGAAAAGGACATAGAAACCACAAAAAAGATTCAGACAAAAATGAAGGATACTGCCTGGTTGGTGTGGCTCAGTGGTTGAGTGTCGACCCATGCACCAAGAGGTTGCCTGTTTGATTCCCGGTCTGGATTGTGGGCCAAATCCCCAGTAGGGGGCATGCAGGAGGCAGCCAAGTGAGTTCTCTCTTCTCTCTCTCTCTCTCTCTCTCTCTCTCTCTCTCTCTCTCTCCTCCCTTCCTTTCTCTCTAAAATCAATAAAGAAAAAAAATTTAAAAGAAATGAAGGATACATTAACCAAAATGAAGAATAAATTACAGGGAATCAGCAGTAGAGTAGATGAAGCAGAGAATCTAATCAGCGATTTGGAATATAGAAGAAAATACCCAATCAGAATAGCAAAAAAGAAAAAAAGAATCCAAAAAAATGAGGATAGTGTAAGGAGCCTCTGGGACAATTTCAAGAGTACTAACATTGGCATCATGGGGGTGCTGCAAGGAGAAGAGGGAGAGCAAAAAACTGAAAACCTATTTGAAAAAATAAAAGACACATACACACAGACTGAGAGTAAAGAGATGAAAAAAAATATTTCAGACAATTGAAAATGAAAAAAAAAAAAAAAGCTGGGATAGCAATATTTATAGCAGACAAAATAGACTTTAAAACAAAGGCTGTAATAAAAAACAAAGAAGAAAATTTTATAATGATAAAGGGATCAATCAAACAAGAGGGTATAACCCTTGTAAACATGTATGTACCCAACATAGGAGCACCTAAATATATGGAGCAAATATTGATGAACATAGAGGGAGAGATTGAAAGTAATACAGTTATAGTAGGGGATTTTAATACCTCCATTGTCATCAATGCATAGATCTTGAAGACAGAAAAATCAACAAGAAAACTGTGGCTTTATATGATACATTATACCAGAGGGATTTAACGGATATTTATTTATTTATTTATTTATTTATTTAATTTTAATCCTCACCTGAGGATACTTTTCCATCTATCTTCAGATAGAGTGGGAGGGAAAGAGAGAGAGAGAAACATCAATGTGAGGGAGACACATTGATTGGTTGTCTCCCACAAGATCCCAAGCAGGGCTGGGGACCAACTGCAACCAAAGCATGCTCCCCTGGCTGGAATCAAACCTGCAACTCTTTGGTCCGCAGGCTGATACTCTTACCGCTGAGCCAAACCGACCATAGTTTAATGGATATTTTTAAAACATTTTACCCCAAAGCAGCAGAATATACATTATTTTCAAGTGCACATGAAACATTTTACAGTATAGACCACATGTTAAGCCACAAAACAAGTCTTAATAAATTTAAGAATATTTAAATCAACAAGCATCTTCTTTAACCACAATAGTATGAAACTAGAAACCAATTATAAGAAAAAAAACTTAAGAACACACAAACACATGGAGGCTAAATAATGTGGTTTTGTTTGTTTGTTTGTTTGTTTATTTGTTTTTGGTACGTGCCCCTAGCGGGAACCGAACCTGGGACTCTCTGGTCCACAGGCCAACGCTCCAACCGCTGAGCCAAACTGGCCAGGGCAAGGCTAAATAATGTTTTTAAATAATGAATGGATTAACAATGAGACCAAGGATAAAATAAAAAGAAAATAAAAACACAATGACCCAAAATCTATGGGACACAGCAAAAGCAGTCCTAAGAGGAAAATTCATAGCAATACAGGCCTGCCTCAAGAAATAAGAAAAATTTGGTTATTGCTTTTGTTTGGGGGTTTTGTTGTTGTTTTCAATTTTTTAAATGTTTTTGTTGATTTTGGGGAGAGAGAGATAGAAACATCAGTGTGAGAGAGAAACACCGATCACTGTCTCCCACATGCCCCCCTCCCACTGGGGATTGAGCCCACAACCTGGGCATGTGCCCTGACTGGGAATCAAACCAGGACCTCTCAGTCCATGGGATGATGCTCAATCCACTGAGCCACACCAGCTGGGCTGTTGTTACTTTTTAAATCAGTGGCAGAAAGCTGCTGCAGAGCCTTATGATCACTGTCTGCAGTGAGCACACACCATGTCTGTGGGCCTAGACATGGTATGGCAGCTCTCCCAGGAGCAATGCATCACCCTGCATTAGGGCACTAAAATTATGGCATCATTTGGCATTGACAGCATTTTATATCAGCATGACATGTATCCTTCTGAAACCTTTACTGGAGTGCAGAAATATGGACTCACTTTGCTTGTAACTACTGACTCTGAACTCATGAAATACCTAAATAATGTGGTGGGACAATTAAAAGATTGGTTAGACAAGTATTTGGTTCAGAAAGTGGTGATAGTTATCTGAAATATTTAAAGTGATGAGGTCCTTGGAAGATGGCAATTGGATATTGAGTATGACGAGACTGCCAGAAATGACAGTACACTCAGAGAAAAGTCTCTGAAATTTATCCAAGATGAAAACTGTTCAGTGATCAGACAGATCACAGCTACAGTAACATTTCTGCCACATTTGGAAATTTCTTGTTCATTTGATCTACTGATTTATACAAACATATGGTTGTACCTGAAAAGTTGGAAGAATCAAGACCACTGTTCATTAACAGTTCTTAGCAAGTCCATCTGTGTTTCTTCACTACTACAACCCACAAAGTGAACAGCATGGTGGCCTATGGACTCCCTGGCCATGATTGAAGATGAAACAAGAACAATAATGGAATTCTCAAATGTGTGTTTCCTGAAACTAAATCAACTATAGTTCATGTTCTATTTCATTGGTTAATTTTTAAATGGGGAAAACAACTTTACTGAACTGTGCATAACTGTACCATTTTTGGTACCTGTTTGGCTTTCTATAGGGTTGACATAATTCTTTGCACACTATACAAAAAAGAACTATCAGACTACATGAGCACTGTAATGTCAATTCCTTTGAAGGTGGAAATTGTAGATGGAAAAATTATTGCTATAAAGCTAAATGCCTTCCTAAATCAGAATTTTGGTCAAGTAGCTTGATTCAGAATATAGGCAAATATGAAATACAGCAAAAGAAGTCTGAAGGACTTTCGGTCAAGATGGCAGCATAGGTAAACGCGGTATTGTGTCCTCCCACAACCACATCAAAGTTACAACTAAACTACAGAACAATCATCATTCAAAACCACCTGAAATCAAGCTGAATGGAGAGCCTACAACTATAAAATTAAAGAAGCAGCGACATCAAGACTGGTACGAGGGGCAGAGGCAGATAAGCTGGTCCCACACCGATGTGTGGCGGATAAAAATCAGGAGGGTACCTTGGCTGGGAAGGTCCTCTCTGAGGACTGAGAGGTCCCGATCCAAAACCAGGTGCCCCATTCAGGGTTCCAGTGCCAGGAAGAGAAGTCTCCATAACTTCTGGCTGGAAAACCAGCGGGAACTGAGGCTCAGGGAGGCTGATGCAACAAGAACCCTGGGCAGCTCCTTAAAGGGCCCACACACAAACTTATCGGACTCACTCCCTCTAAACTTGGAGGGGAGGCAGCTCCAGGGGTGCCAGAGACATACAGGGAAGAACTGAGCTATTTGGCTTTGGAGAGAGGGCTGGAGAGGGGGCTTTCTCCAGGACAAACGTGCTGTCAGAGGCCTTTGTTCCTTTGGTGAGCCCTTTCCTAGGGCAGCAGGCAAACACCCTGATGATTCTCTGAGGCCCCATCCCACCCAGCTTTCAGGCCCACCCAAGCTGTTGCCAGTTGCTTAACCATAGGATTGGACTGTCTTGGATCCTGCTTCAGGTTTTCCTAAATACATTTTTTTAATTAATTTTATTTTTGTTACAGATATGTCTACTTTTTCGCCCACTGAATCCCCCTCTCCCCCTCCCTCCCCACCCTGTCCATAGCTTTGTTGTCCATGTCCATTGTTCATGCATACATGCATATAAGTTCTGTGGTTTATCTCTCCCCCACCACCCCCTCTTCTGAGGATTGTCAGTCTGTACCCCACTTCCACATCTCTGGGACTACCCCATTCTTCAGACTGTTATGTTCATTATATTCCATAAATAAGTGAGATCATATGAAACTTGTCTTTCTCTGTTTGGCTTGTTTCGCTAAGAATAGTACTTTCCAGGTCCCTCCATGTTGTCTTGAAGGATAAGAGATCTTTCTTTCTTACAACTGCATAGTACTCCATTGTGTATATGTACCACTGCTGTTTTATCCTTTCATCTACTGATGAACATTTGGGTTGTTTTCAGATCTCAGCTATTGTAAATAGTGCTGCTACAAACATGGGGGTACATATATTCTTTCTGATTGGTGTTTCAGGCTTCGTAGGGTATATTCCTAGAAGTGGGATCACTGGGTCAAATGGAAGTTCAATTTCTAATTTTTTGAGGTAACACCATATTGTTTTCCATAGTGGCTGCACCAGTCTGCATTCCCACCAGCAGTGTACTAGAGTCCCCTTTTCTCCACACCCTTGCCAACACTTGTTTGATGATTTGTTGATGGCGGCCATTCTGACAGGTGTGAGGTGATACCTCATTGTTGTTTTAATTTGCATCTCTCTGATGATTAGTGATGATGAGCATTTCTTCATATGTTTCTTAGCCCTTTGTATGTCCTGTTTGGAGAGGTGTCTATTTAGTTCCTCTGCCCGTTTATTAATTGGGTTCTTTGTCTTCATTTTGTTCAGCTGTATGAGGACTCTATATATATTAGAAATTAACCCCTTATGTGATGTATCATTGGTAATTATGCTCTTCCATAGAGTGGGTTGCCTTTCCATTTTGGTGGCTGTTTCTTTAGCTGTGCAGAAGCTTTTGGGTGTAATGTAGTCCCATGTGTTCATTTTCTCCTTTGTTTCTGTTGCCTTAGGTGATGTGTCAGTGAAAATTCTGCTGCGTATGATGTTTGAAATTTTGTTGCTGACATTTTCTTCTAGGATTTTTATGGATTCATGAGTCACATATAAGTCTTTTATTTTGCCCTGGCCGATTTGGCTCAGCGGTTAGAGCATCGGCCTGTGGTCCAGAGAGACCCAGGTTTGGTTCCTGCTAAGGGCATGTACCTTGGTTGCAGTTAGTCCCCGGCCCTGGTTGGTTGTGCGGGTGGCAGCCACTCGATGTGTCCCTTTCACGTCGATGTTTCTCTCTCTCTCTCTTTCTCTCTCTCCCTCCCACTCTATCTGAACAAAAAATGGAAAAATGTCCTCGGGTGAGGATAAAAATAAAATAAAATAAGTCTTTTATTTTGAGTTTATTCTTGTGTATGGTGTAAGTTGATGGTCTAGTTTCATTTTTATTTTTTATTTTTTTGCATGTAGCTGTTTACTTTTCCCAACACCATTTATTAAAAGGGCTGTCCTTACTCCACTGTATGCTCTTGCCCCCTTTGTCAAATATTAATTGAGCATATTGCCTTGGGTCCATTTCTGGGTTCTCTGTTCTGTTCCACTGGTCTATATGCCTGTTCTTGTGCCAGTACCAGGCTGTTTTTATTACAGTGGCTTTGTAGTACAACCTGAAATCTGGTAATGTAATCCCTCTTACTTTGTTCTTCTTTTTCAAGATTGCTGTGGCTATTCAAGAATTTTTTTGGTTCCATATGAACTTTTGAAGTATTTGTTCTAGTTCTGTGAAGTATGTCGTTGGTATTTTGATGGGGATTGCATTAAATCTATAGATTGCTTTGGGTACTATGGACATTTTAATGATGTTAATTCTTCCAATCCATGAACAGGGTATGTGCTTCCACTTTTTTATATCTTGCTCTATTTCTTTTTTCAATGACCTGTAGTTTTCAGTGAATAGGTCCTTTATTACTTTGGTTAAGTTTATTCCTAGGTATCTTAATATTTTTACTGCGATGGTAACTGGGATTGGTTTTTTTTTAGTTTCTCTTTCTGTGACTTCATAATTGGTGTATAAGAATGCCATCGATTTCTTGATGATAATTTTATATCCTGCTACATTGCCAAATTCATTTATTAAGTCTAGTAAATTTTTGATGTAGTCTTTGGGGTTTTCTACATATAGTATCATGTCATCTGTGAATAATGACAGTTTTACTTCCTCCTTTCCAATTTGGATCCCTTTTATTTCTTCTTCCTGTCTCATTGCTGTGACTAAGACTTCCAGTACCATGTTAAATAAGAGTGCCAAAAGTAGACAGCCTTGTCTTGTTCCTGTTCTTAAGAGAAATGCTTTTAATTTTTGCCCATTGAGGATGATGTTGGCTGTAGATATTTCATATATGGCCTTTATTATGTTGAGATATGGTCCCTCCATTCCCAGATTGCTGAGCATTTTTATCAGAAATGGATGCTGGATTTTGTCAAATGCTTTTTCCTTGTCTATTGATGTGATCACATGATTTTTATCTTTCATTTTGTTTATGTGGTGTATCACATTTATTGATTTGCAAATATTGTACCAGCCTTGCATCCCTAGGGTGAATCTCACTTGGTAAATATTTTTTTGATGTATTGCTGGATTCAATTTGCTAGTATTTTGTTCAAGATTTTGGCATCTATGTTCATCAGGGATATTGGTCAGTAGTTTTCTTTCTTTGTAGTGTCTTTTTTTTTTTTTTTTTCCTGTATGAAAGGCAACATCATTTTTTATTTATTTGTTTTGTTTTTAAATCTTTATTGTTGAATGTATTACAGATGTTTCTCATTTTCCCCCCATAGTCCCCCTCCTCCCCACTCCTGCGCCCCCCCCCCCCCCCGCGCCTTTTCCCACACTATAGTCTGTGTCCATTGGTTATGCATATAAGTTCTTTGGTTTATTCCCACCCCCCAACACTTTCCCTTTGAGGTTTGTCATGCTAGCAATGAATTTGTACTTCTTAATCCCTTCTCCTTTTTCACCCATTCCCCCAACCCCCTCCCATCTGGCAATCAACAAAATGTTCTTTGTATCTATGAAAATGTTTCTATTCTGATTGTTCATTCTGTCTGTAGATTCCATTGTTGATAAATATGTATTCATTGCCATTTTGTTTGTTCATATATTTTATCTTTTTCTTCAAAAAGACCCTTCATCATTTCATACAATAACGGTTTGGTGGTAATGAACTCTTTTAACTTTTTCTTGTCTGGGAAACTCTTTATATGGACATCGATTCTAAATGACAGCTTTGCAGGATAGAGTAATCTTGGTTGTAGGTTCTTGCTTTTCATCACTCTGAATATTTCTTGCCACTCCCTTCTGGCCTGCGGAGTTTCTTTTGAGAAATCAGCTGACAGCCTTATGGGAACTCCCTTGTAGGTAACTAGCTGCCTTTCTCTTGCTGCTTTTAAGATTCTTTATGTGTCTTGAACCTTTTGCATGTTGATGATGATGTGCCTTGGTGTGGGCCTCTTGGGGTTCATCTTGTTTGGGACTCTCTGTGCTTCCTGGATTTGTATGTCTGTTTCCTTCACCAAGTTAGGGAAGTTTTTAACATTATTGTTTCAAACTGATTTTCAATTTCTTGTTCTCTCTCTTCTCCTTCTGGCACCCCCAAGATGCGAATGTTGGCAGCTTGAAGTTGTCCCAGAGGCTCCTTACACTATCCTCATTTTTTTTGGATTCTTTTTCCTTTTTGCTGTTCTGATTGGGCATTTTATGCTACCTTATATTCCAAATCAATGGTTTGTTTCTTGGATTTACGTACTCTACTATAGAATCTGTGTAAATTATTCTTTATTTCAGTTAGTGCCTCCTTCATTTCTGATTGTGCATCCATCATTTCTGACTGGTCCTTTTTTATGCTCTTGAGGCCCTCACTAAGTTCACTGAGGTTTTCACTAAGTTCATTGAGCATCCTTATAAGCAGTATTTTGAACTCAGCATCGGTTGGGTCGCTTATCTCCATTTTGCTTAGTTCTCCTCCTGGGATTTTGTTCTGTTCTTTCATTTGGGACCTGTTTCTTTGTCTCCTCATTTAGGCTGCTTTCTGTGCTTGTTTCTGTGTATTAATTAATGAGCAGTATGGGGCTAGCTGAGACCAGATGCTGCTTGTTTGAAAGAATTTAGGAAAGCCTGAAAGCAGAATCCAAGACAGGCCAATCCTATGGTTAAGCAACTGGCAACAGCTTGGGTGGGGCGGGGCCTCAGGGAATTACCAGGGCGGGGCTACCAGTGTGAGCCAGGTTGCTGGAGTCCCAGATATGGCGACTGTCTGCCGCCCCAGGGAAGGTCTCACCAAAGGAACAAAGGCCTCTGACAGCATGTCTGTCCTGGAGAAAGCCCGCTCTCCAGCCCTTGCTCCTGTGCCAAACAGCTCAGTTCTTCCCTGTATGTCTCTGGCACCCCTGGAGCTGCCTCCCCTCCAAGTTTAGAGGGAGTGAGTCCGACAAGTCCATGTGCGGGTCCTTTAAGGAGCTGCCTGAGGCTCCAGCTGAGTCAGCTTCCCTGAGCCTCAGTTCCCACAGGTTTTTCCAGCCAGATGTATGAGGACTTCTCTTCCTGGCACTGGAACCCTGAGCGGGGCACCCTGGTGTGGGACGAAGACCCTTCAGTACTCAGGGAGAAGCTTACCAGCTGAGGTGTCCTCCTGATTTTTATCCACCACACAAGGGTGTGGGACCAGCCCGTCGCGCCTCTGCCCCTGGCGCCTCTGCCCCTGGCGCCTCTGCCCCTCCTACCAGTCTCGATGTGGCTGCTGCTTTAATTCCATAGTTGTAGGACTTCCATTCAGCTTGAGTTTGGCATTTTGAATGATGGTTGCTCTGTAGTTTAGTTGTAACTTTGATGTGGTTGTGGGAGGACGCAATACCGCGTTTACATTCACCAACATCTTGACCGGAAGTCTCCTCTTTGTAGTGTCTTTTACTGGTTTTGGAATTGGAATTATGCTGGCCTCATAAAACGAGTTTGGAAGTCTTCCTTTCTCTTAAATTTTTTGAAACAGTTTAAGGAGAATGGGTATTAGTTCTTCTTTGAGTGTTCGGTAAAATTCCCTTGTGAAGCCGTCCAGGCCTGGGTTTTTGTTTGCTGGGAGAGTTTTGATTACACTGTTGTAACCCAGGAGATCGACCAAACTCAGACGCTGAGATGGGGTTTAATAAAAGGAGTTTATTGAGCTAAGTCCGCAGGCACCTGCAGTATGTCCCACACAGGAGTAACTGCGGCCCCGGAGAGCTAAAATGGCTCCTTTTTATAGGATTTTGTAAGGGGGTTGCTACGTGTAAGCAAGCATGTTACAGAAGCGGAATTTAGCAGTTAGTTAATTACCTGTTACTCAGTTTCCCAGACATCTCAAAGGTCAAGATGTTTTCAATAGATTATCCCTGGTGCCGCCCAGGATTACTCAAGGGTTAGTTATTACCCCAGGGTTAGCGATTACTTAGGGATTAGTTAGTGAAGAATGTTCTTCAGTAAAAGAGTAAACTGACAACCCCTTTGGTTGTGAAGGCCTCTGGGAGTTTAGGTCAATGGCACTGAGTTTTCACAACACCTTCAATTTCTTTTGTTGTTATTGGTCTGTTTAAGTTTTCTCTCTCTTCCCGGTTCAGTTTTGGGAGACTATGTGTTTCTAGAAATTGGTACATTTTGCTTAGATTGTCAAATTTGTTGCTGTATAATTGTTCATAATATTTGTTAACAATCCATAGTATTTCTGTGGTGTCAGTTATTATTTGTCCTCTTTCATTTCTGATTTTGTGTATTTGGGTTCTCTCTCTTTGTTTCCTGGTGAGTCTAACTAAGGGCCCATCAATCTTGTTATTTTTCAAAGAACCAGCTGTTTGTTTCATTGATCCTTTGAATTGTTTATTTGATTTCCATGTCATTTATTTCTGCTCTGATCTTTACTATTTCCTTCCTTCTACTTGCTCTGGGGTTTTCTTTTTGTTTTCTTTCTAGTTCTTTAAGTTGTGAGGTTAGATAGACTCTCAGAAATTGTTCTTGCTTCTTGAGGTAGGCCTGTAGTGCTATGAACTTCTTCTCAAAACTGCTTTCACTGCATTCCATAGATTTTGTGTTGTTGTGTGTTCATTTTCATTGGTTTCCAGGAAGTTTTTAATTTCTTCCTTGATCTCCATGGTATTGTTCAGTAACATGCTATTTAACCTCCATGTTTTCAAATGTCTTTGCATGTTCTTGTTGCAATTGATTTCTATTTCATGCCATTGTGATCTGAGAAAATGCTTGATATGATTTTAATGTTCTTGAACTTGTAGAGAATTAGTTTGTGCCCTAACATGTGGTCAATCTTTGAGACTTTCCCATGTGCACTTAAGAAGAATGTTAATTCTGTAGTTTTGGGGTGTAATTCTCTGTAGATATGTATTAAATTCATTTGATCTAACACTTCATTTAGAGTCTGTTTCCTTCCTAATTTTTTTGTCTAGAAGATCTATCCAGTTATGTCAGTGGGGTATTGAAGTCCTCTGCTATGATTTTATTGCTGTTGATGTCTCCTTTAAAGTCCTCCAGAAGATTTTTAATATATGTTGGTGCTCCTATATTGGGTGCTTATATGTTTACCAAGGTTATATCTTTCTGTTGGATAGATCCTTTCAATATTATGTAGTGGCCTTCTTTGTCTCTAGTTATGGCCTTCATTTTCAAATCTATTTTATCAGATATGAGTATTGCTACCCCAGCTTTTTTTCCCTTTCCGTTTGCTTGAAAGATTTTTTCCCATCCCTTCACTTTCAACCAATGTGAGTCTTTTGTTATGAGGTGGATCTCTTGTGAACAACATATATGTGAGTCATGCTTTCTTATCCAGTCAGCTACTCTGTGTCTTTTTATCAGAGCATTGAAACCATTCACATTTAAGGTGATAATTGATATGTACTTATTTATTGCCATTTTTGTTTATTGTGGTTCTATTTTTCTTCCTATTTCTTCTTCTAATTACAGCAGTCCGTTTAGCATATCTTGCAGTGCTGGTTTGGTGTTAATATATTCCCGTAGCCTTTTTTTGTCTGGGAAGCTCTTTATTTGACCTTCTAGCCTTGCTGGATATAGTAGTCTTGGATTCAGATCCTTGTTTTTCATGACCTTGATTACTTCATGCCATTCCCTTCTGGCCTGTAGTGTTTCTATGGAGAAGTCAGCTGAGAGCCTCATGGGATTTCCTTTGTAGGTAACCTGTTGCTTATCTCTTGCTGCCTTTAGGATTCTCTCTTTGTCATTAATTTTTGGTATTTTAATTATTATGTGTCTTGGTGTGGGCCTGTTTGGGTTCTTCTTGCTTTGGGCTCTCTGTGCTTCTTGAACTTGAATGCCTTCTTCCTTCACCAAGTTAGGAAAGTTTTCTGTCACTATTTCTTCAAATATATTCTCTAACCCTTGCCCATTTTCTTCCTCTTCGGGGATTCTTATGATGCAAATGTTATTATGTTTCCAGTTATCTCGCAGTTCTCTTAAGCTGTCTTCCTGTTTTTTAATTGTTGTTTTCTTTTGGTTTACTGATTGGTTGCTTTTTTCTACCCTGTCCTCTAATTCACTGATCTGGTCCTGAGCTTCCTCTACTCTGCTGGTTAGTCCTTCAAATGTATTCTTAATTCTGCTATATCATTCTTCATTTTCACTGGGTTGGTTTTCAATGTTTCTATATCTTTATTTATGATGCTGATGTGCTTACTGATGCTGTTGAGCTTCCTCAGGATCATGGCTCTAAACTCTATCTCTGATAATTTTCTTAGCTGCATTTCACTTATCTCATCTTCAGTGGAGTTCTCTTGGTCTTTCATCTTTGATTTGTTTCTATGTTTCACCATTTTTGCTATCTCAGTGGGTTTTAGAGCCTGCCAATTTTTCCCTGTGGAAGTTGGTGTTCTGCTGTTTGTGGCTCCCTCTACTGGGTTTGGATGAGCCTGGGTGGGCCCACGTTAAACACTACTGTCAATTTGTAAGCCCAGGAAAGATTCAGTTATCCTCTAGCTTTTTCCTGGTGGCTAGTTGTCTCAGTTACTCAGTGCCTTGGAATGTAGCCCTGGTGTTCCTCTTGTGCCTCCACAGATCCTACCAGTGTCCCTGGTTACATGATTCTGTCCTGCTTCTTTTCTGTTGCTTTTTCTGAGGATTTGTCTTTATTTTAGTTGTAATTCTTGTTTGGTCCTGGAAGATCATCTGCATAGCTTCTATTCACTTCGCCTCCATGTTCACATCCTCCAAGCCTATCTTGTGTGCAGCTGGGTCGCACAGGTCTTTCTGGTGCCTCCGCACCCTGTGGTTCCTGCGGTTAACTGGATCGCACAGTCCATTTTGGGACCCGGCTCTATGCCTATGTTAGGGACTGCTGGGTCACACAGGCCTCTCTGGTGCTTCAGCCCCCTGCAGGTCCCACTGGTAACTAGATCAGACAGTCCCTGCTGGGTCACTCAGGCCTCTCTGGTGCCTTGCACCCTGCAGTTCCCACAGGCTGGCAGCTGGATCACACCAGTCTCTCGGGCTCTGGCTTCCCACTGCTCTTATGGGCTATTGAACTGCACAAGCCTCTGTGGAGCCCCAGGTCCCACTGCTGGCACCTGGGGAGTGCTGCTGCCCCATGGGGCTCAACTCCTGCTCAACTTTTGCTGTAGTTTTGGAGAGTGGGTCTCAGCTGCTTGTCTGTATTTCTGTTGCCTGGGGATAGGTATCTGCTCCCCAGCCTCTGTTGCTGAGGGTATATCTCGACTCTGATTGGGCTGCTACTATCAGCCCAAGGATGGTGCTGGGCTCCCAGCTGTCTGCAGCTTCCATGACCAGCACCTTGGGAGCTCCACTTCTGTGCACCAGTCTGTATTGACACAGAGTGTCCACTGGTCTGATGGTGCCAGGTACGCTGGTGGGCTTGGGTTGCTGGGCCCTACCCGCTTCCACTATCTCCTCTCAGGGACGATCCAGGATCTTCCAAAATGGTGGGACCTCCGCATGGCACAAGGAGAAGTGCCCTGAAGGGCCACTTACTAAGGTAGTTGGCTGCTCCTGTCCACAGCACAGGAACTTTTTGCTCCACGGCTCTGCACTGCTCAGGTTTGGTCATCCACCTTCACATCTACTCACACACTTACCCTCCCTCTAGTCCTGCCCGCAGCCATCTTTCACAGCAACACCGGTTTTTCTCAATTCTTTCAAACAAACAGCATCTGGTCTCAGCTAGCCCCATACCTCTCATTAAGTAATACATAGAAACAAACACAGGGAGGCGGCCAAAATGAGGAGACAAAGAAACAGGTCCCAAATGAAAGAACAGAAAAAATCTCCAGGAAAAGAACAAAGCGAAATGGAGATAAGCAACCTAACAGATGCTAAGTTCAAAATACTGCTTATATGGATGCTCAATGAACTTAGTGAGAACCTCAGCGAACTTACTGAGGGCCTCAAGAGCATAAAAAATGACCAGTCAGAAATGATGGATGCACAGTCAGAAATGAAGCAGGCACTAACTGAAATAAAGGATAATTTACACAAATTCAATTTGAGTAAGGTAAAGCCAAGAAGCAAGGCATCAATTTGGAATATAAGGAAGCAAAAACACCCAATCAGAACAGCAAAAAGAAAAAAGAATCCAAAAAAATGAGGATAGTGTAAGGAGCCTCTAGGACAACTTCAAGCGTGCCAACATTCATATCATCAGAGTGCCTGAATGAGAAGAGAGAGAACCAGAAATCAAAAATCTATTTGAAACAATAATGGCAGAAAACTTCCCTAACTTGGTGAAGGACACAGACATATAAGTCCAGGAAGCACAGAGAGTCCCAAACAAGATGAACCCCAAGAGGCCCACACCAAGACACATCATCATCAACATGCAAAAGGTTCAAGACAAAGAGAGAATCTTAAAAGAAACAAGAGAGCCCTGGTCAGTTTGGCTCAGTTATTGGAGCATCAGCCTGTGGTCCAGAGAGACCCGGGTTCGGTTCCTGCTAAGGGTGTGTACCTCTGTTGCAGTTTGTCCTCGGCCCTAGTTGGTCGTGTGGGTACCAGCCACTCAATGTGTCCCTTTCATGTCGATGTTTCTCTCTCTCTCTCTCTCTCTCTCTCTCTCTCTCTCTCTCTCTCTCCCCCTCTCCCCCCCCCCAACTCTGTCTGAACAAAAAATGGAAATATGTCATCGGGTGAAGATTAAAAAAAAAAAAAAAAAAAAAGGCAGCAAGAAAAAAGCAGTTAGTTACCTACAAGGGAGTTCCCATAAGACTGTTAGCTAATTTCTCAAAAGAAACTTTGCAGGCCAGAAGGGAGTGGCAAGAAATATTTAGAGTGATGAAAAGCAAGAACCTCCAACCAAGATTACTCTATCTTGCAAAGCTGTCATTTAGAATTGATGGCCGTATAGAGTTTCCCAGACAAGAAAGAGTTAAAGGAGTTCATCACCACCAAACCATTATTATATGAAATGTTGAAGGGTCTTTTTGAAGAAAAAAATAAAATATATCAACAAACAAAATGGCAATGAATAGTCATCTATCGACAATGGAATCTACAAACAAAATGAACAGGCAGAACAGAAACATTCTCATAGATACAGAGAACATTTTGTTGGTTGACAGATGGGTGGGGGTTGGGGGAATGAGTGAAAAAGGTGAAGGGATTAAGAAGTACAAATTGGTTGCTAGACTGACAAACCTCAAAGCGAAGGGGGTTGGGAGGTGGAAAAAAATAAACCAAAGAACTTATATGCATAACCCATAGACACAGACAACAGTGTGGGAAAAGGCAGGAGTGGGGTGAGAGTGGGGAGGAGGGGATCAATGGGGAAAAAATGAGGAACATCTG